>NC_054834.1:84850277-85160590 GCF_018345385.1 Vulpes lagopus | reverse complement strand
AAGCTGATAAAAGACATCTATGAATACCCTATAGTTAAGATCATACTTAATGGCATAAGGCTGGATGCTTTCCACTCATACTATTTCTATTCAACCAAACCTCTAATACTGGAGATTCAAACTAGTACAATCAGCTAAGATATAAAATAAAAGGCATTCAGATTAGAAAGGAAGAAGTAAAACTGTCTTTATTCACTATGCAGAAAAATCTATGGAACCTATGAAAAGCTAGTAGAATAAATGAATTTAGCAAGGTTGCAGGATACAAGATCAATATATACAAAAATGAATTGTATTTCCACAAACTGGCAAAAAATTACAGATTGAAAAATAATTTTAAATACTATTTACAATAGCATCAAAAATATGAAACACTTAGAGATAAATCTGATGAAAGATGTAAAAGAACTATACATTAAAAACCACAAAATATTGAGAAAAATTAAAGTTTTGAATAAATGAATACATATTGGTAATTCACGGATCAGAAGACTCAATATTGTTATTTTTTTAAGATTTCATTTATTTATTCACAAGAGACACAGAAAGTGAGGCAGAGGTACAGGCAGAGGGAGACACAGGCTCCCTGTGGAAACCCCAATGTGGGACTCGATCCCAGGGCCCCAGGATCTCGCCCTGAGCCAAAGGCAGACGCTCAACCACTGAGCCATTCAGGCATCCCGACTCAACAATGTTATGATGACTTTTCTCCCAAATTGATTTACAGATTGAATCCAATTTCAATTCAAATCCCAGCAGGATTTTGTAGAAGCTAACAAACTATTTTCAAAATACAAATGAGAATGCAAAAGACCTAGAATGCCAAAATAACTTTGAAAAAGAACAAGCAGCACTTGGGTGGCTCAGTGGTTGAGCGACTGCCTTTGACTCAGGTCATGACCCGGAGGTCCTGGGATCGAGTCCTACACTAGGCTCCCTGCAGGGAGCCTGCTTCTCCCTCTGCCTATGTCTCTGCCTCTCTTTATGTGTCTCTCATGAATAAATAAAAAATCTTAAAAAAATAAAGAAAAAGAACAAAATTGGAGGGTTAATACTACCTGATACCAATATCTATAACACTACCATAATTGCAATGTGGAAGTACTAGTACAAATAAAAACAATTAATAAATGGAACAAAAAAGTCTAGAAATTGACATATATAGACAACTCATTTTTGATCAAGGTGAAAAGGCAATTTAGTGGAGAAAGGATAGTCTGTTCAATAAATGTGCTGGAAAGATTGAATATTCATGCATAGAAAAATAAACCTTACAGTATAAACAAATATTTACACAAAATGAACCACAGACCTGAAAGTAAAATCTTAAAATCTACCTTAGAAGAAAACATAGAATATCATTGTGACCCTGAGTTAGACAAAGATTTCTAGATTTCAAAAGCATGATCCAGGGGATCCCTGGGTGGCTCAGCAGTTTAGTGTCTGCTTTCAGCCGAAGGCGTGATCCTGGAGTCCCGGGGCGAGTCCCAGGTCGGGCTCCCTACATGGAGCCTGCTACTCTGCTTCTCCCTCTGCCTATGTCTCTGCCTCTGTGTGTGTGTGTGTGTCTCTCATGAGTAAATAAATAAAATCTTTTTTTAAAAAAAAAAAAAGCATGATCCATAAAAAGAATAAATTGATAAAGTAGACTTCATCAAAATCCAAAGCATCTGCTCTTCAAAAGACAATATTAAGGGAAGGGGGAAAAAATGAGCTACACACTGGGAGAGTAAATTTGCAAATAATATATCTGATAAGAAATTTGTGTCCAGAATATATAAAGAACTCTCAAAACTCAGTTATAATAACACATCAATTTTTTTAAATGGACAAAAGATTTAAACAGATACTTCACCAAAGAAGATATATGGATACTGGATACACATACATGAGAAAATTTTCAACATCATCAGTTATTACAGGAAAGTAAATTTACTTATTTTTTTGTTGAAGTATAATTGAGAAAATTTTATCTATTTAAAGAGCACAACATGGTGTTTTTTGTTGTTGTTTTTAAAGATTCTATTTATTTATTTGTGACAGACACGGAGGCAGAGACACAGGCAGAGGGAGAAGCAGGCTCCATGCAGGGAGCCCGACAGGGGACTGGATCCCAGGTCTCCAGGATCAGGCCTTGGGCTGAAGGTGGCGCTAAACCGCTGGGCCACCCATGATGTTTTGATATACGTGTATATTGTGAAAGGACTAGCATAACCAAATTAATTAACATAATCATCACCTCACAGTTACATTTTTTTTCACTTTTTCCTTTGACAAGAACGTTTAAGATCTACTCTTAGCAAATTTCAAGCATATGATACATATATTTATCAGCTACAGCCACCATGCCATATAAGAAAGAAATGCAAATTTAAACAACAATGAAATACTACTATACTCTGTTAGAATGGCTAAAGTTGAGAAGACTGACCATACCAAGTGTTGGCCAGGATATTAGCTTCCTAGGGTTTCCAGAACAAAGTACCACAAATTAGGAGGCTTAAACAATAATAATTTAATAGTAATAGTATTATTAATAGTATAGTAATAGCTAAATAGTAATTTAGCTGTGAAGGCTAAAATCAATGTTGGAAGAGTTGGTTAGCTCCTTCTGAGGCTATAAGGGACCATCTATCCCATGCCTCTCTCCTGGATGAGGTGGTTTGCGGGCAATCTTTGGCACTCTTTGGCTTGTAGATGCATCACCTCAGTCTCTACCTTCTTCT
The DNA here is from genome assembly GCF_018345385.1 of Vulpes lagopus. Lineage (NCBI taxonomy): Eukaryota > Metazoa > Chordata > Mammalia > Carnivora > Canidae > Vulpes > Vulpes lagopus. The sequence continues at coordinate 85,157,864 of NC_054834.1, read as the reverse complement.
TCATATGCTGTTTTCCCTGTGAGTGTGTCTGTCTCTGTGTCCCAATGTCCACTTTTCATAAGGACACTAGTCATAATAGCTTCATCTTAACTTGATTGTCTGCAAAGACCTTATTTCCAAATAAGGTCACGTTCACAAGTTCTGAGGGTTAGAACTTCAAGATCTTTGGGGAAGAACACAATTCAACCCATAACAAGATATGGAAAAACTGAAACTCTCACCTACTACTGGTGGGAATGTAAAATGTTACAACCACTTGAAAACAATTTCGTAGTTTCTTCAAAAGTTAAACATATAATGACAATATCATCCAGTTGTTTTAATTATGGGTATTTAACCAAAAAAAATTAAAAGATACGCCCACAGGAGGATCTCTACACAAACGTTCATAGCAACTTTATTTATAATAGCATGAAATTGGAAACAACCCAAATATCTATCAACAGGTAAATGGATAAACAGATTGCGTATAGCCATGCAATGGAATATTACTCAGCAATTTTTTAAATGAACTATTAATGCATGCAACAATACAGCTGTATTTTGAAATAATTATTCTAAGTGAAGGAAGCCAGACAAAAAAGCAGTAAATGCTGTATGATTTAATTTATATAAAATTCTGGAAATTGCAAACTAATCTAGAAAGCAGAAAGCAGATCAATAGCAGCCTGGGGCCTGAGATGAAGAGGAATGGCAAAAAGGGCTTACCAAGGATCACGGTGAAATTTGTAGGGATGATATGTTCACTACCTTGATTATAATAATTGTTTCATTGGTATATACATATGTCAAAAATTCTCAAATTGTACATTTTATATTTGTGCAGTTTTTTGTTTTTCTATTTTATCTCAATAAAAGTACACCAAAAGCCTTTTATAATTTTGTAACTGCATTCACAAGGAAATGTATTTAAAATATTATTTAGGGCAGCCCAGGTGGCTCAGCGGTTTAGCACCGCCTTCGGCCCAGGGAGTGATCCTGGAGTCCCGGGATCGAGTCCCATGTCAGGCTCCCTTCATGGAGACTGCTTCTCCCTCTGCCTGCATCTCTGACTCTCCCTCTCTCTCCTCTCTGTGTATTATCATGAATACATAAATAAAGTCTTTAAAATAAATAAATAAAATATTATTTAACCCCTCAGTCCTAGTTAGGTTTCTGGCCTTGGACTAATAAATTGCTTTTTTCCAGTAACATAATGCCAATAAAGTCATTATGTTGGAACAAAACTATAGATTGATTTATAAACATAATGCAGAAAAATTAACTTATGTTCATGGATTCCTGGTCATTTAGCCATCCATACCTTCCACCTTTATAGAAATTCATATATTTAAGGACACTATGATTCCTGTTTCAACCTAGATAAACAGTAAAAGCCAAGTAGCACGCCTTGAAAGACTCCCAGGAGAACCAGCAATATCAAACAGGCTTACCAATATCCTAACACTCTCTGTTCATTGAGCTTTGCAGTCTTTCTTTTTAGAAAGCTGCCCTGAAGTCTAATATTTAACCAGTTAAACCTAAGAAGGGTAGGTGAAGATCTCTGTCTACAGGTTTCTTTTCATAGCTCCATGATATCTCCTGTCTAATCTCAACTATATTATCTTTTCTACCCTGAGGTATAGCATTTTAAATTGGCTTAGAAATAAAACCTGATGGTTGGGCACCTGGGTGGCTCAGTTGGTTAAGCATCCAACTCTTGATTTTGACTCAGGTCATGATCTCAGGGTCATGAGATCGAGTCCGACATCAGACTCTGTGCTGAGTGCGGAGCCTACTTAAGAGTCTCTCTCCCTCTGTCTCCCCATCATAGTCTCTCTCTCTCTTAAAAAAATAATAAAATAAAAAATAAAACCTGACAATCTCCAACCCTATGAGTGTACATGATAAGTATGAACATACCAGAAACTTCTTTGCCCCTGATCCATTAGGATCATTTTCCCTACCTCACAATGCCTGTGGTTGTATTTCTGGAGGCCCAGTTGTGCCTGGCATTTGGCTTACATTATTTGTCATCTTACAATAATCCTGTAAGGTAGGTGTTTATTGTCCCACACACAGACACAAACCTTAGCAAATTTATGCAACTTGACCAAAGTAACACAGCTAAGAAATAATGGAAGAAAGACTTTCAACCCATCGGTCCTACCTTGCTCTTTCTCTCTGCCTCCTTCTCCCCTATCTACTCCTTCAAGATGAGAACACACTCAAGTATTCTGGCTGAATTTTTCTGGGGAGTCTTTAGATGAAATTAAAAGGCGCAGCAACCCCTCTATTTTGTTATTGTTCTTGTTTAAAAGGAGCGTTGGTGATTACAAAAGGTATCTCATATACAGAAATTATAAACATATAATTGCAGAAAATTAAATGGAATAGAATATCTAAATTACCAGAAAATGATTAATAGATGTCAAACAAATATTGATCACTCCTCAGCCTTTCCATTTAAGTTCTAAGAGCGAGCTCACAGGGTGGCCACCAGAGATACAGGCCTTGAGAAAGCTCTTCAGTGAACATTCTCTCCGGAGGGTTCTCCTCCTTTGTCAACGGATGTGTGCCCTTTTGCCTGCTTCCTCTGCACATCCTCTCCAAGATTACACTCGGAGGGTAGAGGAAAGCATGAGCATGGCACAAACTAGGCTCTGTACTGACAAGGCAGGTTTCAGACACCCTGTGCAGACCAACCGAGACCGAGATTCAGCTGAAACTTCCACGTGACTGGAACTTTCTTTCTGGCTAAATACCACACACTGGAAAGCCGTTAATTGAATTAAATTGATATAAATTGCTGCCTGGATTAAGGCAAAAAACTAATTCATTGACTCACCCTGAAACTGGCCCTTAGCCCAGTGAATTTTCACTTGTTTTCTCCCCTTAGTACTCCAACCACTGTGTGTATTATTAGTTAAAATACCATGGTGTTGCTGAATCACAACATAAAGTGATATTTTGAACACATTCAGAAGACTTTAATAAATAGCTGGGGGAGTCTCCTAAAAAATAGATATTAAATAGGTTAGAAAACTTCTGTCTTATATAAACCAACATACCCTTTTATCTACAGTACAGTTACCTCTTATGAAATAGCTTATCACCTGAAGTTAATGTGTAGCTCAGGGTAGGGCTGTAACAATAAGTCACTTAAACTCTTTCAGTGTCCTCATCCTTATATAGTGACTGCAATAATATCTACCTCATTATGTAACTGTTGTGGGTATTATCTAATAATTGTAGTTACATTTCATGAGGTTCACTATTTGCCAGGTTATGAGTTCTTCCCATGTATTATGTTATGGAGTGGACACTCTTATTACTCCATTTTACAGAAAGGAAACGGAGGCTGGGTAAAGTGCAACAACTTGGCATAGTCAAAGAGAAGATTCTCACCCAGGCAGTGTGACATTTTAACTACTACACCTGGAGCAAAGTCTGGCACACAGCAAACACCCCATAAAGGACAGCTACTAAAAAGAAAGAAGGACAAGAATATGGCTTTTCTCTCTACCCAGCAAGAAACCAAATTCGTACTCATTCTTTGTTTGCCCCAAAATATCTTTTATTTGCTTTAAGTAATAATAATAATAAAACCCACTTTGCTGAGCATTTACTATGTCTCAGTCATTTTTCTAAGCACTTTGTGGGTATTAACTCAAGTAATTTCAAGAAGCCAGTGAGATGGTACTGTTTTTATGCTAATTGTGCAGATGAGGCAACTAAGGCACATAGAGGTCATGCAAGTGACCCATCACACTACTAGTGAGTGACAAAGCCAGAATCCGAAACTAAGAATCTGACCCCAGATTCCCTCCTGCATGTCTCCACTTGCCCATCAGTGATCATGACACCAAGTCCTGTGTGTGATGTGCCACCATCATCAACCTTTCTCCTGTCAATATCTTCAGTATCTTCAACTCCGTTGTATGTAACATCTTGATTGGGTGACATCACCCAGTGGCCGCCCTCTCCCTGTATGTGCCTAGGCTGCTGGGCATTCTTAAGAAAATACGTGATCCACTATAAATTCATGGTTCTTGACCATATCTGGGACCCTGGCAATGCGCAGATTTCCAGCTACATTTCCACAGCAGCTCTCTCGTGGACATAGGAGCTAGGCTCATCTCCTTTCTCTGACTCCAGCTCTGTTCTCATTCCTAATACATGAATTTCCCTGCTACTTCACAGAGAAACTAGAACCTAGCAAATGACAGAACTTTCTACTCTCCGGGTGCAGACTTCACCTGTGTCTGCAACCATTATTTCCTTCATTCCTGCTGTAAAGGGAGGCACTGCCTTCCTTTCCAAAGTGAATCCTTTTACTTTTTGCTCTAGAAACTTCTGTCTTCTCAGGGGCCTCACCCTGACTTTTTCTGTAACAAGTATCTTTAACTTCCACATCTCTATTGGATCCTTCCCATCAGCATCCAGACATGCTCAAGTCTCTCACCTAAAAGCTAACTTAGTGACAACAATAACAACCGCACCTGCTCTCATCCCCAATAGTGTTCTCACAGTCTATGCAGCTATTTTTCCTTCTCCCAACAACCATGAACTGCTTGAAAGAACTGTCTACACTTGATGGCTCTGATCCTAGTCATCCCCAACCATTAATGCATCTTGTGGCTTCAATTACTAGGAGCACTCTCCCTAAGGTCATAACTTACGTCCTTGTCCCTAAATCCAGTGCAAATTTCTGCCCTTTTATCCTATGATCTCTCCAGAGCATATGAAACTGTTGATAGTTCTCTCCTTGAAAGACTCCTCCTCAGCTTCTAGACACCTATGTCCTTCTCAGTCTGCTTCCGTAGCTGTCCCTTAAATGTTTTTGTTCCCTCTGATTCTTTTCAGGGGTCTTCTCTTCTCTCTCCATCTACAACAGTCACATCCCCTCCCATGGCTTTATATCAACCACAGATAACTGCCAATTTTATGCTCAACACATATATGCAACTGCACCTTGGACATCTCCACTTAGATGTCCCATAAGCCTCTCAACATATTGTAAACTGAAATCCTACTCCTTCCCCAACTTGTTTCTCAGTGCATGGAGCTCCCAGATTGGCCATACCAACAAAGGGATATCATTCTTGACAATTCCTCTTTCTTTCTAGTACACCTGGTATTGATGATTGCTCTACTTCAACATCTTGCAACATGTGTTCACTTATCCCAATCTGCCGTTTTCGAATCCGATCGTGAGCTATCTCTTTGTCCAGACTCCTGCAACAGCCTCCTCATCCTTATTAAGCACTCATGTCCAAGCCATTCTCCATTCTACATCAGAAACGTTCTCTCTAAAATGTAACACATAAGGGCACCTGGGTGGCTTGGTTAAGCATCTCTCTTTGGCTCAGGTCATGATCTCAGGGTGCTGGGATGGAGGCCCACATTAGGCTCCCTGCTTAGTGGGGAGCCTGCTTCTCCCTCTCCCTCTCCCTCTGCTGCTCCTCCTGCTTGTGCTTGCTCTCTCTCTCTCTCTTTCTCCCTCTCTTTCTCTGTCACATAAATAAATAAAATCTTTTAAAAACAATAAAATATAACACATAATGCTGGTCACAGCAAAACCCCTTAATGGCTTCCTATTGGCTTCAACATAAAGGTTATTAGCATGATTTTGGACCTAGCCCCAGTTTTCCCATTTAGCCTCAGTGTTTCCAGAACCTCCCACTTCAATATCCAATATTTCTGCTACAAAATTTTCCCAAGTACTTTATGTCCACTCTTGCCTCTATTCTTTCTGACTAAAACATTTGCCCAGTCTCTTTTAGCTCAGCAAAGTCTCTCACACTAACCCCCCATTTCCATTACCATTTCCAGGCAACTGCTATTCTGCTTTTTGTCACCACAGATTGGTTTATATTTTCCAAAATTTTATAAATCCAGTGACTGATGTCCTTATAAGAAGTCTATATGAAGACACAGAGAGATAGACAGGGAAGAAGGCAATAGGATGACGGAGGTAGATTTTGCAGTGATGCAGCTACAAGCCAAGTATGATGAGGACCACCAACAACCACCAGAAAGAAGCATGGGAGAGATTCTCCCTCAGAGCCTCAAGAAACATCCTTGTCAACACATTGATTTTGGACTTCTAGTCTAAAAAAACTGAAAGAGGGGTGTCTGGGCAGCTCAGTCAGTTGAGTGCCTGACTCTTGATTTTGGCTCAGGTAGTGATCTCAGGATCATGGGATCCAGGCCCACATCAGGCTCCTCACTCAAGTGAGGGGTCTGCTGGAGGTTCTCTCTCTCCCTCTCCCTCGCCCTCTCCACACCTCTCTCTCTCACTCTCAAATAAATCAATCTTAAAAACATAAAAATAAAAAACTGAGGGAATAATTCGTGTTGATCTAAGCCACTCAGTTGTGGTCCTTGTTATGGTAGCTCTAGGAAATGAAGTAGTAATATGTTTTTTTTTTTTTAACTTTTCAAGACTGCTGAACTGTTTCCCAAAGTGATCACACCATTTTACATTGCTATGAGCAGCGTGTAAGAGTTCCAGTTTCTCCTCATCCTTACTGACACTTAGTATGGTCAGCCTTTCTAATTTTAACCACTCTAATAGGCGTATAGCAGTATATCATTGTGGTTTCAATTTGCATTTCCCTAATGCTTAATGACCTTGAAAATCATTTCATATATATTTTTTTCTATCTGAATATCTTCTTGGGTGAAGTGTATGTTCAAATCTTTCGCCTATTTGTTATTTGGATTGTGTGCTCTCTTATTATTGAATTTGAGGGTTCTTTATATGTTGTAGATACAAGTTCTCTATCAGATATACAATTTGCAAATATTTGCAAACCCAGTAGTGGTTTTCATTTTTATATTCTTCACTGTATCTTTCAAGGTCAGCTAGGTATTTAAAGTGCCAGGTTAGATGCCACTTTTTCTTAGAAGCCTTTTCAGAGCTTCAAGCCTTGATGAGTGGACCTTCTAAGTACTTGTCGAATTTCAAATACATCCTTGTATCACGATAAGCATTGTATCCTGTTAGAATTGTTTGGTTACCTGTTTGTTTCTTTTCCTAGAATCTAAAGTTTGTGTTCATGGGCAAGGACTCATTATGCCCTATTATTTGTTGTATCCTCTTCACCAGGACAAAGATTGACAGAGGCTAGCTTTGGGTAATTTTTTGCTTGGCTCTCCAGAATCACCGTCCAGAGTTCAGTTCTCCACCTTGCTCTGTACTCTGGGAAGCTGACTTCGGTGGGCCCCTTGTCCATGGACTTCTGGCTGGGTTTGTCTGGTGAGAAAAGATCAGAGGGGGGAGAAGATAGAGCAGACTATTTACTCTCACCTCCCTCTCTGACAGCTTCAGTTCGGTAGTAGTTGCTGTCCTGTGCTGCTGGATGTTCCCTGTCTACAGGTATAGCTCTCACAAGGATCCTGTGAGTACTCCATGCCCTTGAGTTTTTAGTCCTTGGTGTAGCAATAACAGATTCCAGCACTTGCTGGAAACTAGGTCTTCACCACTCTGTTTTGGTTCCATTCACACTGTCCATACCTTTATAGCTCTTTCATTAAATCTTCACTATAATTCAGGGCCTCACCTCTTTTTCTTGCTAAGACCCTGATTCCCCGCACACACAAAAAAAATATTTGTTAATTTTGACCCTCACCATAACCCATACCTTAAGTGAGTTTTAAATCCCTGAATTTTCTCTGCTGTTTTCATTCAACATAATTCAGGTTCTAATATTTTTCTTGAGTTTCAAATGACTCCAAACACTATATTCCTTTTAACCTCATTCATACCTCCCCTCACTCACTCACTCATTCAGCAGAAACTTCTTGACAATTTACTAAGTACCAGGAACTGTGCCGCCCTGCAGAGTCGCAGAGAAGGAAAATACAGTCAGTCCCCCAAGGAACTCACATTCAAGTGAGAGATATGATCAAATAACTAATTCTCATTCAAAAGGATACATTGAGCAATGGAGATATGTACAAAGGCCTGAGGGCACAGAGCTCTAGCCACCTCATTCCTGACTGAAGTCAGGAGACATCAATACAACAGGACTGGCCTTCCCACAAATGACCACTCTTGGTATGCCAGACTCTGTGCTAGGCATTGTATGTACTTACCCCATTTAGTACAGCAACCCTATAAAGCAAATATTGCCACCTATGTTTTACACAAAAGGAAACGGAGGCTAAGGGAGGCTAAGTAGCCTGCTGGTAAGTAGCAGAGCACTCCCGTTAACCATGATACTGTCCTATGTCATAAATCTAAAACACACACAAGATCAAAGTATGGGAAAGAATAATTTTCTATTTCTATTTCTTGGAGAAATAATTTTCTCCAAGGCTAAAAAGCTCTTTGCCACAGATTTTCACCTCAAAACCACAATACTTCAGGAAGAGATGAAAAACTAGCTCTTTTCTGAGTCTTCTAATTGTTGAATAAGAAATATGGTGTCGGTAGGCCAGGAAGCTGTCATCACCACTCTTCATTACACTAATTGCTCTTAGATGAAATATGGTTTGTTTCCCCTTTTTATCCTCCTCACATTCATAGCTTTGCTACTTTGGAATGTTCTCTGTTTTGGGGGCAAGGAAGGCTTTCTCCTTTTCTCATTGCACGGAGGGTACAACTGAAGTCCAGGGCAGGTGACTGTCTCACCTGGATCCCACAGCCAGTGGGAGATGGCTCAATGTCCCAGTGACTGACCTTATTTGCCCCAATAGCTACCCTTTGCCCCAACAGCTGCCCTCTGCCCCAATAGCTGCCCTTTGCCCCAGCCAGGTCCATCTACTCGCTGTTGCTTATACAAGCGATTCACACTCAAACCTTTGCATTTTTCCCCACAACTTCTTCCCATCCCAGCACAGCCTCTTCCCGTGCCTTTCTGAATACATCTACCCCTGCACAATCACTCTAGCTCCTCTTAATCTCTCAACCTTTTACTCTCCCTGCCCTGAGCTTCATCAAACTTGACATCAGCGTTGCACTTTGCTTCCAGATTATGCATGTGGATTGCACTTGACTGTGGTAGTAGATACCTGCCCACTCGTGCCTGAATCACCTACTTTGGAGATATTCCCGTAGTACACAATGTAATTCTGCGGCCACAGGAGAAATGCTTCATGATTAAAATCTCCATAGTCAGTATGCTAAAGGCATCCCTTTTCTGCCTGTTTTCAGGCAGAGATGCTAACTTCTACATCTAATGATATACTGCAGACTCAGTGCACACACTGGAAACTCTCACTTCTCTCAGCCTCACCTCTTACTCCAGCTGCCTCTGCAGTAGCCAGCCCTGCACAGGCTTCCCCCAGTTTCCTTCTGGGGCAATCTGACAGCACCTCACCTCTAGCCATGCCATGCACCTGTTGCTACCTGCCCCTGGGCCTCTTAGATGCTAAGGCCTGGGACCATGCTTAAAGCTCACCACTGCCAAGGAAATGTGCAGAGGAGTTAATAATCCTAGGATCACCTTAGCCAGCAGGAATGAGGAGCCTGTAGATAAACGCTTTCTTCTTTTCCTCAGGAAAGACAGCTCAAAGGTCTTCTGAGGCCCTACAGGACTGAACACATGTTGCTACTGCAATGGCCAAGGCAATGGCTTTCCCTTCTACCCTATTTCACTCTGGCCTTCAATCTCATTTCCTGGCAGCGATCTCATCCCAGGTTCTGCTTTCTGGGGAACCAGGCTAAAACAATGTATTAGTCTGGCTGAGTTGCCATAAGAACATATCATAGATTGGGTGGTTTAAACAAGAGAAATTTATTTTTCACAGCTGTGGAGGCTAGAAATCGAAGGTCAAAGTCCAAAGTTTCAATCTTTGATGAGGACTCTCTTCTTGGCTTGCATATGGTCTTGCTGTGCTCTTATGTGGCCTTTCCTTGACGACTGCAAGTGGAGAGATGTCTCCCTCTTCTTCCAAGGCCACTCACTGATCCCGTCTAGGACCTCATCCTTAAGATTTCATTAAATGTGATTAACTCCTGAAAGCTCTCTCTCCAAATACAATCACACTAGGTTTGGGGCTTCAGTGTATGAACTGGTGAAGGCAGATGCAATGTAGACTATAGCAGACGCTGTTACTCATAAATGTTAATTTGATCTTGGCCAATAAGGCTGAGAAAGGTCCCCCAAGATTCCACCACCTTCCTTTTTTTTAATTATTATTATTATTTTTCTTTAAGCTCCCTTCTCCCTCTAATGTTTTAGTGATTAAGGCCAAGGTCCTATTTAGGAAAGGTCTTATGTTAGCTTGTTCTCATGAATATTAAATGTTCCTAGTGTTCTGCTGGTTATTTGAAAGACAACAGCTAGAAAAACTACATTCTAATTTTTTCCTACTAACTAGTTTAGGGAGCAACTTTTGCTATCTTAAGGAGTGGCCTAGAGCAAATAATTTTGCCTTTCGAGATGGCTTTTCCTGGCTGTAAAGTGGAACAACTGCTATGAAGTGGGATAACCCAGCTATTTTGCTGGGTGAAGGGGATCCAAGGAGATGGAAAGTGGGGGATGGCATTGAAAAAAGAAAAGGAGATCAACAATGGAAGAACATTGGGGTACTTGGAGGAAGGACCCGGGTGCACCCCACGGGTCTCCATGGTCCGCACTCCGGAGGAGGGGAGGTCCAGAGAACTCACAGAGCGTCTGGGTTCACGGAGCAGCTCAGTTTACTCCCAAATTGCTTGCTGCCAAACCCGCAGTGTTTTCCAGAATCCGGGTGGTTTGCAAGCCCAGATGTCAGACTTCCTGTCCCGGAGATTCTCAACTTGCTTCCCCCCCCCGCCACCACCCCCCCCCCCCCCCTCGCCACCCCAGCCGCTATTCGGCCTCCCCCGGGAAGGAGAGAAGGGGCTGGAAGCAGGAGGAGCCTGCACGGGACGGCCTCACCCCTCCTCCGTCCCCACCCCAAAGGCAGGAATTTCTGGGACGGGCCGGCGGTCCACGGCCTCCTCCTCCTCCCGCTCCCCCTCCTCCTCCTCCTCCCCGTCCGAGCCCCAGGGAACGGGGCGGGGAAAACCTCCGCGACTTCCCCGCCCGCAGCGCGGAGCCCCGAGTGTCCTCCCGCGGCGCGGGGACCACGGAGCGGGCCGCGGCGGCCGAGGCGTGGGGCGCGAGGCGCCGGGGGTGCGGGGCCCCTGCGACCCCCCGGGCCGGCGAGCCCAGTGGTTAGCGATGCTGTGGCTGCGGCTGCTGCTGCTGCTGGGGGCGCCGCGGAGCCTCGCCCGGGGCGCGGTGGCCGCGCTCAGCCTCGAGCCGCTGCTCCGGTGGCAGGGTGAGTGTCCCCCGGGCCCAAGGGGCCGGATCCGCGCATCGGGGGCGGGGGGGCCCGGGAGGAGGCTAAGGCGACCGTGCTTTCGGGGAGGCCGCTGTCGGGGGCGCGGAGGAGGCCGTGCGCACCCGCCGCTCCTGCGCCCGCCGGGCCTTGCGCCCCGCACCCGCACCCGGCACCCCGCACCCCGCACCCGCACCCGCACCCGGCACCCCGCACCCACACCCCGAAGCCGCACTCCGCACCCCGCATCCCGCACCCCGCACCCGGCACCCCGCACCCGCATCCCGCACCCCCACCCGGCACCCGCATCCCGCACCCCCACCCGGCACCCGCACCCCGCACCCTCACCCTGCACCCCCACCCCGCACCCGCACCCGCACCCGGCACCCCGCATCCGCACCTGCACCCGCGGGGCACCCTGCGAGAGGCTGCCGGGCGCAGACTGGGTGACGCTCAAAATGTAGTCCCTGGAGACCTGTTGATGGGGGAGGCCGCCCTGGGAGGGTGACTGGTCCTCCGTGCGAGCTGGAGCAGGTGCGGCTCTAGCTCCCCTGGGGCTGACCCCGAGAGCTGGGTCTGTGGCCAGGCTGAAACGAGGTGGTCTGCAGGGCATTTGGCAGCCTGGGAGCCAGGTTCCTAACTCCGCCCCGCAGCACAAGTGCCCGCAGAGATCATCCCCCCAGCGTCCAACCAGCACCCAATAGGCATGGGACTCCCAGAAGATGTGTCAGGAGTCACGAGGAGAGGCTGTCCCGCCAGGGGCCCACAGGGGACAACCCGGCATGGGTGCCCCTGAGGCACAGAGGCGGGGCCCAGAGGGAAGGACCCTCTGTGGAAGGAGGGGGGGGGCGGCGGGTAAATGAACCAGGAGCCTCCAGGCAGCTCCTGTCCTGTCTGCCTTGGAGGATGAGTTTGGAAAGAAGTGAAACAAGTTGTGACCAACGCCTTCATTTTTGTTCACTTCTCAACATACTGTGCGCTCATTTTTGAGGCAATCTTTTCTGGACTAGATTCTCTAGCCCCCCCGCAGGCCTTATCAGGGACAGGTTGAGTAATTCTTATTCTAAAACGGCCAAAGATGAGAGACCTCTCAACCTTCATGGTAAATTCAATAGAAATGGTCCTGTATGATCCATCTCCACCAAGGGCTTGTTCCTTTACATTTTCAAGTGCACCTGAGTGCTAGGGATCTAGAACGGGGCCGCAACCCTAGGACGGAAGCTGGACTCAGGCCACACAGAGAAAAATGTGCTGGTGATCCTCTGAGCCAGGGTTAGCACTAATGAGCTAATCCCTACTATATGTAGCAGACCCAAATCCTGGCCGGAGATAATTTCTAATCAGTGCCTTCTTCTCAGTGGTCAAGGACGCTCTGAAGTTAAAACCGTCTGCTACTTCCCGTACATTCCAAGTGACAGTTTGCAAATCTGAAAACCCGACATAGTTAGCAGAGAGATAGGAAATGCTGTTACTAGTGTTCCCTGAATGTGCACGCTGTGTGCATCGGAGACCGTGTGACGTTGACTGTGCAAGTCCTTGCACAGATTCCCCTCCCTGACTTCCACCATCCCCATCGGTAAAATTTTTTTGTTGTTTTTTTGTTTTTTGTTTTTCCCCCATCGGTAAAATTTTAAGTATGATCTAGATGGCTTTGAAATCAAGTGTTTCCTGTCTATACAAAGATGGAAAAAAGCAGATCTTAGCATTGGAAGGGACTTGAGACATTGTCCGCTCCAGACATCCGTCTTTGAAACATGGAAGCTGAGGTACAGCTTTTACACAGGTTTCTGACCATGTGTTGGGGGTGCCTGGGTTTACTGCTGTGATCCACATGTGCGCCAAACCACGCTGACTTATTTTTAGCCATGGTTGGTCTCCACGGAGCAGCTAGATGACGTATGCACGCATCTCAGCTTGATATTCACTAATAAGGGATATGTAATAACTCAAGGCAGATTGTACATATGGCACTTTTTCATCTGAGTTGTTTCATGTGTATTGTTGATTTGATATATATTATAAACATCCCAGTCTTGGGAGGCAGATGATGGATGCTATTGTGGGGACTTTTGATTTATCAATAATTTTGTGTTCAAAAATCAGTAGATAGTGTCGTATAATAGTTAAGTTCATGGTCTCTGAGCCAGACTGTGTGGGTCCAGATCTTGTCTCTACCGGCTATGTCACCTTGGACACGTTACTTCGCCTCTCTGTGCCTTAGTTTCCTCATATATAAGAATGGAGGGAATAATAGTACTTACTCAAGTGTTGTCATTTTGTTTCAGTATCACCACAACACCATCTTCCTCTGGCCAATCCAGACCATTGTGACAGGTTGATAGACCTTTAACAATCACATACTGCCCTGTGCACCGCACTGTACTGCATGTCTGCCATGTGCCTCCTACCTCTAGTTGGCTATCATACATGCCTCACGGTGATTCTGGAATCTGAGCTCTTCTAGCAAGTGCTGTAACTTTGTAACTTCACTCACTCAAGTACCCCCAACACTGGGAGGGCAGGTGGGAGGATGAAGATGGGAGTGGGCTCCGGGGAAAGGTGGACATAGTTTCTGTAGAGGTTGCTAAAGGAAATGAATAAAAGAATTTTAAAGCTATATTGAGAGCTGAAAATGATGTGAAATGGCCTCAACCTACCCCAAAATAGGAGACTTTCCTCAGCAGCACTTATCTTCCCAGGGGCAGGACTGGAGGGAGCCCATGGCTGTGTTAGTCCTTATGGACAGTCAGGTAGGCTTTTCTGAATGATCAAAGGGAAATGAGGGTGCTGATGTGCCTGAGGTCATAGTGCATGACCATGGGGGCATGTCTAGAAGAAGACAGTGAACTGGGGTAGAGGGGTAGGGTCATCTCTTGAAATCCTGTGTCAACAGGAAGAGGGGTGGAGGGGCTGAAGACCTCTGCTGTGTATTCACTATCTGTTGAGCACTATGTGCCTTGTCTCTCTTCGTAGTTTGGATTCACCCACAAGCAATCTCTGAGACATGTACTTATTTCAATGCAAGTAGTTTATTTGGGAGGTGATTCTAGAAGACACGATGAAGGAATAAGGAAATGAGACCAGGAAGGGGCTCAATTTCACAGGTGCCCTTCTCAGTCACTGTGGAAAATGCCGTGGATCCACTGAGGGGCAGGAAACAGAGGAATTCATCCACCAACCCCCATTCCTCACCGATGGAGGGCTCCTCCTGGGGCACTAGTCTCCCGGTCTCTGGCCTGCATGAGCTCTGTCAGGCAAGGAGACACAGAGTCAGTCACAAAATATGAGCACTGTCTCGGGCAAATGACCTCCAGGGTAGGCAGTGCGGGTAGGAACTAATAGAATCTGCTACTCACTCTCAGATTTGGGGGGGAGAGGTAAAAATATGAGTAGGATATGTCCTCAAGAGGCTGAGAGTCCAGAGACAGACACAGAAATATAAAAATTACAAAACAGTGCAGTAGACGTTAAGATAACAAGGTATGAGCAAAGTTCTAAAGGCATACTGAGAAGGGACTGGCCTGAGGGGCTGCACAGTCAAAAACGCATTTATTTTCCCAAAAGATAAGTAGGTAGTCGCCACGTGGGAAAAAGGAGATAGAGGATCCCGGGGGAAAGCATAGAATGTGTGCCAAGGCACAGAATCATGTGTTTCGGCAATAGGCTGAAAGTTCTAGTCTGAACTCTTTTGTATGGAAGAAAGAGGACCCACTGAAGGTCACACGGGCAAACATTAGGCTGGATATAGGGACACCAGGATCTCAAGGGGGACCCAAGGGCAGGCTCTCCTGTGCAACCAGGCCTCCTGAGAACTGACAACTGGCTGAAATAAAACAAACTACTTTCTCTGTTTCCTGCTCTCAGGGGCTGCTTGCTGGTCCCTGTTTGGTACACTTTTTGTGGACTGGTTTCTTCTGCTTCCACCTACAAGACCTTTCATGTGTAGCTCCCAGAGCTTCTGTGGGTAGAGTTGCTCAATCTTCTAGGAGAGGAATCTGGCCACACTTGTCATAGCATGCTGGCCAGTCCCTGCACTCTCCCCTGAATCAGAAGGCTTCCTATAGCTAGTAGGCTGTGAGAGTGGTGTGAGGTGCACGCAGGGATCTGCTCCCTCAGGGACTGTGACGGAGGAGATCCCCAGGACGGGGTTGTGGCAGGAGAAGTAGTTGTGACAGGACAAGCAGTTGTGACAGATCTATATTTGGATGCAGGCAAGAGATGAGGGAATGAAGAATTTGGTCAGAGGCACTCTGCTTATGGAAATAAATTCTGGTTGCGTGAATTGGGTACTGCCGAGAGGAGTCTCATGGGTTTGGACAAAAGGGAACCAGATCACACTTTCAAGCTTAAGAATGCCAGGGTCAGTTTGGGACTTGAAGAGGGTAATTCTGGAAGGCAGCAAAGAGACCATGTGAGAGGTTAAAGTGACTGCCCAGGAAGAAAGACATTGATGACCTGAGCTAAGTCAGTCACAGCAGGAATACTGAGAAGCAGAAAGTGTAGATTTCAGAAATATGGGTTAAAGAAGAAGATAATTTAAAATAATAAACTTAGTGAAGGACACGGGAGAAGTGACAGAACAGGAGGAGCAGTGGTTATTCAATGGAAAAAACAAGGTGGAACTATTCTTAGTAGTGACCAGGTCCAAGGTGTGGTTGCAGGCATGGTCACTGAAGTGGGGAATGGGTGAAAGAAGTCCTTGGAGCAGAGGAAGTTGAGGAACCCAGCATTCATAGCAGTACCGACACATACATTTCACATATGTATGTGAAACGAAAGTTTCATTTAAAAAATATCATTACCTTTACACGACGTGCTGCTACTCATTGACTCGGTTCCATGCTGCCTCATTTTGTAACACGGCTTATGACACACTACATTCATATCATGACCCATTGATGAGCCATGACCTGTGGTGGAGAAAACACTGGACCAGAGTATTAGGGCATCTGTGCAGAAGTTAAAGGCATTGAGGTGGAGAAGACAACAGGGAGCTTGTGGGCATCAAAGTCATAGTGAATGTAAGGAAGAGGTTCAGGATGGTGCACCCCAGTGTTGAGAAAGGGAAGACTGAGTGCCATATGGGAGAGGTTTGTGAAGGAGGGTGCTGAGAGCCACCACCTGGAGGCAGCAGTGGGCAGACGCGGTGACCCCGAGATTTCCCCATGGCTTCCATTTCTGATACAAAGGTAACGATGACTCCCTTGACTGCTCCTAATAGTGCCTGACATTTGGAGAATGATCACTGTGCTATTTTACATACATTAACACACTGAGCCTTCACCACAGTGAGGCAGGTACTATTAATACATACCCTTCTTTACTGATGAAGAAGGTTAGAGAGCTTGCCCCAATAGGAACTTGAAAAATGGTAATTCGAACCAGGCACTCAAGTACGGATACAACAGACACTCCCCATAGCCTGTGACCTCATAAAATAGTTCATTGATGGGAGCGTATGACTTGATTCTGTTTCAGGAGGAAAAGGAAGCCAGCCTCTTGTTCTCTGCAATTACCAGTACATCCACATGTAAGAGTGAATATTTTCCTAAAGCAGAAAAGCTATTGATTTTTTAAAAAATTGTTCTAGGCAATTCCTACACCCCTGGGCAATGAGCCATCCTCTAATCTAGAGATGTGGAATTTAAGTAAAAGCCTGATCAGACACTGGTTTAGCTGTCCTACCCGGCCATCAGTCACTCCCACCACCTGACTCCGTTTCCCCCATCTTCATCATTGTCTCAGAATCTCTTCCACTTCATACTTTTCTCATCCCAGTTTCTCTGACTGCCTGTTTTCCTCAGGAGCCTTTGAGAGTCAGCATAGACTTCTAGTTTTCCTAGTGCTTTTCTTTTTCTCATTAAGCTTCTAAATTCTTCCTATTATTGTTTGTTACAGTAACTGATGCCACACAATGCAGGTTCCAAGCCAATGACCAGAACAACAGAGTCACACAGAATTCAGTTGTCCCTTCATTTCCCGTTCCTTGACCTAACAATTTGCTTATTTATTCCAGTTTTCTGAAGAAATGATTTCTTTGTTTTGCCTCTTAAACTCATCCCTGTGTGATAAATCCTCCTATGATCTATCAAAGTAATATAGTTGAGACATTACAGACCCTTGCCGCCATTTTCTTTTTATTATTATTATTTTTTTTTTTTTTTATTTATGATAGTCACAGAGAGAGAGAGAGAGAGAGGCAGAGACACAGGCGGAGGGAGAAGCAGGCTCCATGCACCGGGAGCCTGACGTGGGATTCGATCCCGGTTCTCCAGGATCGCGCCCTGGGCCAAAGGCAGGCGCCAAACCGCTGCGCCACCCAGGGATCCCCTTGCCGCCATTTTCTTTTCGAAATTATCCTTGAAAGCCCTTTAGGAGATGTTCCAGTACAAAGCTAGGAACATAAATTATATTTCTTTAATTATTCAGATTGAAAGGAGATATAGTTCATAAAAGAAATAAACAAAAGAAGGCCTAGTAGACATGGTATTAGGTCATTCAGAGAAAAATATAAAGCCACTCAAGAAAAATGGAGGAATATCATTTAAATTTCTGTAAATTGGGTTCTGTGATACAGAGCTAAACAAAACAAATAAGAGATTTCTGCTTTGATGTGTGGTCACACGATTTTTAAATTTATGAGATCTTCCAGACTACTACAGTTTCAAAGAAATATGGTACTATGCTAAGTGAAATAAGTCAGTCAGAGAAAGACAAATACCGTATGATTTCACTCATATGTGGAATTTAAGAAGCAAAACAAATGAGTAAAGAAAAAAAAAAGAGGGAGACAAAGAAACAGACTCTTAGCTATAGAGAACAAACTGATGGTTCCCAGAGGAGAGGTGGGTGGGGGATGGGTGCAATAGGTGGTGGGGATTAAGGACTGTACTGGTTGTGATGAGCACTGGGTGTTGTATGGAAGTGTTGAATCACTATATTGTACACTTGAAACTAATATCGCACTGTATATTAACTAACTGGAATTTAAATGAAAACAATTTTTTAAAAAAGATAAATGGAAAAAGTAAAAATAAAAAAGATAAATGGCTAATCTAAAAACACACTCAGCCTCCCAAGTAATAAAATAAATACAAAAAAAAGCTTGTTAACATAAAAAAGAAATATGCTAGTAAAAACTTTTACTATGTCTGGCTTTTGGCATTGAGAACTTTCCTTTTCAATTATGAAAATATAAGAGGAAATTCAAAGTGGTTATCTAACTGAAAACATTGTTGTCTTATTTGGCACTATCCATGTTCAGTGTTAGGATTTGCTTTTCTTTTATTAACATTTATAAGGTGATCAAAGTGACTGAAGTTATCCTTATGACCTATGAACCCAGTGCTATTATTACACCCATTGTACACATGGAGAAACCAAGGCAGTTACTGTTCAGCTTCAAACAGTTCTGTCCTAAAAGCTGTGCTCGGTAGTTTGCCAAAGCCTTTCTTCCAAAGTGTAGATTTGTTCAAGTAAGAACAGGGTGGGTTCATGGGTATGTGGCCAATGAAGACACTTAGAGTCCCCTGCTCAGCAGGGCATTACACTTGGAGTTTGATGTCCTGTGGTTTTGAGTCTTGGAATTCTCGATAATTTTAATCTCTAAATTTGTGCTCTGGGCATGAAGTCTCATGGAACAATTAAACATGAACCAGAAGCTAGAAGCTTCAGCTCAAGTCAGTCCCACTTTTGTCACCCACCCATCCCCAACCAGATCCCCTGGATGGGTTCTAAGTTCCTGCCTCCCCATTCCTACTCTCCATCCACTGTGCCAACCAGGTTATGTTCGGGTTAGGGGACAGGAGGCCCAGGGTCTGCCAGCGGATGCCCAGTGGCATCTCAGGGAAGAGCAGGGCAGCGGCTACCCACCCTGGGCTGACAGTACCAGGCGTGTTTGGTGAGGACTGAGTGGGGATCCTGTACCTATCCCCAGTCCAGGTACTGAGTGTGAGTCCAGTACTTTCTGACACAGAGGTTGCAATCCCTTGTGGGCTCACGGGAAGTGGAAATTGCCTTCACTTCCCTGCCCCAGGTAGAGCCCCACATTTTATTTTACTCTGGGCCCTGCAGAGTAGGTGGCCAGACTGAACCAGAAGCATGGGGACTAATATGGTTTGAATTGTAACCCCCTCAAAATTGGTATGTTGAATTCCTAACCCCCATATCCTGGGACTGAGACCTTATATGGAGATAGGACCTATATGGAGGTAGTCAAATCAAAATGAGGTGATTAGGGTGGACCCTAATGTCAAATGACTGGCGTCCTTATAAGTAGGGGAAATTGGGACACAGAGATATCTATAGAGAGTAGATAACATGAAGACGCCCAGGGGGAAGCCATTTGTCGCCAAGCCAAGGAGGGAGCCTGGAACAGATTTTTTTCTCACAGGCTCAGAAGGGGCGAATCCTGCTGACACCTTGATTTTTTTACTTCTAACCTTCAGATTCGTGGGACAGTAAATTTCTGTTAAGTCACTCAGTCTGTGGGACTTTGTTATTGCAGCCCTAGCAAACTAGTCCAGGGACTAACACTACATCTGCCATTAAAAGTTGATTTGTTTTTGTGTTATTCCCTATAAATTAAGTAAGTTAAGTAAATGTGTATTTTTCTTAAATGAGTGTATTCTTAAAACACCTAAGATGGATGAGCTCAGTGTCAACACATTTGTGTTCAATAATGTCACATCATTTCCAAGATTGTTGTGGTTGTTGGTGGAGTTGTTTTCTGTTTCTGTTTGTTTTGGTGACCCAGTCTTTGAATCATATCTTCAGGGCTTCTACATGCAGGCATTTGTGAGGGAAGTTTATGTTCTGTCTCACTGTGTCCTGCTGTAACTTGCTCTCTGTAGCGAGGCTTCCTGGTGACTGAGATGGTATATTTTCAAGCCAGTCTATAGGGTAACAGAACTTCTGTGAATAATGAGTTTTATACCAGCAACGTCTGTTAGGTACTTTCAAGCTAAAGACAAAATGATGGAGGGATAGGCAAAAAGCTAAAAGGAAGACAAAGGTTTTCAACTCAGTTTAAAAATTCATTGGTAAGATACAGAGATCCAGGAAAGAACTGCAGAAGAGATGAGATTTTCTGCAAGGGTCAGCTACTGCTAGATGAGATTGGCAGAGAGGACGGGACGGGAGGGAATCCGAGTAAGCAGGGAGTGGGGGTGGCAAGGACAGTCTAAACGGTTAACCCACTTCACACAGGGGTTGGTAACAGGTAATTTGAGTCCCCACAAAACGGGAGCCAGTACAGCTGATTAGCTGGGTTTCATGTTTCCCCACATGTGAGAAAGAGTATTGTGTGCCCCATGGAACTGGGAGTGGCGATTTGGGAAGATTAGAGAGAAAGTGGGAGAGAACACGTAAAAAGATTTATCGAGAAGGATCCCATGGGCCTGTGGAGGTGGTGATTATCCAGGTTCAGAAGCTGCAGGAGAATAAACAATGTGCAAAATCAAGGACAGTGCTAGGGCAGATAAAGAGATGGAAGTTCTGGATGGGATAAGGAGATATTTTAAAATGTACTTTACCTTTTAGTTGATTAATAGAAGGCAATTGAGAGGTAGCCACAGGCCTTGGTGGGTGCTGTCAGATTAAGAGATGAACACCAAGTCTCAGATGATTTGGGATAAAATGCAAACATGCGTGCAGAGAGCCAGGAGGGGCAGGCACACTTTTCCACTTTGTTCTGTGGGACTGTTCTTTCAAGTACAATGCACATGCCGCAAGCATCAGAAATTCCTTGCTTATTGGTTTGGAAAGTCGTATTAAGAATCCAGATTTTCTGCACCATTCAGCCATGAACAGAACTCGATTCAGTGGCTTACAGCATCCTCTCCTGCTACAGAGTAATCTAAGTAAGGAACACAATCAGATCTGAACCCATTGTTCACTGGACAGGACAAATCCAAATTTGTGTAGCTGGAAAAGGCCAATACATCCCTAGAGAGATGCTGCTCACCTTTCAGATTGGTTACAGGGGAGAGATGCCCTCCCTTCTGGACCCTTTCCATGTCCAAACTGAAATAGAGTAGTCCCTTCTTTTCGCAGGGGATACATTCTCAGACCCCGAGTGGATGTCTGAAGTCGCAGATGGTACCAAACCCTATGTAGACTATGGCTTTTCCTATACATACATACTTATGATAAAGTTGAATTTATCATTTAGATACAGTAAGACATTAACCAGAGTAACGAATAATAAAACAATTATAATATATTGTAATAAAAACTATGTGAATGTGGTGTCTCTCTAAATAACTCATTGTACTGTACTCACCCTTCTTGTGATGATGTGAGATAATAAAATATCTATGTCATGAGATGAGGGCCATAGATATTCTAACATAGTATTAGGCCACATGTGACCTGATGACACATCAGAAGGAGGATCATCTGCTGCCTTCACCGTGGTTGACCTCGGGTAAACTGAAACAGCCTAAAGCAAGATGGCAGATAAGAGGGGGGGAGGGACTACTGCACCTGTCAGAACAGAAAAGAACTGAACAGACTCAAGAGATACTACAGGCAGACAGTGCCTGAGCACCAGCTGTGTGGGTGGATAGAATAGAAGAGCTTTAACCCCAGGGAAATGGGGTGGGAAATTGAAACTGGGTTGCATTTGGCAAGCTGCAATTTCCTAATAGCTTGTCTTAAGCAGTGCACTTGATGTGAACCGTGTATGTGAACTTTTCCTTCTACTTCCCTTTAACGAGGAGGAGCACAGAGCCTGGATTAGAGCCCCCCTCATGATGGAATTTATTGAATAGCAGAAAGCCCTTTGCTTGCCTAAAGTCCCACCATCAAAAGAGCATTTCTTTAGGAACTGTTGTTTTATTGTTTGTTTCAAGTGTTTTTGTGTGTGAAAAGTACAGAAACCCCAACGAAGTCTTAAAGCTTCAAACCTTATTCACTTACCACTTCAAACCTTCAGCCATTTCTAAGAGAAGAGCTGTCTAAAGCAGAAGGAGGCACCACAAGACAGGTGGAGCACTGACTGTGGGCCCCACATTGTTTTAGGTGCTCACAGTATAGGTGGAGGTGATCAGAAGGGGTGTCAAAAGCGAAGTGGTGGGGGCCTCAAGAGAAATGTCCTACAGGTACTTCCCACCAGCCAGCACTGTTCAGACAGACAGATGAGACGGTAATAGTAGCCCCCAGGCTTTAGACTCCAACCTCGTGGTATCACAGGCATCGGCAGGCATTTACCAGCCAACTGCACAGCTGAAACCAGAAAACAGATCATTGCCGCTGCCTTTTCCAGAATCCTCACATTCCATCAATCACCAAATCTTGTCATTTCTTCCTCCTTTGAATTCTCTTCTAAGTGACTAGAGTCTCACCCTTCTTCCCTCCTCCTTTCCTTTCCCACCACAACCAGCTGAACTGACAGCTTCTGTCCCCTTGCTGGATCACAGCAATAGTCCCCACACTGTGCTCCAGTTCCACTGGTGGACCATCTCATCCCACCGAAAGAAGAACTGCAGGCCTCGGATGTTTGTCTCACGCCTATATTCTGAGCACCTAAAACAATGCGGGGCACACAGTCAGTGCTCAGTAAATGCTTTTGTTCAGCGTGCTGATTCATCCTCTACACCACAGCCTCAGTCATGCCTTCTCTCATTCCTAAAGCTCTCTCTCATCCAAAGACTAATATCTGTGAATAAAATTCAACTTCTTCATAAAATGACCCCAAACCACCCCTAACTTTGTATTCTACAGCCACCAAAGTCTTTTTTATAGGTGGGCTCTCATCACCCTGAAGCTGATTGTTTTTGTCACTTCTGAGCTTTGGTGATTTTGCTCCAGAATGCCCCCTTGCCCAACTCCCTGGCTGTGCATCTATAGACCTCCTCCACTACTCTGAACTCTCTCTCTCTCTCTCTCTCTCTCTCTCTCTCTCTCTCTCTCTCTGCAGTGAAAACAGGCATCTTGCTTGGCTAGTTTCACCAAAGTACCTCCACGTGTGACAAATGTTAGGTCCCTAATAAAGGACTGTTGAACGAAAATGCGTGTGTGTGTGTGTGTGTGTGTGTGTGTGTGTGTGTGAGAGAGAGAGAGAGAGAGAGAGAGAGAGAGAGATTGAAAGAAAGCGAGAGATATCTCTGATAGGCCAAATCATCCCTTCTAGATCCGGCTTCTTCCTCATTGTGTTTGTTTATACTCTGACACCAAAATATACTTCAGCATTAAGGTATAATTCTTTCTGTACATTTCATGATGTGCTCTCAGGGATAGCATCAATTCCTTAAGGGCAAACATTATGACATACATATCCTCCTTTCTGCAGGGTTCCTAACACATACCATACTAGGGACTGAAAAATCATTTGAAATTTTAACTCTCCTACTTCAAATTGTTTGGCAACAATTTGCAGCAGTTTGTTTTCTCCTTTATAGGTTATAAATTAACGTGTGTAAATAAAGCTAGACTAAGACCTTTATGGTCCTCACCGAACATGTGGCTATTAAACTTCAAAGACAAAAAGGATTTGGGAAAAAATGTAAAAGAATGACTCAATTAAATAACCTTTAAAGTCCCACCAGTTCTAAAGTTTATGGTTCAGGTTTATGGTTAGAGTTAGTCTCCTCCAAATGACCTCATTCCTTACAGCATTGTTCTCTGTCTCCTCCCTGGAAAGTGGACAAGTGCATGCATACACCAACACTCTCCCCACTCAGAATGATCCGATGACACTGAGGACCTATGTCTATCTCATATAGGACACTAGTTGAGGATCCAGTCAAGTGTTTCAACTTCTGGGCTATTTTCTTTTGTTTTTCATCACTTGCCTTTAAGGGATACTCTAATGTAGCTGTAATGTTTTCTTTGGAACTGATGGAACTTCCTTCTTTTTCATTAACCAGAATTCTCATGATTTCAGAAGAAATAGATATACTTTTAAGGGACAGATATTTAGGAAAATAATTTCTCTCTCTCTCTCTCTCTCTTTAGAGAGGTTTTATTTATTTATCCATGAGAGACACAGAGACAGAGACAGAGACATAAGCAGAGGGAGAAGGAGGCTCCCCATAGTGAGCCTGATGTGGGACTCGATCCCAGGACCCCGGGATCATGACCTGAGTCAAAGGCAGACGCTAAGCCACTGAGCCACCCAGTTGCCCCAAATAATGCCTCTTTCTATCTCTGGTATCCTACAACAGTACCTACCACGTGGCTAGTACCCAATGAATACTTGTGAAATAAAGTAATATTCTACATGCAGTCATGAAAGGATTACCTTTGACTGAAGTCCTACATTTAATCAAGGAAGAATTATCCTCCCATTTCTTAGAAAAGTGCATGTTATCCTGTGGGGCCAAAGAGTGGATCTAAAATGATCTCCTCCTCAAAAGAACCCAGAGGTAGAAAGTAGAACCACTATCTTCTATTTTATTCCCTCTCCAAAAAAGGATAAAAATTAGTTTATAAGTTACTTCTAGTAAATCAATCCTTTTCTCCTCTTAAACTTATAATTATGAAGGGAAGTATAATAACATTTTACTGCAAAGAGATTTAGTAATTCTGGCAGTACTTCATTAATCACTTAATCAGTGTTCAAGCAGAACTGATGTCCTTGACATATATAATCAATCTTGCTTCCTCCCACATTTGATTTTCATCCTTTCTAAAACCTGACTATAGACACTAAGGATTGGGGGCTTTTCTTCACATTATGTTTTTGTTACAGACAACCCCTATATGCATATAATAATAATCAGAATATTGATACCTATATTGGGTCTCCTCATAGTCTATTTGAAAGCAATTGTTTTCTCTTCAGTGAATTTATAGAGATTAATGGTGCCAGGACCAGATTCTATTATAGTTTAATGGGAAAATGGGATTGGGCCATTTTTTAGCTTCGTATGGCATAGTATTCTTTTGGAGATGGCATATTTATTGTTATTGTTAAGCCACAGCTACTTGTTTATGATACATTCCGAGGAACTTTTCCAAAGCTACATTCTAAAGGCAGCTGGGCATGAAAACATAATAACGCTCCAAAAGTGAGCAGCATGGGATTCAGTTTATCTAATATCTTCTGCTTCAGGAAGGTATTTTTATGATCACTGGTGTAACTAAAAGTTCTGATTCCGATACTCCTTTTCTCATAACATTTAATAATTTGAACACTTAAAAACATTACTTATCCACCCAAAATTTTAGTGATATATAATTTCCATGTTGATTTACAGACCTTCCATTCACTCATCCATACACCTTTTGTCAACATCATGTGTTTTTCTCTTTCTCATAAGAGAGCTGCAGAATAGACTTTCAGATAGATGAGCATGAAAGAGGAACAGATGAAGACTCTTAATTCATGATTGCATATATATTTGAGCAAACAAGACAAGAAATTTGTTTTTTGGCTTTCGGAGAGTATTTTTACTCCATAAAAGGTGACCTCAGGATTATCTAAAACTAAAAAGCCTATACACACTGTGTGCTGCAAAAGCTAAAGTAAAGATGAATTTTTCTGAAAATGACTGGAGTCTTTGGGGACGCTCAAATTAGCACTCTCCAGGTGCTCCATCGGATCTACAGTTGCCTCTGCAGACCGAGAATTGGGAAGCCAAAAAGATAATAGTAACGATAATAACAACATCAATTTGCTGAAGTCTTCCTATGCCAAAGTGGTGGGTGATGTGCTTTGCATGGGTTATTTAACGCAATACTCTTGCTATCCCTGTGAGGTCAGTATCACGCATGCTCCCATTTCAAAAGGGAAAGGCAAGGCTCATTGAGATTTAAAAAATTCCCCAAAGTTCCAGACTAGTCTGCCTGTTTGAGAGACGTCAACTACTAGTCTGTCCACCCATCTTAGTGTATAAACTGAGGCCCAGAGGGCTGAGATCCAGCCAGTAAATAGGTGGAGATATTTGAACATGTATATGAGATAGAAGCTAAATTACAGAACAATTATAGTAAAATAATTATCCTTTAGTGAAAAATTAATGAAACTTTGGGTTAGCTGGAAAGTAATTAGTAGGTTACAACAGAAATTAAGGTTAACGTTCTACCCAAGCATGAAAAGGTGAAAAGGAGAGTTGGAGAGAAGGTTAATTATCAGAGTCCACACAGCACTGGCAAGGGGTAGATTTGATCTTGAATGAGTATTACTAATAACCATATAGACATGGTCTTCATTAGGAAAACAAATTTCCTGATCTAAATGAAATCTCCCTAAAACCATTCATTCTCTTCCCCCGTCCAAACACACACTCGCTTCTCTTTTGCTCTGATATATGATGATCAAAGCAATTTTCTGACAACTAATTCAACTCCTCAAATGTATGGTTATAAATAAGGTTATCAATTATTAAACGAGGTATAGCTTTTATTAATACATTGACAATCTTTTTTTTTTTTAACAATGTCTTAAGTGATTTTGGTTACTGTAAATCAGTTCTTGGCCTGAGTAACTTTGAAAAAAACAAAGAACTTTTACCAAAATGAAGCATTGTCCCCATGCACTGATGCACAAGGTGGCTTGTTCTGCACTGTTCCAAATCTCTAGAAGGCCTCTGCTTGTTACTTCTATGCCCTGGCCACACAACACAACTTGCCCCAAACCACAGGCATTTTAAGGAAAGCTGATAATGTCCCTTCAGCTTTCAAAAGAATGGACAGGAGGTAAAATATAAGAAGAGAGCCTACCTAATGAAAGAACAAAAGAGCTCTTGGCCCTGACCGACATTCTGAGTTGAGGAACCCAGGAACCCTAGGCCTCCGAGCCTATACAGGCAGGCCTCTGTAGCTGTCAGCACATTTAATCAACATTAAGTATTTATTGAACTTCTATAATGTCCTCAGTACATTCTGTGCTTAGACTGAAAAAATTAGATGATTTCTACCTTTGAAAAACCTGTGAGAGGACAAGTTCATAACCACATAGCAGATGTCTTCCAGACCAGTGACTCTAGGTATAGTCAGATAGTGGGCACGTAGCTAACACCATTCCTTGGCTGAGCCCCACCAGCTTTTCCGCAGGGAATTCACTCAAATCTCTTCTTCTGGCTCCAGGGGGTTAGAGGCTCAGAGGTATGTCACAAAAGCTACTTTCTCCATATCTTCCTGTGGCGTGTGTGGTTTTTGCCACTGCCATAGCACTCTACCACTTTTCATGTATCTACGAATGGTACCAGGCCTGAACCAGCATCTTGGGCATTCATCTACTGCTAGTCCAACCCAACGAGGCTGCTCTTGTGAAAAGGCCATCGCCACATCAAATGTCCTCATGTTTTTATTCCACATGGACCCAGCAAAGAGAATGAATATGGAAAAGTTTTTTCCCCCACCAGCATTGCATCTTGTATCAAGACACAAAACAGCACTTTACTTATATCCCCTTTTGTTTTTCTATAGGAATTTGATGGTAGAACTTTTTATTTAAGCGACTTTTCGATTCAGCTGGTATGTTTCTAATATTCAGGCACTTGCTTGAAGAAAATCAAAGTGTCACCAAACTTCTGGGCACACAATGTCCCTCCCCTTTAGCCCCTGGTGTTATTACCAATCCCTGTTCTCTCTCCAGTTGTGGTGAGCTCCTTCACCATAATACCACTCCCCTGTGGAGTCACAGGCAGCCTTTGCTACAATATGACCATGGATGTCTTAGGTCACTTTCCCATTAGTTCCAACAAGTCCATTTAAGTTTCCCAAGAAATCTCTCTGTTTTGTGCAAATAAAGTCCTTCTGGTGGACACATCTATCAACTCCAGATCCGTTCAAAATGACCATAAATTATAGCACATGGCAGCATGGGCATGCACACTGGGATCCTCATGACACTAGTTAATAATATATGAAAGTTCCATGCTACGTTTTCTATTTTGTTGTTGCAGATAAAGGAATGTTCCTTATCCAAAGTGAGAGCCTCAAGAAATGCATTCAAGCAGGCAAATCTGTACTGACCCTGGAGAACTGCAAGCCACCAAATAAGCACATGCTTTGGAAATGGGTTTCAAACCACCACCTCTTTAACATAGGAGGCAGTGGTTGCCTGGGCCTGAATTTATCTAATCCAGAGCAGCCATTAAGCATATATGAGTGTGATTCCACTCACGTTTCCTTGAGATGGCACTGTAACAAGAACATGATCATCGGCCCTCTCCAGTACACAGTCCAGGTGAATCACAACAATATGCTTGTGGCCTCATGGAAATATCTTCATAAGTGGATTTCCTATTTGTCAGATGGTGGAAGCATTTGTGAATATCTGCACAAAGGTAAAAAATAATTTAAATAAAAGTATTTATGAAATGATATATTTAGAATGTTTACCCCTAAAGTAAAGATTTGTAAATTATATAATATGACAGCACCTAGAGCCTCAAGGGACTTCTGCTAAATACATTTTAGTTGCTTACTTGACTCTTATTAAAGGATTATTTGAGTCTTAGAATGAACTTTCTAAATTCTGCTAAAGAAGCAAACTCAGAATTTAAAGGTATTTGGGGTGAAAACACTTAAATAACTGGGAATCAATGGAAAAGAGGAGAAAGACTAGAAAGATAGGAGAGAAAAAGAAAATAAAGGTGGGAAGAAAAGGTCTTTAAAGTAAAGACTGGTCAGGGTGAACAGAAGAACCTCTCTTGCCACCATTTCCCTTATTGTAGAAACTCAGCCCCATGTATGAGCATGACTACAGAGCACCTCAGAGCCTCCTCACTCGCATCCATGTCATTCATGGGCAAGGCATTTATTTATTTATTTATTTATTTATTTATTTATTTATTTATAAAAGAGAGACAGAGACAGAAGAGAGAGACAGGAGAGAGAGAGACAGAGAGGCTCAAAGACACAGGCAGAGGGAGAAGCAGGCTCCATGCAGGGAGCCCGATGGGGGACTCGATCCCAGGTCTCCAGGATCAGGCCCTGGGCTGAAGGTGGTGCTAAACCGCTGAGCCACCAGGCTGCCCAAGGCATTTAAAGATAAACCACAGACTACTGTCAGGAGCAATTGACATGTATGGCTGGGAAACCATGATTTCAGGAGTAAGGGCTTTATTTCTCCATAATTCCTTAATATTTGGCATTTTGAGCAGGAAATAAAAGGACAAAGAAAATGGCATAAATTCTGAAACCTCAAACCTGTTTCTTAGATTTTTGCTCTGTAGCTCTCTTCATTCATTCATCTATGCAACCTTCACATATTTATTGAGCACTGGTTGTTTCTCGGGTACAGTGCTAGACACTTAATTTACACAAGCCAACGAGACAGATGTGGCCCCTGACCTCATGGTGATGGTGCTCTGTAGAATTATGCCTTAACAAGAGCATACCCTTCTAAGGACTTTATACCAGTCCTAGGAAACAGAGCAAGACACCCTTAAGATTCAAAGCAAGACTTTCTTCTGTACCTACAGTAAATGAATTTTACTGGCGTAAAATTCTTGACAGAGCCAAGAGCAAGCCATTTGCAAGGACTCACAATAAGCAAGTGCTGCAAGCCAGCACTCTGAATAGTCTATTGTTCTAAGGAAGAACTTAATATTTTGCTTTATATTCATTTTTTAGCCATATACTCACATTCTTACGCACTGAGTAGAAGTCAGGGTATTGAAATAAGATGATGTGCCCTGAAATATCTGTATTTCCTAAACGGCCCAAACCTCCAGGCCTGGCAATGTGGTGTGTGCTCAGTCTAGCCCCTGCCAACTGTGGTGACTGAGTGGGAACCTCCACAGCTGGTCCTTCTGCTCCAGGACCTGTTGACTTAATTGAGGGTGGCCCTGAGCCCCCTCACCATGGAAAGCCCCCGTTGAGTCATGATTAAGGCTAAGGATACTCAGTTACTGCAATACTCTGAGAAAGCAGCTGACAGGACACCTCCTCACACTCCTCTCCCCTAGACTCTTGTAGAGGCCTCCTAGCTAGTCATCCCATTTTCCCTTCTCCTGTGTAGGTTCGGTTTGCCACACTGCACCCTGAGTTAGTCTTTAAAAATGGAAATCTTATCATGTCATTTTCTCATTCAAAACTCACTAGTGACTTCTCACCACCCTCATAGTCAAGGCCCAAATCCACAATGTGGCAGAGCCAGCCCTCTGTGAGCTGATGGGCCAGCATTTCCCCAATGCCACTTCCTTTTGCACCTCCTTGCACTTCCCCATTCACCCCACGCAGGCTCTTGTCACAGGCCCTTTATATTTGCTGTTCTTCCTACCAGAACAACTCTTTTGCAAAGACTTGCTCCTTCACTTCACCCAGTCCTCATTCAGAGACGCCTTTGTTGCAACCCTGTCCAAAATGGTGCCCCTCCATCCTTCAAACACACACAGAGCTGTTCTGTCTTCCCGTCCTGCTTTGTTTTTCTTCGTGGCACTTAAGTTTTTCTTCGTGGCACTTATCACTACCCAGAATTATACATTTACTTATATATTTGCTTTCTCTTTGTCTCTCCCCACTGGAACAGAAGCTCCATATGAAAGGGAATGTTTGCAGGTTTGCTCTCCAGTACATCCCCAATGCTGGGCGCATTCAATGCTCAATAAATATCTGTTGAATGAATGAATTCATAAATTCCGATTAAAAAATAAATCCTGAAAAAAATAAAAAAATAAAAATAAAAATAAATCCTGATAAAACTGTTGAGGTTCAGATGCTGATCCCTGATATATTTGGGAGCCAGAAGTTGTTTTAAAGTCGATCTTCATTTAATTTTCCTTCCCATCCACTGACAAACACATGTGCTACTGCGGCAGGGCACCACTGTAAATAAACAGGTAAGAAAATATCTAAACAAGCCACTTACCAGCACGTGCTCTGAAGCCAGCACTTTCCCTTGTACTGCTACACACTCTAGACAGTGAGGTCCTGAGGGTTCTCTGTGGTAGAGCAAGGGCCTTCGCCATCGTAGATTTTCAGTCAATAAGAAATGCATTCTCTATATGATAGCTTTCAAAGATAAAGCTGACATTATTCTTATTTAACTTTGATTTTTTTCTTCTAGATATGTACACAATCAAAGGGAATGCCCACGGGATGCCGTGCATGTTTCCTTTCCAGTATAACCGACAGTGGCATCATGAATGCACCCAGGAAGGGCGGGAAGATGACTTACTGTGGTGTGCCACGACAAGCCGCTATGAAAGAGATGAGAAGTGGGGATTTTGCCCAGATCCCAGTAAGAATAAGCTCTAGTTTCCCCCATATGTCATGAATGAATCAAGCATGATTAGAAAGTTATCTGTATCTAAAGAAAAAGCACCAGGATTGACATATTGAAGTCTGAATAAGTCCCCTGATTCTGTTTATCCAGATTTTGATTTTGTGTTTGTTTTGCCTTGAAAAGACAATTCTGATGTATATTCTTTTTTCCCTCTTATGTTCAAAAGATGTTAATTAGCCATTCTTCATTAAGCTCAGTGCATAAGGATGCTTTAACTAGAATGAAATTATAACACTCTGTGTGCTCATTAATCCCAGCTTCCGGGCAAAATACGTCAAAACAAACCTGAATGCATATAAAACTCCTTCTTTATTCCAACTTTCGATCCACCCCCTCCTATAAGCTGCCTTAATTTCTCCATGTCCAGACTGCTTGTCTTGCCCATTGTCAAGTCTAGGCATCACCTGGTCTGCTGATGACCTTTCTCAAATTACAGTTGCCCTCATTATTTCTCAACAGTGAGTTCTCATCTTGATTCCCTTTTCTTATTGCTCAATTTCGAGCTATAACCTCAAAATCTGACAGCTGCAATGTTCTAACTTTTTTCAGTTAGACTTGATTTTTATTTAGCTAAAAGCTTTCCAATAGCTGTTAAATATTGAAAAATATTGATATATATATTATATATATATATATCTTCTACTTTTTTTAGAGAGAGAGGAGGGAGAGGGATAGAGGGAAAGAGAATCTTAAGCAAGTTCCATGCTCAGAGTGGAGCCCAGCACAAGGCTCAATCCCACAACTCTGAGATCATGATCTGAGCTGAAATCAAGAATCAAATGCTTAACTGACTGGCCACCCAAGCACCACTATATCTTCTACTTTCTGTATTCAATATCCTTAACCTTGGCCCCGGAAAGTCCGAGAATATAGCTTCTACTATCTCCTCTTCCTTGCCTACTTCCACTCCACATATATGACAAAATGAAACAAATAAATTTGAAACAAAAGCAAATTGAAGAGAGGAATTTCAAAGAATATGGTTTATAGGTTATCTGTAGAATTGTTTTCTAATCTAAGAACTAGGATGACTTAAGCAAATCAGAGAGAATACAGGCTTTGAAGTCAGGCAGACCAAGATTAGTGTCTGTTTCCCTTCAACAATGAGATCTTGAGTCTCAGTTTCTTTGCCATAAAATGGAGATAATAATAGTAGTACCTTTTTGGATTACTGAGATCCAATTTGATGATGCCTCTAAGGCACATGTACTTTTAGTACATTGTAAGCACTCACCAAGATTAGCCATTGCCATCACCATCAACGTGTATCATTATCAAAGCTCGTAGATCATTATACTGAGCTAGTATAGTGGTGAATACCAAGAGTGTTAGGATTAGGACCCTCCCTTCAAAGAACTTGGCCTCTAGATGTAATACTAGATTTGCTCAATGCTAGAAAATACAGACTATATTTGATATAATATTCTAGAATCACCTGGAAAATAGTTACAAATACATATCCTGGCTCTTCTCTCAGAGATGCAGTGGGTCCAGTGTGTGGGACCCAAGCATCTGCATTTTTGACAAGTTACCCAAATGATGCTGTTGCAGATAATTCTTCATCAGACAATTCACAGTATGCAGATAATTCTGTGCAACATACATCTATATACAGCAGTGATATTAAGACACTTAACAACTAATATGATAGGGACTATTGACCAGTCCAAGTGGAGAATTTAACATAGAGATTAAGAATCCTGAAGGCTCAGTGCTAGTTTCAACCCCTCAGCTTTGGGAGTGTGAGGAGATGTGATGAAGGAAGAAATGTAGGAGAGACTGGGGCAGGAGCAGCTGGACGGCTCAGTTGGTTAAGCGTCTACCTTCAAGTCAGGTCATGATCGCAGGAGCTTCAAGTTAGGCTCTCTGCTCAGCAGGGGGTCTGCTTCTCCCTCTCCTTCTGTCTCTCCCTCCCATTTGTGTGCTCTCTCTCTCTTTCCCTCTCTCTCTCTCTCTCTCTCTCTCTCTCAAATAAATAAAATCTTTTTAAAAAGAGAGAGAGACTGAGACAGCAAGGGGCACTCAAGAAGCTCAGGATGGCAGCTATTCATCAGCCAGCGTGAAAGTCTTTCATTGTTTAATAACTGTCTAGTCATTAGCCTTCTCTATCTGAATCCGAATTCCTGTATGTAGGTGTCTGTGTTTGTAATCCCTATGCTCCTTAGATTCTTGAATCAGATGCCATATTATTTACATTGTCTTCCCTTTCCATTTCCAGCTGTCATACATGTTATTATTTAAAATAAGTAGGGGCACTGAGGCTCAGTCAGTTGAGCATGGGACTCTTGATTTAAGCTCAAGTCATGGTCTTGGGGTCATGGGAGTGTGCCCATGTTGGGCTCCATGCTCAGCACAGAGGCTTCTTGGGATTCTCTCTCTCTTCCTCTCACTCTGTCCCTCCCTCCCTCCCTCACTGCTGCTCTCTCTCTGTCCCTCCCCTACTCTTGCACTTGTGCTCTCTCTCTCTCTCTCTCTCAAATAAATAAATATGGGCGTCTGGGTGGCTCATTTAGTTAAGCATCTACTCAGGTCATGATCTCAGGGTCCTAGGATTGAGCCCCAGTCCGCTCCCTGCTCAGCAAGGAGTCTGTTTCTCCCCTCCCCCCTACTCATGTGTGCATGTGTGCACTCTCTCTTTCTCTCAAGTAAATAAAACCTCTAAAAATAAAAAAATAAAAAATAAACCATAAAATGGTTTATTAAAATAAAAATAAAAAATAATAAAATAAAAAATAACATTAACATGTATTTCACATGGCCTTAATCCTAGGGACATTTTTTTTAACTTAAATTCAATTTGCCAACATATAGTATAACACCCAGTGCTCATCCCATCAAGCGCACCCCCCTCAGTGTCCATCACCCAGTCACCCCAGCCCCCTGCCCACCTCCCCTTCTGCTACCCATTGTTCGTTTCCCAGAGTTAA
Organism: Vulpes lagopus; assembly: GCF_018345385.1. Taxonomy (NCBI): domain Eukaryota; kingdom Metazoa; phylum Chordata; class Mammalia; order Carnivora; family Canidae; genus Vulpes; species Vulpes lagopus. The sequence goes on along the minus strand of NC_054834.1, from coordinate 85,123,520 downwards.
GAGTCTCTCATGGTTTGTCTTCTTCTCCAATTTTTCCCCACCCACTTTACCTCCTTTCATTTATAGTCCCTTTCACTATTTTTTATATGCCACATATGAGTGAAACCATATGATAATTGTGTTTCTCCGATTGATTTATTTCACTCAGCATAATACCCTCCAGTTCCATCCACATCAGAGAAAATGGTGGGTATTCATAGGGACTTTTTTTTTTTAACCACAGTATTCTCCTGAGGTTCTGTGAAGAACCCTGTTACCATCCTCTGTCTCTTGTATTCAATTATGGTTTCCCAGGTGGAAGCCTGGGTATGGTGGTGTTTGGGGCTTTTCACCCCCCACCCCCAGTCTTCCTATAGTTCAGAAGCTTCTTCTGTTTGTCAGCCTGCTAGATTCCAGTTCTCCTGACCTTTACCACAACCAGCACTATTTGTACAGTGCTGACTGTACAAATGGTTCCAGTTTTCTTGCTTTCTTGTTACTTTTGGTTCCTAGTGAGCAACACAACTCAAAATGATGTGTCAGAGCCTGAAATCTGAGCAAGCTGATAGCTTTTCCATGGTAGCAACAAGTGGATAGGACAGAAAGGAGTGAGTGGAATAAGGTGCAGATTTGTACCTCTGTATCTCATCTTTCTTAATGGAGATTTTTAGTATCTCACTGTAAAATGATGCTTCCTTTTAAAAAAAGTTGATTATAAGTGAGCAAAACTTAAGTTTAGTACTACTACAAATATAACACACTGGCAGTGAGGGGTAAAATAAAGCACCTGTCACCTTAGAGCTTCAGGAACAAGGAGATATATAGGAATTTCTCTGGATTTGTTTAGAGGCAACTCTAGTTGCCTAGCTAGTCCCTCTTAACTGTGTGTCTTACTTTACACAGCTGGATAGTCATGTTTAGTTAGAGATATTTTTAAGATATAAACCGCTGGAATTGTCTGATTGCCCTTGAACCTTATTTAGCTGATACGATTTCTTTTATCAGTAACTTCAATGGTGTAACGGAGCAGATTGGTATCAACATAGATGTATTACTCTATGAATGAACCTCACCGACGTCTCCAACACTGGTTGCAATGCTGTTATTTCTCCTGTCATTATGCTCTCTTGCTCGTTATAAGGACCATACCAACCTCCTTAACTTCCTCTAACTTCTTACCCTACCCCTCATTCTCCTTCCTGATTCTCATCAGAGTATCTCAGTTCTTACTTATAATGAAAACAGGATCCATCAGAGGAGAAGTTTTGACAATTTCTGTTTCCTAACCTTTAAGCCTACATAGGTCTGCGTTCATCTTTTTCTTGCATCCTACACAATAGTGTTCCTCCTTCTACCTAGGACAGATATTCCTGCTTGGACTCCAGAGCTTCCCATTCAACTTTCTCCAACCTGTTTCTCAGTGTTTCTCAAAGTGTGATCCCCATTCCAGCAGCATCAGCATTCCCTGAAAGCTTGTTAGAAATGCAAATTATCAGCAACACCCCCAAATGACTATATCAGAAATTCTAGAAGTGCAGTCCTGCAATCTGTTTTAACAAGTCTTCTAGATGATTTCAATGCCCACCGCTCTACTGGATCCTTCTCCCTTAGCAGTTAAACCTGCTTAAGTCTTTTTGTTTAGTTGTATGTTTTTATTTAAATTCTAGTTAGTTATCATATGGTAAAATTGGTTTCAGGTGTACAATTTAGTGATTCACCACTTCTGTATAACACACACTGCTCATCACAAGTGCCCTCCTTAAAACTTATCACCCATTTAACCTATTCCCCATGCACCTCCCTCCACCAATCCTCAGTTTGTTCTCTGTAGTTAAGAGTCTCTTATGGTTTGATTCCCTCTCTCTTTTTTCCCTTCCCCTATGTTCATCTGTTTTGTTTCTTAAATTCCACTGTAGTTAAGAGTCTCTTATGGTTTGATTCCCTCTCTCTTTTTTCCCTTCCCCTATGTTCATCTGTTTTGTTTCTTAAATTCCAAACGAGTGAAATCATGTGGTATTTGTCTTTGACTACCTTATTTTGCTTAGCATAATACAGTCTAGCTCCATCTATATCTTTGCAAAAGGCAAGATTTTATTCTTTTTGATGGATGAGTAATATTCCATTGTATAGATATATATATTGTGTATATATGTGTATATATATATATTGTGTATATATGTGTATATATATATATATATATCACATCTTTACTCATTGATCAATCGATGGACATCCATAATTTGGTTATTGTTGATAGTGTTGCTATAAATATTGTAGTGCATGAGCATCTTTGAATCAGTATTTTTGTATTCCTTGGATAAATACCTAGTAGTGCAACTGCTGAATCATAGGGTAGTTCTATTTTTAACTTTTTGAGGAACCTCCATACTGTTGTCCAGAGCGGCTGAACCTGTTTGCATTCCCACCAACAGTGTAAGAGAAATCTGCTCAAGTCTTAAAATAAACCTTAAAAATAATATAACACCTTCATCCCCACTTCTCCTGCTTCTTGAAAACACCCATACCTTTTACCCCACCATAGACAGACTTTTAAAAAGAAATATCTATACTTCATCTTACTTTCATTACTCAGTCCATTGTCTCTCCTTGACTTCTTTGACAATGCATGCTTGATCTCCATTTCATTCACTCATTCCCACACATCTGTATCGAACACCTACTATGTGCCAAACTTGCTGCTGGGAATATAACCATGAAAGTGAAAGATAAAAGTCATAGTGCCTATCCAAATGAAATTCACATTCAAGTATAATACCTAAGTTAATATATAACTTTTGGTAAGTGCTATTTATAAACAAAACCAAAAACAGTGTTATCAGTAAGAAATTTAACTTAAATTTGTAAGTCGAGGAAGGCTTTTTTTCTAAGTTGTATTTAAATCTCTAGTCCAAGAAATGAATAATAGTTATCAAGATGGAAAGTGAGAGGATGAAGTATCTACCTAGAAGTGCATGGTAAAGCAATGTACAACGAGGCAAGTGGAAGGGAAGGTTATGGGAATGGTCAGCACTACTAGATGTACAGGTGGTAAAGGGAATATATTGTTTGAATAGAATTAAAAATAATAATAAAACCAACTACAGGTCAATCTACTTTTGACTCACCATGCACATGCACTGAGAGATCTAAACAATGTCCATGATTAAATACTCTCACCTACCCAAGGCAACTGCTTCCCCACCTTCACCCCCAGCGTGCCACTCTCCAAATGTCTGAAGGCTTTGAGGAGGGAAAGAGGTTACTGCTATCTAGGAAAGATGATGAGGGAGGGAGAGAAGAGCAAGCTACTCTTGGAAAGGTTGGCAGAGGCCAACTCATTCAGAAGCATGGTAATTCAAGGTGTCCTACAGGTAAAGATTTACCTAATTCTAACTATAAATGGAAGCTATAGAGGGATCTTAAGCAGTGATATGATAATGATTTAAAATTTTTTTTAAGGATCACTCTAACTCCTTTATGGCAAATGGCTTAAAGGGGAGCAAAAAGGAAATCCTAAAGACCATTTATGAGGCCCCAGCGTAGTTGAATCAAGGATAGTGATGACTTGGGTCAGGTAGCAGAAAGTGGGTTGGAGAATGGTGTATTGAAAATCCAAACTGGATTAGACTGAATAAGACTGAATAAGACTGAATAAGGTTCTAAGCAACACAGTTGAGCTGGAAAGAAGCTGAGCTGTCAGGTGTCTGAGTAGCTGATTAAAGCAATAAGACTAAAATGAAAAAGCTAAGCTTTCAATCACTTACTGTGAGATATAAGCAAGAGCCTAAAATGGGAGGAAGCACCAACTCCACTTGTTCAATTTTTCCTTATGGAAAGGCACACTGTTCAAAGGTCACAAAGATCAGCACGGGACTATCAAGGGAGGCCTAAATAAAAGCCTCCTCAGTTTTGTGGACTCTGGGGCCAAGGATAAGGGGAGGGGGAAAAGTTAGGAGTAGAAAAGGACTGGGCACTGAGAGTGGATAAAAATGTCTTCAAGGTTCCCCCTCCTCCATCCCCCAACCTCAGTGGAGGTACCTGAAGAGGTTGTCATCCCAAGGCCTCAGAAAAAGAGGCTTAGAAATGAAGGAGCCAGAGCTAAGAATGTGAAGAATATGATGTGCCTGAGTCTTTGACTGAAACTCCCTTATGAGACTTCAGTGCACTGGCTGTAAACCAAGTCTGATAATGAGGTCTACCAGGTAAAGCCTTTGTGATAGCCTATGGTCAGGCCTGAAAAATCACATGTAGATTTTTAACCAGGAGGTGGACTACTCGGTGGTAAGGACAAACATAAAGGATAAGGGAGAAAATGAGGTGTTAATTAAGACCCCAGGTTTCTGATATGCATAGCTAAGTTAATGGAGATACAGATTTGGAAGAGAAAATCAAGCATTCAGACTGGAACATGTTATATATCACTCAATCATGTGAGATGTGGACCAGGCAGTTAGACATAAAGATCTGTATATATTTGAGAGTTGTAGTTAAGGGATTTATAGAAATGGGATAGATAGTCTAGAGTATGTGTAGAATAGAAAGAAAGGGGACTCGGGGCCAAGTCCTAAGACCTCAACATTTAGTTTGAACAAAGAATGAACCAGCAAAGGAGACTGAGAACAGGCAGCCAAAGAGGTAGAAGATAGCCAGGCATGTAAAGGCAAGAAAAGAGAGTACATCAGCCAAGACAGGAAGCTCAACTTGCCAAATGCTGCTGATGGGCTAGATGTGACAAGATCTGAAACTTAAGTGTTCGCTAGACTTGGCAACATGGAGGTCACTGATGGCCTTACCAAGATATACTCTAGTTGCTAGATTGAGTGGGTTAAAGGGCAAATGGAAAAAATAGAAGAGAAAGAAACACTTCCCAATTCATTCTGTGAGGCCAATATTACCTTGATACTGAAACTAAACAAAGACATTACAAGTAAAGAAAACTACACACCACTATCTCTCATGAATATAGATGCAAAAAATCCTCAACAAAATCCTGGGAAACAGAATACAACAACATATAAAAAGAATTGTACTCCATAATCCACTGGAACGTTTCTCAAGAATGCGAAAGTGTTTTGAAATCTGAAAGCCAATTAATATAATACCCGTCTCAATAGGATAAAGGACCCCATATGATTATCTCAATAAATGCAGAAAAAATATTTGACAGAATTTAACCTCCCTTCATGTGATTAAAAACAACAACAACACTCAAAAACCAGGAACAGGAGGGAATTTCCTCAACCTGATGGGAGCATCTATGAAAAAAGATGCTCACAACCAACATAAATAATGGTGAAAGACTGGATGCTTCCCCTCTATGATCAGGAATAATATGAGAATATCCACTCTTACCACCTCTCTTCAACATTGTACTGGAGATTCTAATCAGGGAAAGTAGGCAAGAAAATGAAATAAAAGGCATACAGATTGGAAAGAGGAAGTACAACTCTCTCTGTTTGCAGATGTCATGATCTCGTACTCATAAAATTCTAAAGAATCCACTAAAAAACTATTACAACTAAGAAACACATTCACAGCATGCAAGATCAATATACAAAAATCAATTGTATTTCAGTATAGTTGCAATGAACAATCTAGAAATTAAATTATGAAAACAATTCCATTTATAGTAGCATCTAAAAGAATAAAATACTTCAGAAAATATTTAACAAAAGAAGTGAAAAACTTACATCCTTAAAACTACAAAATATAATTGCAAGAAGTTAAAGAAGACCTAATAAATGTAAAGACATTCCATGTTCACGGGACCAAAAAGACTTAATATGGCTAAGATGGCACTACTACTGCAATCTCTATCAAAATTCTAGCTGGCTCCTTTACAAAAAGTGACAGGCTTATACTAAAATTCATATGGAAATTCAAAGGGCCCAAGACAGCCAAAATCATCATGAAAAAGGATAAAGTTGGAGGATTTACACTTCCCTACTTCAAAACTTATGCAAAGTTACAGTAATCAAGACAATGTGGTCGTGTCAAAATTGAATAGGGGCACCTGTGTGGCTCAGTGAGAAGAGCACGTAACTCTTGATCTCAGGGTTGTGAGTTTGAGCCCCACGTTGGGTGAAGAGATTACCAAAAAATAAACTTAAAGAAATTGGATAAAATTGTGAATCTTTATTTATGGTTAATTGACTTTGGACAGGATGCCAAGACAATTTAATGGGGGAAAGAATAGCCTTTGAGCAAAGGGTAAGGGAAACCGGATGTCCACATTAAAAAGAATGAAATTGAACTCCTATCTCTCACTGCATAAAAAAATAATTAGCTTAAAATAGATCAAAGACTTAAATGGAAAAGAAGACTATAAAACTTTTAGGGAATGTATATGGCCTTGACTACGGCAATGCAGTCTTAGATGTGACACCAAAATGCAAGCAACAAAAGAAAAAATAGATAAATTGGACTTCATCAAAGTTAAAAACTTTTGTGCTTCACTGGTCACTATCATGAAAGTGAAAAGAAAACCCATGGAATGGAAGAAAATATTTGGAACTCATATATCTAATAAGAGACCTTATTTCTAGAATATGTAAAGAATTCTTAGAATTCAATAATAAAAAGACAACTCAATTAAAAATGGATAAAGTGTCTGAACAGACATTAATCCAAAGAGGATTTACAAGTGGCCAATAAGCACATGAGAAGATGCTCAGTATCATTAGCCATCAGGGAAATTCAAACAAAAAACACAATGAGATGCCACTTTACAACCAGCAGGATGGCTACAACCAAAAAGATAATAACAAAGCCAAAAAATAGAAACAACCTAAATGTCTATGAACTGATAAAAGCATAAATAACATGCAGTATAGCCATGCAGTGGGGTATTATTGGGCTTTAAAAAGAAAGGAAGTGCTGGTACATGCTACAACATAGACTACTCTTGGAAATATTATGCTAAGTGAAAGAAGCAAGTCACAAAAGACCACATATTGTAGAATTCCATTCATATGAAATGCTCAGAATAAGCAAACCCATAAAAATGGAAACTAGATTAGTGGTTGCCTTCAACTGAGGGTGGAGATGGGGACTGATGGGGCAATGGAGAATTACTGCTAATGGGTACTGGGTAATGAAAATATTCTAAACCTGATTGTGGTGACAATTGCACAATTCTTTGGATATACTAGAAATAATTGAATTATATATTTTAAATGGGTGAGTTACATGTCATGTTATGTATATCTCAATAATACTGTTATTTTTGAAACAGTAAATGGGAGATGAGGAATTGAAGACAGTATGTGTGTAAAAGTATTTGACTAACGAGGGTAGAGAAAAGGCAATGGCTTGAACAGGGATTCCAAGGGAGGAAGTATTTTTGTTTCTTATTTTTTAAGAATAAGAGAGATGCTAGGTCATCTTTGAATGCATGTAGAAATAATCTAACAGAGAGAGGCTGAAGACGCAGGAAAGTAAAAGCAATTGGTTACATTGCTTTTCAGAAGACAAAAGGAAGTAGGATCCAGATCATAAATGGACAGACTGGACATCTAGCTTTTCAGAAGACAAAAGGAAGTAGGATCCAGATCATAAATGGACAGACTGGACTTTCATAGATGTAAGGACAATTTCTTTATAGAAGGGAAGAGGGAGAGGATGGTGCAGGCCCAAAAAGTTTGACTCATTAGGTGATGGGGAGGAGAAACTGGTCCAGAGGCTGTGGACTTTCTCTCTGAGGAGAGGGAAGAAGGAGTAAGAAGTTTGGACAATGGGAATGGTATGAAATGAGCATTGTGGCTGTTGGAGAGCAAGCTTACTAGAGAAAACTAGTAATGTTTCCAGAAAGTATTCAGGATGGTTGATAATCAACTGATCAGAATGACTTTTCTGTGCTCATCTGTTGGGAGCAGGCACAGAGAAGGCAGATGACTGGGTTCCTTTGTTGAAACAGCACTCCATGCTCATTTATGGACTCAGTACTTAACTTACTTAAAGACTTAGAAACATGTAACAAAATGGAAACCATCGCTTTTCTTGGGCTTCTAGGACCCATATCTACTAGTTTTTCTCTTTCTTTTGTGGCCACCACTTCTCAGTTTCCTTTGATAGTATATTCTCCTCTACCCAATTATCTATAAATGCTGATAGGTAAGCTTGGGGAATAGCATGAAAGAGATGGAACATGGTACCTGCTTTCTTGATATTTATATTTTATCAGGAAAAACAGAGAATGAACAAGAAAAATTAATACATCATTTAATTTCAGTTGTGATCAGGGCTACCCAAGAAGTGTGTAAGGCATTAAGAATATAAAGCAAGAAGTCCTGACTTGGCTTGATATTCTTTTTACATGAGATTTACCAACACAGCAGTTTGCAGGGAGCAGAGATCCAATAACTGTGATGAGTATATAAGAGGCCAAAGAGAGAGAAAAATAATAACCTTGTAGCTTGGACTTGCTTTAACCATATGAGAATTCATTTTTTTTAAGAATTCAAAATTTTTTTAAAGTGGCAAGGAACAGTTGACCTGGGACAATGGCAAATCTGTATCCCTAGAGAAGAAAAACCAGCCATGTTAAAAGAGGAGGAGGCATGGCTGCATCCCAGCAAAATCCATAATAAAATCAGTGTTGACATGAATAAATCTCAGTGCATTAAAAGAGAGGTATATTTAGGGAGGGGAAAAAATCACCTATTTAAAACATCATGCAAAGGATTTGGGTAATCTTTCATCAAATAGTTGGCAATACAAAGATATATAGGACACAGTTGCTTCCCTTAAGGAGCTCACAATTTATTTGTTGCTTAAGGAGCAACAATATAAAGACAACCACAGATGCAAAGAAATATAACAATATGATTCTAGTCCTTAGAGTAGAATTTTTCAAGAATAATTAAATGCACCTGAGACGCCAGCCTTCAATCTCACATTTTCAGTGGCTTGGGAAGAGAGACTATGTATGAAGAAGCAAGAGAACTAAGAATATTAAGTGCATATGCCCCAGACCAAGATGGGAGCCTGTGCAAACAGGTTCCTGGGAAGCAGTCTCTGTGGCAGAGATGAACACTCTCTTGGGGCTCTCTTGGGGGTGTGCTCTCAGGATCAAAACACGTGGAGAGGAAGGGGAGAAAGTAGCATTGTGCAGGATGGTGATGCAGGCCTGGAGATCTCTAGACTGACTGTATGAGAAGTTCTCATACTGGAATTACCCCTAGTTGAGGTGCAAGGAGGGATCGATAGCCCTGCACTGATTAATCATGATTTGCAGGCTGCCTTTGGGAAGGGAGAGTGATATTGGGCAAAGAGACTTTTCAGTGAAAGCAATCCTTGAAGAAGGTTTAACAATGAGATGTGTCTGCTGGCAGCTAGAGAAGGTCTTATTTAAGGCCTTTGATCCTGAAGGGAGATCAGGACAGCACACGACCGTGCCCAGGCCCAGAGTGGCACTTTCATCCCATTTGTTACCATAAAACCTTCAAATAGGTGGCATGCAGCCCATCTAGAGAAGAGAGACTTCTATCTTACTGCAGAAGTAGAAGTACAAATTCTTCCATTTTAGTTAAAACCAAATTTAAATGACAAATGAACTTAATTGTTAGAAGAATATAGGCACTTGCAGCAAAAGTTTGACTGAAAGTTTCCTTTCGATTAACATTAAGAATTGACATTAAGAACTGACACAGGGCAGCCCTGGTGGCTCAGTGGTTTAGCACCACCTGCAGCCCGGGGTGTGATCCTGGAGACCTGCCTGGGATGGAGTCCTGTGTCGGACTCCCTGCATGGAGCCTGCTTCTCCCTCTGCCTGTGTCTCTGCCTCTCTCAATCTCTCTCTCTCTCTCTCTCTCTCTCTCTCTCTCTGTCACTCATGAATAAATAAATAAAATCTTAAAAAAAAAAAAAAAAAAGGAATTGACACAGCAGCGCCTGGGTGGCTCAGTCAATTAATCGGCTGCCTTCAGCTCAGGTCATGATCTCAGGATCCTGGGATGTAGCCCTGAATCTGACCCCCTGTTCAGCAGAGAGTCTGCTTCTTCTCCACCCCCATTCATGCGTGGCTCTCTCCCTCAGATAAATAAATAAAATCTTTTTAAAAACAGAGGAATTGGTGGAGATAATGCAAAACAAAATCTAACAAAACTGGGCTGTGTAATTTGCAACAGAGACAGGATCACCGGCAAGCCTCTCCTCTCAACTGCTTAAAGCACAGAATTCAGGCAGGTTACTGCAAAAAGCTGTATTTACACAGCTCAATCTATGTCCTATTGAAAGAGCAGGACCAACTTTTGGCAAAAATGGGAATGAGAGCAATTGAAGCGTCCTCCAGACCTTTTCTTATCATGATATGGCTGTGGGCTGAAGGATTTATTATCGGATCTTTCCTTATAGCAGGAGATGAGAGGTAGTTACTCTATTCCCAGATCTCTCTTCCTGCCATCCTCCCCCAATTTCCCCTCCTGACATTTTCTACCTACATCTCTCCCTCTCTGACATCCTACTACCTTCTAGTAGTAAAGGGCTACTCAGACCTGCACTCCTTGGGAAGTGCTTTAATTTTTTCTTCCAAGCCAGTGTTTTCCATGGGTTCGTTTTGTGAACCACCTGTATTAGAATCAGGAATATGTTTATTTATTTTATTTTAAAGATTTTATTTATTTATTCATGAGAGACACACACACAGAGAGAGAGGCAGAGACACAGGCAGAGGGAGAAGCAGGCTCCATGCAGGGAGCCTGATGTGGGACTCGATCCCTGGACTCCAGGATCACGCCCTGGGCCGAAGGCAGCACTAAACCTCTGAGCCACCCGGGCTGCCCCAGGAATATGTTTAAAATGCAGGTTCCTGAATCCTACCCCAGACCTACGAATGCAGAATCTCTAGGACTAAGACCAAGGAATCTGCATTTTCTTTACAAGCTGGCTAAATGCTTTTCTTGCACACTGAAATTGCAAACACCTCCTGCCCCTTGTCTCATGGCCTCAACTGTCACGCTACATGAGCAGAGCTGAGCGGATGTCCGTTCACACTTACTGTTCTGTCCATCTCAAGGATGGCCTAGCATTTTAACTGAAGACAATCTCTAAAGATTCGTTCTCCATGGGGAAATTTCAGATACCAGGGCAAGATGATCACTGAAATATGCCTCCTTTCTTTCTTTTCCTTTCCTTCAGTTTTACTTGGTGATAGCTTTGTCTTCTGCCCTCCTCCAATCTTGGATCCTTCTATGTATACATAGATCAGTCAGAAAGCTATATAGACAACTTTAGATTTATATTTGGTTTAATCATTTCTAGTTAACTAACTCGGTTCTGGGGAAAGCACATTGTGATCAGACACGGAAACAAACTTTCTACCTTCCCAAGGGAACCATCTAAGTATTATGGGGAAGGAAACATTTTGTTGTCAAATAAGTCTGAAGTATAACCAAATTAAAATTGTGCTGCTTCTTTACTACAGACCTTCTCAGAGCCTTTACTATGCTATTGTACATTTTGCATTTACCAGAGGAGGTTATTTATGCATTATGTCCCAGCTCCTCTTGGAGAGCTCGTGGAAATACACTACTCTGTGGATCCCACTTTGGGAAATACCGTTCTAGATTTTAGCAAGTTGCCTGTCCATCAGCTACACTCATGATGCAGCATGTTTCATGTTTTCTCCATTCTGAAATTCTTTGGCTGAATATGATCTCGGGTAATTACTGTGCTGCTTAGTTCACCTTGGAGTTTGATTTAAAATTTAGCAAAATTACCCAAACTAAGTCTTTTGTTTCTGTTATTTCAATAAACTTCAAATTTCAGTTACACTTTTCATACTTCATAAAATTTACTTTTAAGCATACTATGTAATGTTTTATAAGTACATAGTACTTGTGTAAGTATTTGTACAAAATGTACAAAAAGTACATTTTGATTCTCTTCCTTTCGGTTGAAAGAACCTTATCTTAAACTGGGTATCAGTGTTCCTGTTCTCAGTGTTTATTTAAAAACCTGTGTTCATTATAGACTCATATTTCAATTGTATCCCTTTTATTCCACCTAGCATTTTGGTATTTGTGGGGAAAAGACTTTTTGAAACAACATTTGCATGTGTCTCAAATAAACATTTAAATTCACGCAGCTTTCAGTATAAAGTTCTAAATGACTACTTTTTAGGGAACTCAGATGTTATTTTCACAAATATTTCCTTTCTATTTCATTCTTTTAAGAATGCTTTCTCTTATTTTCCCAGAAAGGATCAAATCTTCTTTATTAATAATTTCTTGAATTTCCTTTAAATCTTGAAAGAGTTGAACTATAAAGTGCCAGTGGGATAACAATGCATATTTCATGATAAAGACCTAATCAAGAATCAATAAGGCATTGAAGTTTTAGAGGTTGAAGTTGGAATCATTCCACTCAAATTCATTTTAGAAATGCAGTGTTGTATAGATAAAATAAGATTATAATTAATGTTTTAATGGACTTTATTTTCAGCGTCCACAGAGGTGGGTTGTGATGCTGTCTGGGAGAAGGATCTCAATTCACACATTTGCTACCAATTCAACCTGCTTTCCTCTCTTTCCTGGAGTGAAGCACATTCTTCATGTCAGATGCAAGGAGGAGCTTTACTAAGTATTGCAGATGAGAACGAAGAAAATTTCATAAGGAGTAAGTAGGTGGATGACGCACACTGATATTAATGCAATTAAAATGACTTAACAATTATGTTCAGGTATGCAAAAATATATTCTGAAAAAAAAAAAAGCCCCGGGGCACCTGGGTGGCTCAGTGGTTGAGCCTTTGGCTCAGAGCGTGATCCCACATCGGGCTCCCTGCATGCATCCTGCTTCTCCCTCTGCCTGTGTCTCTGCTTCTCTTTCTGTCTTTAATGAATAAATAAATAAAATATTTTTTTTAAAAAAAGTCCCTTAGAAAATGTTTTCTTTTATTAATATGGTGCCAATTCATGCCCAAAATTGTGACCTGTCTCCTGGGCCATTCCACCTGGCACGCGGGCATCTTTCTTATCTTCTCTCCCTTGGAGAAAGGAAGTTGAGGCCCCAGCAAGGGACCCAGAACAATTTGCAGCTCTAGCAGGTGGATCTGGGAGACTTACAAACTTAAATACAAATTCCTAAAAAAAATTAAAAAATAAAAATAAAACAAAATAAAATAAAAAAACAAATTCCTGCTCTGCTGGAGATCGTAGCTATTCAGCTTCCATTAATGAATAAATAAGTTACTTGTTAATTAAACAAAATCTCACCTGTCAGTCAATATGCACAAATACAAAGGACTTCTCATGGATGACAAAGAACTTAAAATTTGGTTAGAAAAGCAAAAGCACACACCTGCTAACTAACAGGACAAGACAATAATATGTCAAAATAGTTGTGCTAATGGACTAAGTCTTGTGTTTACCCATCACCTAAACTCTCCTCTCACTTCTCCCTGTGGATTAAATGTGTTTGTAGATGGGTACACACAGCTTTTTAAAAATTTTTAGAAACATTTGAAAGTATCACAAAGTCACTCTTTTTCTTTTCTTTTCTTTTCTTTTTTTTTTTTTTTTTTTTTTTTATTTATCCATTCATGAGAGACAGAGAGAGAGAGAGAGTGAGGCAGAGACACAGGCAGAGGGAGAAGCAGGCTCCATGCAGGGAGCCCGGCGTGGGACTCGATCCTGGGTCTCCAGGGTCAGCCCCTGGGCGGAAGGCGCGCTAAACCGCTGAGCCACCCCAGCTGCCCAAGTTAGTCTCTCTAATTAAAATTTTCTGATGCTTTTTTTCTAATAATATTGCACATGTAGTACATGTTTATTCTAGAATAATTTTTTAAATTTCAAGTATACAGAAAGAAAAATATCCCATAATTCCATAATCTGGAGATAACCATGTTTTTCTGGGGGGGGAAACATGTAATGGCTTGCATATAGTTTTCATGGAAAATAGTTTTTGAAGAAATGCATGAATGGCCAGGAGCAGGGGCCACAGAACCACCAGCTTGAGTTTAACTCCTGCCTCTACTTTGCAGCAGAGCTACCTATATGGGTGACCTAACCTGTCTGGGCCTCAAATTCTCTCCTATCAAATGGAAATAATAACAGTGCTACTTGTTGGTTGTGTGGATTACATGTCATGATGCAGATGAAGCCTTACAAAAGTGCCTGGCACACATAACAAACACTCATTGTGTGTTAACCATTTAACAACTATGCACACGGTTTGATAATATGCTTACTTCTTCATGTACCAGCATATGATGAACACTTATCCATGTCTGCATCATAATTTTTAATGATGGCATAGTATTATAGGTTAGGAATAATATATGTATTTAACCTCCTACAATTATATAGTGATATATAGATAAAATTATTTATTTTGTTTCTATTTATTTGCTGCTATTATTCATTATTCCTGCACTTACCTTTGGGCATAGACCCCCAATTATTTCTCTATAAGTCTGTGGAACTAGGTTCACTAAGTGGAAGAGGAAGCACATTTTAAAGCTTTTTAAAATCATTAATACCTTCCAGAATGAATATAACAAATGCTTGAACAGTGCAGGTTTGCCCCTTTCCCCACAGACATGCAAAAGTAAGAAATTATGATCGAACCTGATTTGAGTGAGTCCTACTGCAGGAAAACACCAATTTCCAGTATCATTATTAGCCTGTAATGGTTTTTACAGAAAATTTTGCATACCATGTATGAATTATAATTGTTATCTATCTTGACTGTCAGGATTTCTAATAAGGTTTGGACTTCCTCAACAAACTTGAATAACGATGAAAGAAATAAGATCTGTCAAAGACTTTGATTTAAATACCAAAATTCTATAATTAGATTTCGGGATTGTTTAGGGAAACAGAAGTCTATTCATAAAGGCAGAACCCTGTTCTGACCAAGGTATTTTTTAATGATGAGAATAGTCTAGTTTCTTGCTAATCGCTGGTGAACATTAATTATGATATAAGGAATTATCTAAGCTGTCACAAATGTCAAGAAATATTCAAAAGAATTGAGGTTTGAGTTTATTATTACAGAATTGTAAGCCAATTTAGCTGTAAACCTAAATAAGTGTTTTTGTGACCTTAAACACAAATTATAAATTACCCAGTGATTTTTTTATGTGTATTGTTAAAACAACTGTACAGAGAGTATTCAAAATAATTCTCAGAATAATTACTATTTAAGTATTTTAATTAGGTTATTTGAAAATATCGCTAGGCACTTGCTCTAATATGAAATGTGAAAATTCTCTATCTTGTCAATCCATCTTCCCTGCCACCTCCTGTCACGATAATTGTAATATGATTTAATCAGATAGTATTAGTGAAGAGAGTAATCAAATTGACATCAGGAAGAGATTTGGTATAAATGCCGCAGGAGCTTGCAAGGGTGGGACCTGTGAATGATTTGCTGTTTTTGTTTAGGGATTTCTGGGGTCTCGAAATTATAAAGCCCCTTTTTTCTTTCCTAAGTGGGGTAGGTTCTTCCAGTTTCCCACTATTGTACTGACATGCTCAATCGCAGGGGCTGCCCCAGGCTTGTTATGGGAATACATGATCTTTATAATCTGGGGATCATACAACTAATCATTCAAACTGAGACTCTTTTGAGAGTAAAAGAGGGTGCAATTAGTAAGTATTCTGAGACTACCAGCATAAACTGTCAGTTTTCCTGGCAAACTGGGATAGTCACCCCATCTATAAGCCTTGACTGTCAGGGCCTGGGTATTGGGCAGGGCCCCTGCATCTAGCTCAAAATATATTGGGTTCTGAAGCAGATGAACCATAAGAGGAAAAGGAAAATGCTCCCTTTTGTAGATTAAAAGACTAAATAACAATATTCGAAACTGTCCCCAAATTAGTCACTTTCACTATGTTTCTGACACAGTTTTTAAATTTTTATTCATAATAATTTGGGGGGATTTTAAAGGCAGTGCTTTTATTTTTTTAATCAAAATAATTGAAATATAACTGTAGACCATAATGTACACTGTGCAGATTCTTTTGAAATTATCGTGGCTTTCTTTTCGGCATTGTATATGATCAGTTTTGGTGAACTCATTCTCTCTTAGGGGAGCCATAATCCCCAAATCCAGAGACATTCTTTTTTTTTTTTTTTTAAGATTTTTTTTTAATTTATTTATTCTTGAGAGATAGAAGGAGAGACAGAGCCAGAGACAGAGCCAGAGACACAGGCAGAGGGAGAAGCAGGCTCCATGCACCGGGAGCCCGACGTGGGATTCGATCCCGGGTCTCCAGGATGGCGCCCTGGGCCAAAGGCAGGCGCCAAACCGTTGCGCCACCCAGGGATCCCCTCCAGAGACATTCTTAACATTTTAGTTTAGAAGGTTGCATTTTGCCCTCAATATTAATAAAAATCCCTATTTTAAATACTTAAAAAGCATCCTTTAAACAACTGTGTAAGACTTTTTATCCAATCGAAAAAATATCCATCCCTTAATTTCCATAACATACTTCTCTCTGGTTGGCCTTCCACATTTTGAGTTGACTTTTATTTTTAATTTTTATTTCTTGTATTTCCTTTATGCTAGAATAATTTTTAAAAATTCATGTAACAAAAGAAAAATTTCCCCTAATTCTACAATTTTGATAACCACGTTTTTCAATATAAGCGTGACAATACACATGTTTATACATAGCATCTATTTTTAAAATGGGGCTAAATTAAAATGTGAGGAGCTGTGACCTAGGGGTTTGGAGCAGGGGCTGTGGAGGCAGCCTGCTAGAAAGCTTTCTCCCAACCCAGGCTGAAAGAAGCAACATAGCCTGGCTCCAGCCTGCTATCGATCCCTCTGGGTACTCTGGTCCTTTGGATTATGCTTCTCCTCTTGATCAGACAACTCCTACTGGCTCTCATACTGGACAGCCCCCTCCTTGCTTGCTTTAGCATACCTTCTTAAATTTGAGGACTTGCCTCCATTCACCAATAATACTTCCCTGTTTTTCTCTTCCTTGCCAGATCCCTAAAGAAAAGCTTCTGCCCATTGTTCAATTATTTAACTGTGAAATACTTAAAAAATATTTGAGTGCAGAAAATTTTATGTGCACACACATATACACATTATACAGATTTAACATCACTTCTTCTTGTTCTACATTTGCTTGGAGCCTATGGTGGCCTCAGCAACCTGGAGTTTGGAGATTTCAAGCTAAGGCTACCATGGCACCAGGCACACATAGCAAGAGAAGGAAGACAGAGGGGCACTTTCTGGAGTGGACTTCCGGACACTTTCTCCTCCCCCATCTAAATGTGTGAGCATGAGCTCACACAGATCAGATGGTCTCAAATTTGCAAATATGCAGTCTTGGGAGGATTGATGATCACTGAGGGGCAGCACTTCTGGATGGATGAAGACTTCACAGCTAAAGAATTGCTGTTTAGTGAGCCTTTAGGAGACTGCTGTTTCTCTCAAGTCGGCAGAAGCTGACTTTGTTACTCTGAAGCATCAGAGTGGGGTTTAGCAGCACTTAAAACCTTTTGTCATTGACTGGAGTTCATTTATGACTGCATCCTTCAGGAATAACAAAACTAGAAAGAAGTGTAACATTGTGGGGAAGGGGTTGTTTGCTTCCACGGGTTGAAAACCCTATATTTCTCTTCATTTCAGAGCACTTGGGCAGTGAAGCAGTGGAAATGTGGATGGGTCTGAATCAGCTGGATGAACATGCTGGCTGGCAGTGGTCGGATAGAACACCACTCAACTATCTGAACTGGAACCCAGGTACCTACAGCGTTTTATGTGCCTTCAACGGGTGACAATATCCTGCACCCTTACACAGCAGCTATTTCCCACATGTATATAAGTCCTGTTATTTCAAAAGTGGTTTATAAACATTTTTAAAGCTTGCCTGAATTCCCATCAGGCAAGCTTTTCCAGACAAGAAGGAGGTCAAGAAGGTAAGCTATTTAGCCAAGGTTGCAGGAGGATTGGGTTAGAGTCAAGACTCCTGTCAGCTGTTTTAAAATAGCGACATTATGCTGAGTGAAGTAAGTCAATTGGAGAAGGACAAACAGTGTATGTTCTCATTCATTTGGGGAATATAAATAATAGTGAAAGGGAATATAAGGGAAGGGAGAAGAAATGTGTGGGAAATATCAGAAAGGGAGACAGAACATAAAGACTCCTAACTCTGGGAAACAAACTAGGGGTGGTGGAAGGGGAGGAGGGCGGGGGTGGGGGTTAATGGGTGACGGGCACTGAGGGGGGCACTTGACGGGATGAGCACTGGGTGTTATTCTGTATGTTGGCAAATTGAACACCAAAAAAAAATAAATTTATTATAAAAAAATAAAAATAAAAAATAAAATAGCGACAAATTGCAAAATATTTATTTAAAACAATAAAAATCAGCTATTGCTATCTTTGTGAAATCATTTGTCATGTCTGGATTAAAACCTATACTAAATCATAGATATAATATAACATAGGATATGCCTTACATGCCAAAGAGAAGGGCTATCTCCCTGATGCTAAAATCTATATTTACATATATATCAAATATATCATATTTGAATAAATAAAGCGACATCAATATATATTAAAATAACTGGTTTGCCTCTAACATTAAACACACACACTGTATTTTCAGAAATAAATTTTGAGCCATTTGTTGAATATCACTGTGGAACATTTAATTCATTTTTGCCAAGTGCCTGGAGGAGTAGAGATTGTGAATCCACCTTGCCTTATATATGTAAAAAATACCTAAACCACACTGATCAAGAAGTGATTGGTAAGTGTTTTTACTCTAAGTTGTTTTCTTTTTTTTTTTTAAGATTTTTATTATTTATTTATTCATGAGAGACAGAGAGAGAGAGAGGCAGAGACACAGACAGAGGGAGAAGCAGGCTCTATGTAGGGAGCCTGACATGGGACTCAATCCCGGGTCTCCAGGATCACACCCTGGACTAAAGGCAGCACTAAACCGCTGAGCCACCAGGGCTGCCCTCTAAGTTGTTTTCATGAGTTCCTTACTTGTCCTTTCAATGCACTCAAATTCCTTTATATTTTTGCTAATAACTCATAATTTAAGGCTAGTTTTTATATGAATAAATATATGTAATATATGTAAATAGATTCCAAAGGCACCATGAATTTAACAAATGCACTTAGGTTTTTACTAAAGACTAAAATAACATAAGCATTGAAAATATTGTCTGCTTATTTTTTTAAAAAGTTTGCATTCTCAGTTGATCTGCATTAGATAAACAAGATATGCTTCCTTTCTCTTCTAGTTTTGAGTTTTATTTATGGTTACCCTAGAAATTGAATATAAATTAGAACAGAGTTTTATAAAATTCTTTACTTCATTGATCTCCTATCACACTCTGTATCTTTTATTATCCTTGTCCTTGAAATAACATACAAACTTTTATGTGCGACTAAGACTTAAATACTACCTAATTACAGCCTAATACCTGAAGCCCAATTATTTGTTTTTAAGGTCTATTGGTCTTTTCAGTTTCTGTGGGAATTAATGTCTTAACTCAGAAAGTAGAAATAAAAACAGAACCATACCTAAAAGGATCATTACCAGCAAATTAGAAACAACTCCAGATTTTAAGTAATAAACTGAATTATTATTTTTAAAAATTATTCCTTAAAATCAGACTTTAACTTTCATTTTTCTTAAAGTGGCTAAGCCTAAGGGTATGGTAAAGTAAGGGAGCGAAGGGAAAAGAAGCAGAATTGTGCCATTTTTTTATGTGGGGATTTTTTTTCATTATGTCTGTCTTTCAAATTGTTAAAGTAATCCTATGTTGATGAAAATTTATATTAAGGTTAATAAGTAACATTTTACAAATTGTGGAAAATGACATTGTTTTTTGTTGGTTTAAAAAGAAAAAGATGCTTGGAAATATTACACTACCCACTGTGAACCTGGCTGGAATCCCCACAGTCATAACTGCTATAAACTTCAGAAAGAAAAAAGGACCTGGAATGAAGCTTTGCATTCTTGCCAGTCTGATAACAGCACATTGATAAACATTGCTTCATTAGCAGATGTGGAGTTTTTTGTGACCCTCCTTGGAGATGGTGAGTGCCAAATGTCTCTGATTTAAGAGGCATGAAATATAATGGAGTTACTATTTTTATTAATGGAGTTGAAAAGAAGTTAAGCTATTTAAAAGTGATTATTTATGGCACATATATCTCCAGTTCCTAAATAATATTCAGGAGTGCAAATTCATTAGATTTCTATAAAATATATGCTCAGAAATTTTGTAACACCTCACATATGCCAGATATATTAGAGGTTTTTTTTTTTTTTTTTAAGGGACAAAGGTCATTTCTGGAACTTATAATAAGAACTTAAACCTGCAATTTAGCTTTATGGCCACTACATAGCAGTAGTGTGCTGTGGTCATGTAATCCAAACAATAATGGAATTTCTGAGATAAGTAACTGGATTTTAATAACTTCAGCCAGTGAAAATTTATTTGGTTTGGTAGTTTCAAGCTGTGTGCACATTCAGGAGTTCTGAGCTCCTAGGCCTCCACCCACCTTCTGTCCATCAGAGCAGGTCTCCCCCTATGTTATATATTTGACATAGAATTCTGCTGGGAAAACTTGAAATCACGGAGTTAAAGTAAATTTTTTTTTTAATGAAAAAAAATCTCCAGAGTCTACTCTGGTGACCTTTTGAAAGTTAGGTTTTTAGTTTAGAATGAAAACAAAAATCCTTCTCTGTCACTTTTTCTTACCTCCTGCATTTGAGATTAAAAGAATCCCGTGGCTGCCTCTGTCTGAATAGGAGCACTTGAACATTTCTCTCAGCCTCCTAGGGTCTTTTCACCTTACCTGGGCTGTCAAACTTTATTTACTTTTCTAGCAACCCCATTGCTCCCATTTTAACGCTTCTAAGAGTTTCTGCTCCTTTTTTCCCCATGGCAAAAAAAAAAAAAAAAAAAGGCAAGAAAAAATATATTGTAAAGGTGGGTTTTTTTTTTTTTAAGTGCCCTTTTCCTAATCCAGTCGACCTTCCTATTTTTCCTTTCTCTAGGCAGAAGCAAAACCATACTGTTCAAATCTACTTTTCATATAGTAGCAGGAACTAATTAGAGTCCCAGCAATCTGACTTGCTTTTAAGCTTTGTCCTTGCATTGGTTTTAGCTCACACACTGTCCCACTTCCAAGGTCTTGTCAAGCAGATGGGGTAGTATAAGAGGAAAAGATCTAAGTACATATTTTATATCAAAGCTTAAGCAAGTTTTATTGCATGAAGGAATAAAGAAGAAATCATTTGTAACAGGCCCGGTGCATTATCTCCTTTGCATATAATGGGATTCCTATAATTTACATTTATCTCTTACAGAAAATGCATCAGAAACATGGATTGGTTTGAGCAGCAATAAAATTCCAGTTTCCTTTGAATGGTCTAATGGCTCCTCAGTCACCTTTACTAATTGGCACACACTTGAGCCCCAAATTTTTCCAAATAGAAGCCAGCAATGTGTCTCAGCAGAGCAATCTGTAAGTTGATTTGTTTGTTTAATGCTCACTTTGCTGGACTTGTATTGAGGATCATGTGCATCAGGGACTTGGCCTGTGGCAGAGACTAAGATAGACACAGTCCCTGTTCCTCCAGGGGCTTCCATGCTAGGCAGTAAACATGTACACACAAGAGAAACATGGTAATTATAGTTGTGATAGGAGCTTTGAGGAAATACATGACGCAAAGGTAAAAAACTTGGCTTGGGTCTGCTACTTCAGACAGGGCAGTCAGGAAAGGCTCTCTGAAGAGGTGACATTTAAGATGGAACCTAAAAACAACAAAGACAACTCTTGAGGAGCAAGGAAAGAACATTCCACAGACAGGGACAGCAGCTAGTGTAAAACCCAAAGCATAGCTAAGGCTTGCCATGTTTAATAATCAAAAAGGGGACCAGTGTGGCGTGAAGGTAGAACGGAGGAGAGACTCAATCAAGAAGGAGCAGAAGGAATGCAAAACTGTGAGGCTTGTAGCCCTGGCATAGGCTCAGAGAGACAAAGGGCTTGGTTGGATTTACATTTTAAAAAGTAACTGTAGTTGCTACATGGAAAGTAGATCAGAGAGAGGAAAATGGAAGCAGAGAAATCAGTTTGGAGGTTTCTCCAGGGTTGAATTTGGGTAGCGAATGTAGAGACAAGCAGAGAAATTCAAAGATCCTTTGGAGGATAGAAATTGTTGCTAGATGGTCAGATGTGGGGTGAGAGCAGCGTAGGTGTTTGGCTTGAGCAACCACCATATTTGTGGATGATGGTGCCATTGACCACCAGGTGAAGTTGGGAGGGGAAGATCTAAGATGTCAGGAAATTAGAAACTGATGGTTTTAAAGTTTCACTGTCCTGTTAACACAAAAGGATTTCTACAATGTGTGTAACCCCATTGAAAAGTGTGACTTAATGGAAAATTTTGTTCTTTTCCTCATGGGAAGGTAATGGTCCCAGTGGTCTTAACATCACGTTTATCTCTATGCTCTAGTCTTTCATTTATCTAAAACATCTGATTAGACTATACAAAATTAGTTTAATCCCAAACCATTTGAACATTTATTATATGTTGAGAATACTTAATCTATTTGATCAGATAGCTACTAAGCTAACTGGTTGAGTTTTAAGTCATTAGGATTTGGTAGACATTCTCACTCTTTCTTACCACCAAGATACCATAACAAGTACAGCTTATTAAATGTTACTTAAGTAGCTTGACAAAGTAACTATGCCAATGAAACTTGGAAATTATCTAAGCACTTACTTGCAGGGCACATTTCATTGTTTTATCTTTCAGGCTGTCGTAGGTATGCTCAGTTACAATTTAAATGCTGAGGCAGTTCCCAAGTCACATTTGAAGGACAAACAATGACCTCTCTAAATGTTTGTCTTTGGGTCTAACTCCACTGAAAGCCACCATTGTTTATTCTACAATATTTGATGCTTTATTGGTTCACTGGTTTTGAGATAATTAAGATAACCTTCATTTCCTACCATCATTCTCCTTTTTCATTTGACAGACATCGGTATTTCACAGAACAGGAGCTAACATTTGGACAGAAAATTATATTTAAGAGAGTAAGGACAGGTATTAATATTATAGGATGTATCAGGACAATGCTGTTGTAAGTGTGGTTCTTGTGTACCCCTTTCTGGAAACTCAGCAGCTCCTTAAACAGTGGAGGCGTAAAAAAGAATATTTATTCCCATGAAGTAGATCTCAATATGAATATAATTATTATAATTAACAAGTTACCTAAGCATGGGTGATGCCTAATTTGAATGTGAGATCCTAGGAACTGTTTCATTCAAGCATTCATTCATCCATCCATCCAATTGTTCTTAAGCAGTTACAGTATGACTGACCTTATCCTTTAGCTGGATGGTTTGCTGGAATATTCCATGGTGGGAGGGCTACAGAGCTGCTCTTACAGATGAAGGTGTCAGCCTCCTATACAGTATTCATGTTCCCTAAAAACCCTGCTTGCCTGAGATACAATTTAAAATTTGAATTGTGTGGTTTTAGCCTAAAGGTCTGATTTGTGTTAAAATAACAAATCCTTTGGGAGGATAAAATTTTAATCTGTTAGCAGTTATTGTATATCATTATTAATGTAGGATATTAGAGCAGCCGTCTGCAGAACTAGACGACATGAAAGTATCTGCCTGTCATATAAAGAAGAAATGGAGTGAGGCTTTGGAAAATTAGTAGTAAAGAAGGAGCTTGAACACAAAGATCAGCTATTATAATGTTATCTAGGGTGATTCATGGTAGCTTCCAGGCATTTCCCTAGCATCAGGTTTATACATGTAAGTAGCAAAGCATTCAATTTTATACTTAGAAGTGGTTAAAGAGAGGAAGCAGCATTCTTCCTTGGTCACAGGGATGATTTCATCCAAGTGGCTCTGAAAATGTGGCCCCCAGATCAGAAGCATCAACATCAATTGGAAGCTTGTTAGAAATGCAAATTCTCAGGTCCTACCTGACCTATTAAATGAGACACAATGATCATGAGGTCCGGTCATCTGTGCTTTAGTAACCCTTCCAGATAATTCCGGTACACAGTAAAGTTTGATGAATCACCGCTCTAACCCATCCTTTTAAAAGAAAAATTGAGAGCAGCTTAATATAAATCCAGGCGAAGCCTGGTATTAAATCCTGGTTCCAAATTGTACTGACTATAGGACCTTGTACAAAGTATTAAACCTAACCTTTAAAATGGGAATAATAAAAAAATAAAGAAAGAAAAATAAAAAATAAAATGGGAACCATAATGCCTACTTCACAGCAACGTTGAGATTATATATGACAATTACCCAACATGAAGCCTGGCACATTATCAAGAAACATGAGTGGCCCCTCCCTCCTGCCCACCAACATGGGATTGTGTGTCTTAGAATGGTTTGCACACTGGAAAGAGCAAGGCCTCCCACTCCCATGCACAGTGAAATGCACAGTGAAAGAGCATCAACCCTTCTAAGGACAACACAAAGTCCTGACTCATTACCCCATCCTGAAACACTTAATATTAATTATATTTTTATTCAAAATAACTGATGTTGCCTATCAGCATCAATAATGAAGTTTATTCATTCATCTTGTTAACATTTTTCTACTTAGGAGGGACACTGGAAAGTTAAAAACTGTGAAGAAACACTTTTTTACATTTGTAAGAAAGCAGGCCATGTCCTCTCTGACACTGAATCAGGCTGTCAAGAGGTAAGTGCTACTAACATTGTGTTTAGGTATAGTGACTTCATAACTAGAATAATTTATGCAACAGCAATTTAAAGTGAACCTCTCTTCCTCTCACACCTGCCTTTGCTCCCTCCTCCCTCTCCTACCCCTCCCTCTTTATCTCTCTTCCTTCTTTCCTTCCTTCCTTCCTTTTTTTTTTTTTCTGACCTTGGGCTGCTTTTAGCAAACCAAGCAATTATTAACTAGGGGCATATTAAGGATTTACAGCACTGTGAAGGGTTGTTGACTACTTTTCTTTTGAAATTAAAAATATAACTGATCCACCTGTATAAACAATGACTGCCATGCGATGCCCCCCTCTCATAGTCTTCCAGTGAAGACTGCTAGAGTGAAAAGAAATGCATTCCTTTGATGGAGAGTGAACTTTTGCACTCAGAGTCTTGCCTTCCTTTTCACTCTTCTTAAACTTAAGTATTTGAATAGAATACAATAATGGCAAGAAGCGCATGTTTGCAATATATTTATTATTTGGGAAAGAGATAATAAAAATACTTCCATATTTTAAGTAAAAAAGTATTTTTGGTACTTGACATACTTATTTTTAGTACTTAAAGTAATAAAAAATGTGTAGTATCTCAGGTTTAAAATTAAAAGATAGACAGTTATGTTCTAAATTTCTTAAAATACATCCAATATCCTGCAGTAAAGTTCTCAACACATGCACTCTCTCTCTCTCTCTCTCTTTCTCACATGCACATACACTAAAGAATTTGGGTTTAAATATTAGAGATTCCTATGCATCTCCAAATTTTCCCAAACCTGGCTTTTTATGCAATTCTTTATTTTCTCTTCTAATCCAGTTATTTATGTTTCAATGAAGTGATGACCCATCTCTCCAAGAAACTGCATTTTATTCATTAGTCAATGCGTAAATATATGAATTACTCTTCATACCCTAGGTTAATAACACCTGTGCCATAGCTGACATGCTACCAAACATTATATCTAATGAGCACAATTCCCAAATTACTTAGAGTTGATTGCTGATCTAATCCCTATCTGATCAGAAATGTTGAAAAAAATATTGGTCTTACTCTGGTTTTCAAGGCAACTAAACATGTTGTATTTGCGTTGAAAAGGAAATTAACTCCTTACACAGTAGAAACAGAACTGATGTTCTATTCAAACTTTTGTACACTGCTTCCCTTTTCTGACTAGCATTACCAATATTTAAAGTTCAGAGTAAATTTGGAGGTCAGAGCCAGTTCTCTAATTTTATGATGAAATTCCCATTTATATTTTTATGTATCAATCCGTGAAAATGGTTTCAAAAGCTTCCTTCCTTTTAGCTAACTGCTCCAGTGCACTTCTCTAAACAGTTTGTACAGTCAAAATCAACTTATAAAATATTTCTCACACCACACACAAAAATAAACTCAAACTAGATTAAAGACCTAAATGTGAGACCCCAAACCATAAACATCCTAGAAGAGAAGAAAGGCAGTAATTTCACTCACATTGGCAGTAGAAACATTTTTCTAGATATGTCTCCTAAGGCAAGGGAAACAAAACGTGAAATATACTATTATGACTACATCAAAATCAAAAACCTTTTGCACAGTGAAAGAAACCACCAATAAGATGGAAAGGCAACCTACAGAATGGGAGGAGATATTTGCAAATGGTATATCCAATAAGGAGTTAACATCCAAGATATATAAAGAACTTGTACAACTCAACACCTAAAAAATCCCCAAATAATCCAATTAAAAATGGGCAGAGGACTTCAATAGACATTTTTCCAAAGAAGACATACAGGTGCCCAACAAACACATGGAAAGATCCTAACATTGCTCATCATCAGGGAAATGCAAATCAAATCCACAATGAGATATCACCTTATACCTGTCAGAATCTCTAAAGTCAACAACACAAGAAATAACAAGTATTGGTAAAGATGTGGAAAAAAAGGAATCCTTAGGCATTCGTGCACTATTGGTGGGGATGTAAATTGGTACAGCCAACTGTGGAAGATAGTATGGAGGTTCCTCAAAAATTAAAAATAGAAATACCATATGATCCAATAATTCTACTACTGGATATTTACCCAAAGAAAGCAAAAATACTAATGTGAAAGGATATATGCAACTCTATCTTTATTGCAGCATTATTTTTTTTTTATTGCAGCATTATTAACAATAGCCACGATATGGAAGCAACCTAAGTGTCTATCAATAGAGGAATGGATAGGGAGATGTAGTGTACACACACATCCTCAACACACACAGAGAGGAACATTACACAACCATAATAAAGGAGGAGATTGTGCCATTTGCAATAACATGAATGGACCTACAGAGTATAATGCTAAGTGAAATAAGTCTGAGAAATACAAATACCATATGATTTCACTTATATGTGGAATCTCAAAAAACAGATGAATAAACAAACAAAACGCAGAATCAGACCTATTAATATATAGAACAAACTGATAGTTGCCTGTGGTGGTGGGGGCAGTGTTGGGCAAAATGAGTGAACATTAATGGGAGATACACCCTTCCAGCTATGGAATGAATAAGTCACAGGAATAAAAGTCACTACATAAGAGGGGAAATTTGCTTGATAATTTCAAAGCAAAAAAAAAAAAAAGACTTTTTTCCCTCACTTATTTT
Source organism: Vulpes lagopus (assembly GCF_018345385.1). Lineage (NCBI taxonomy): Eukaryota > Metazoa > Chordata > Mammalia > Carnivora > Canidae > Vulpes > Vulpes lagopus. Next base: position 85,096,214 of record NC_054834.1, on the reverse strand, counting down.
TTTTGGGGTTTGTATAATGTGAGCAATTGTTTCAATACTGTCATCATCACCGTTTAAAGTGAAATGGCACCTCATGTACAAAAGATACTCACAAATACAATCAATTATTCTTCCCACTTTCACTGTGTGGACAAAGGCTTGTAGTAAAGAGCCTTTGTTTTTCTGGTTATTACTAAGCCACATTCCTCCCCCAGCCACTTTTCTGGAGCCTGTTCAGTTCTCAGATTTTTTTTTTATTATACTAAGCAGCCTGTGATCTGAAAACTACTAATGGAGAAGGAATACTTTGTTAGGAAGGTCAAATTGTCAGCCTTCCTCTGCCTGTCCTTCCAAATACAAAAGCAGTCTAACCTCCCACCCCATCTGGAGTGATCCAGGGGGTTCTGGCTGGAGCTGTCAATTACTCACATAGGCAAGGTTATGGGGGGAGGTTAAGGGAGTGAGTTCAGAGCGCACTCCGGCTGGCTGGATTTGGAAATCCTGTGATCCACACCTCATTTAATAATATGTTTTGAAGTAAAATAGCTGAGTTCTAAAATAAGGTTTTCTTTAATTTACTGCAAGACTGCGACCTTTTATAAGAAACATAGCAGAAATCATTTTATATCTGATCAAACTCTGGCAAGTATTGGCATGACACAGAATAAAGTGTATTTTAAAAGTTGCAAATACAAAAAAAAAACCCTGGTGAATACATAAAAATAGATAGATGTAAGTGGTGTGAATTTGTAGTACTAGAAGAAAAGGAACTAAAATAACTCAGTTAAAGTATAGAAGACTAATGAATGCGTGTCTCCTATAATATATGATTTTAAAGAACAGAGCCACCCTTTGTTGCTCCCAGGGCGGAGCCATGGAGCTGCACATTGATTTGTCATTTTTAAGTGCCAAAGCTTGCTTTCTCTCTCTCTCAAAGGATAGCCAGTTGACTTAGGAATAATTTTTTACAAAAAAAATATATTTTATAAATATATATAGTTTATAAATAAAATTATATTAGGCCAGAATTGACTCCCAGGCCAGCTTGTTCACTAGCTTATGACTTTATCCAGGGCTCTAACCTCAGTGAATCTTAGTGGGATAACATGAAATAAGTAATACAAAAGAAAGTTGAAAAAAATACGCACTATCATTTAGGTATATATGTATCTATAAATGTTTAAGGTCGCTGCCTGCACTGTCTCCCTTTGATTCTCCAAACTACTCCATAGATAGTATTACTATCTTCATTTACAGAGGAGAAAATTAAGACATTTAGAGGCTAAATAAAGTTGCGCAGGAGTAGAGCCAGTACTCAAACCCGTGCATTCTTCCTTCAAAGCCAACACTCTTAAATTCCACCATCCTGTAAGAACCGTTTGTATGAAGCAGAGAAAGAGAAAAAGAGAGATCTTGAGTGAGTGCCCCTTTGTTTTCATCTGTTTTAGGCTTTAAGATTTCAGGTGAATTGAAACTTTTAGGTTTTAATGATTAATAAAATAAATATAGAAGTGGCTGTAGCTAATGGCATTACCAGGTAAAACACAAAGATTTCAAGACAAAAATTCAAGTTTTGAGTTTTGAGTGGGTCAGAGAAAAAGAGTTATGCAAGTAGTAAATGAGAATACACAAAAACAATATTGTGCTGTTTGAATCAGATTATGTCCTTGATTTTTTATTTCCTTCTTTTTAAGGGATGGGAGAGACATGGTGGATTCTGTTACAAAATTGACACTGTCCTTAGAACTTTTGACCATGCCTCCAGTGGTTATCACTGTCCTCCTGCACTTGTGACCATTACAAACAGGTAAGGTAGAAATTTTCTATCAGAAACATGACTGTACATTTTTGACAGGAGGGCTCCTGGGATGATAAAATCTAGTGGTAATCAGTAACTTGTCAAAATCTAAAGTGTACTGTACATTAGAGTATTAAATTATTTAAATTATTGATTGAGATGAATTTAAATCATACAACATTATTCCAAAATCAATTTTTGAGTAACAAAGAGAAAATTTAAGATGACTTTTATTTTCCATAAAGATTTATTAATTATTTAGCTTTGCTAATATATTCAGTTGTATTTAGATTTTATCTAAAGGCTTGTAATGGAAACAGGGTATGTTATTTAAAAATCAAGTATGTTTTTAATGTAATGTGTGTGAGTGATGTGGGTTTTCTTTTTTAAAAAACAAAGTATAGCTAAACTGTGGAGGATTTTCAAATGCTTCCCCATTGCTTCTTACCTCTAAGTTGGCTTTGATGTAGACGTCTCTCTGCACAGGCGTCTTCTCCACACTAACAGAGAAACTGTGTCCTTTGACACTCCACAGAATTTGCCACAAGCTATAGAATTGTAATAGGGAATAAAAGTACCAATAGTGGAAGTGACCTCAGTGTCATTATCAATACCAGGAGAACAATGAGGGCTGGGAAACCGAGTCAGCCAAGCTGAAGACGAAAACAAGGAAGAACCTTCAGTGGTTGAATGGGAACCTATACCTGCAAAGCTAGTCACTTGCTTTCTTACTGAGGCAGTTGCCTTTAAAAATATCCACCGAAGACCAAGAAACAAGACAATTGACACTACGGTTTTATCTAGAGACACTCCACACATAGGTCTAACCTATAGGAGGAATTGTGATTTCTCTGCTCTCCCCATAGAGGAAGTCAACATTCAGTGCCACCAGGATTTCTTTCCTACTCTTACCTCTTACCTTCTTTCCCAGTCTTTCCTCCAAGTCATGCACAGAACGTGCACACGCACATGCACACATGACTGGATTGATAGCACTTGGCAAAATAAATTGCCTAGTGAGACATTTTGTGCTCAGGAGACCCTTCCTTCAGGAACAGCACCACCCTTGTGTGTCACAGTGTTGTTTTGGGCTCTATCTTCCTTCTTCCCAGAAGAGCTGCCAGGCAAAAGGAAGCCTGTATCTTCAACTCGCTCACCCACCCAAAAGGCTTTAAGAACACCTTGGGTTAGAAGTCCTCCAGTAAGTGAGCCAACATTGGGCTTTATTCAGGAGCCTGATCAACGGAGCTATGCTCTTTTGTTAATTATAACGTAATTATGTTTTTCACTAAAGAAAATAATTCGTTTCACCTGTCTCTTATGTCTTATTCTTTCTTTTCTTTATTTGTGTGTAATATTCCTTGAGTACCTGTCACATACCTGACACTGTGTTAATTATTTTTCATATGCTATCTGACAAGGCAAAAAACCAATGGTCAAGAATTTATTAGAAAATTATTTATTAAATATCTATATTGTGAGAGGCACTATGTTCAACACTGGCATACTGTACAAAAGAAATAAAAGGCATGGTGTAATTGTCCAGGTGCCACTTGCAGGCCAACAGCTTAGGAGATAGAACATAGAAATATGAAACAAGTGAAGAAGGTGGAAGAACATAATAAATGGATAAATTCAAAGTGACATTACAGATAACCTATAATGCCAGTGTGACCAAAGTAGGGGAGAAATCTGTTAGCGTTCAAATGCTTCATTTTCTCAGAATCCTGGAGACTTCCTACAAATAACAGGAAGTGTCTGTTATCTACCTGGTTTCATTTCCTCCAAAACTGGATACAAGAGTATGTTTTAAATGATTTATTTTTTATAAACTGTATTCAGTAGCCAATACTAATGTATGGTCTAGGTCTAAAGCAGAACTATAGCATAGCTAAATTTGTTTGCATTCCATCCACAACCCCATAGGCCCACCCAGGTGACCTTGTGCTAGTATGCTACTCAATGAACAGTCAAGCCCCTGCAGTTCTAACCATTAGCCCCAGAGAGGCATCTCTCCCAGACAGTTACCACGTGTGTACACTGCCTTGCAAACATGTCTACATCCAAAGCAATGACTCCAACAGAGACATACAAGTTGAGGAAAGGAACGGCCCCACATTCTTAATTTTTATTCATTCATTCATTCATTCATTCATTCATTCATTTATTCTCCATCAGGTAAGAAACAAAGACCCACACTACACCTCATTCTATGAGTGACATCACACAACAAAATTTTTCAACAGTGTTTTTTGTCGAGAAGGTGGGACAGTAGAGGGAAAGTCTCCTCAGATCCAGGAGTGTCCACTAGCAGTCTTGGTAATCATTTTCTTCCATTACCAATTTTCTGTTTGACTTAAGACACTCTTGTCACTCATCAGTGCCCAAGCTTGTAGTTGCTAATTGATTTTCCACTCTTCTGCACAATTGAGGACAGATATGATGGGCACAATTAGAACCACCTGCTACAAATTTCTAATTTCTTTCGTTATCAACCTACTGCTCCTGGTCTGGGACATTTAACACTTTGTGGAACAGAGAGGAAGAAAAACAGACCCTTATTGCGAATATCAGAATGTTATTTTCTTGCTAACTGTTAACAAAATTTTTTCAGACCTGGACACTTGACTTCCATATAGGGCATGACTGCAAAACTTGAGTTCCAGAGTTACCATGGATAATTGTATAAATGCATGTATATAATGAATCAGTCAATATGGAATATTTGGTATAAAATAATCCAAATAACATTTAATTTTTTGCATTTTGCCAAAAGCAAAAAATCCTAGAATATTTTATTTTCTCCTAGGTTTAAATGTGCATTATTCTCAAGCATTTTTACAGCTCTGCTATTTTCCTGCAACCAACGTACCCCCTAGACACTTTTTTCCCCCTGAACACTTTTGAAGTTAATTATTTATTGTGATAAAATGTGTAGAATATATGATGTATCATTATAACCATTATTAAATGTACAGTTCAGTGGCATTAAGTACAGTTGTATTATTGCACAATCATCACCACCACCCATTTCCATAACTTTTGCATCTTCCCAAACTAAAATTCTGTACCCATTAAATAATAATTCCCCATTTCCCTCTGCCCCAGCTTTGGGCAACCATCATTCTACTTTCTATCTCTATGAGGTTTAACTGCTCAAGTTAACACATCAGAGGAATCATGCAGTAGTTGTCCTATTGTATCTGGTTTATTTCACCTAGTTTAATGTCCTTCAGGTTAATCTATGTTGTAACATGTGTCAGAATTTCCTTCTTTTTTTTTTTTTAAGATTGTATTTATTTATTCATGAGAGATACAGAAAGCGAGAGAGGCAGAGACACAGGCAGAGGGAGAAGCAGGCTCCATGCAGGGAGCCTCATGTAGGACTCGATCCTGGGTCTCCAGAATCACGCCCTGGGCTGAAGGCGGCGCTAAACCGCTGAGCCACCTGGGCTGCCCAGAATTTCCTTCCTTTTTAAGGCTGAATAATATTCCTTAATATGTATATACCACATTTTGTTTATCCATTCATACAATTGACATGAGATGCTTCCACCTTTTAGCTATTGTGAAAAATGTTCCTGTGAAAATGAACTTACAAATATCTTTCAAGTCCCTGGTTTCAATTCTTTTGGGTAGTATGCCCAGAAGTGGAATTTCTGGATGATAATTCTATTTTTAATTTTTTGAGAAACAGCCATACTGTTTTCCATATCAGCAGCACCATTTTACATTCCCACCAGCAGTGCACAGGAGTTCCAATTTCTCCAATTTCTCTTAGCCAACACTTGTTATATTGTTTTTATAAAATAGCCATCCTATAGGTATGAAATAGTATTTTTTTGTGGTTATAACTTGCACTACCCTAATAATTAGTGACATTGAGTGTCTTTTCTTGTGCTAATTGGCATCTGTATATCTTCTTTGTAGAAATTTCTATTCAAATACTTTACTCATTTTTTATTTTTGTAAAAAAGATTTTATTTATTTATTCATGAAAGACAGAAAGAGAGGTAGAGACATAGGCAGAAGGAGAAACAGGCTCCTCACAGGGAGTCCGATGTGGGACTCAATTCTGGAATCCCGGGATCAAACCCTGAGCCAAAGATAGCCGCTCAACCGCTGAGCCACCCAGGCATCCGTTTACCCATTTTTTAATTGGACTGTTTATTCTTTGTTGAGTTGTAGTAGTGCTTTATATATTCTGGATATTAATCCCTTATCAGAGACAAAATTTGCAAATACGTTGTTCTATTCTGTGAGTTGCTTTTTTCACTCTGTTGATGTCCTTTGATGCACAAACTTTTAAATTTTGATAAAGTCTGTTTTATCCATTCTTATTTTGTTGCCTGTGCTTTTGGTGTCATATCTAAGAAATCATTGCCACATTAAATGTCGTGAAAATTTCCCCTTTTTTTAAATGAGTGTTATAATTTTAGCTCTTGTGTTTAGGTTTTTGATCCATTTTCAGTTAATTTTTGTAAATGGTATAAAGTGAGAAGAGTCCAGCTGTATTCATCATCTACAGGTAGATATCCAGTTTTCCCAACATCATTGTTGAAAAGACTGTCTTTTCCTGTTGAATGGTCTTGGCACCCTTGTGGAAAATCATTTGACTCTATTTGCAAATGTTTATTTCTAGGTTCTCTGTTCTATTCTATTAATCTATGTCTGTCTTTATGCTGGTTCCACATGTTTTTTTATTATTGTACTTTCAGTAAGTTTTGAATTCAGGAAGTGTGAGACCAGCTTTGTTCTTTTTCTTTTAGTTTTGTTTTGGTTTGGGTTTTTTTTTTTTTTCTATTCAGGATCCTTTGAAATTCCATATGAATTTTAAGATGGATTTTTCTATTTCTGCAAAAGACATCATTGGGATTTTAACATGGACTGCATTCAATCTGTAGATCACTTTGGGTAGTATAGATATTTAAACAATTGGTTTTTCAATCTATGAACATGGGATTTCTCTCCATTTATTTGGGTCTTCTTTAATTTCTTTCATCAGCATGTTGTAGTTTTCAATGCACAAGTCTTTTGCCTCCTCAGTTAAGCTTATTCCCAAGTATTTTTTAATTTTTTGATGCTATTATATACAAAATTGTTTTTGTAGTTTCTTTTTCAGATTCTTCATTGTTAGTATATAGAAATGCAACTGATTTTTGTGTGCTGACTTTGTGTCTTGAACTTTGCTGTATTTATTAGTTCTATAGAATAATAGAATGCAGTTAACTTTATTTTTATTTATTTTATATATATTTTTAAAAGAATTATTGATCTGAGAGAGACAGATAGAGAGAGCATCCACAAGTTGGGGGAAGGACAAAGGTAAAGAATCTTCAAGCAGACTCCCCACCGGGTGAGGAGCCTGATAACATGAGGCTCAATCCTGCAACCCATGAGATCATGACCTGAGCCGAAACCAGGAGTCAGACATTGAACCAACTGAGCCACCCAGGCACCCCTAAGATTCTTTTTAAAAACATATTTTAGTTATCCTCTTTAAAATTATGCAATAAAAACATTCTCATTGGTATAAATTTAAACAAGCCAGAAGAATATAAACTAAAAAATGAAAGTGCCCTCTCACTGCCATTCCTCCTCCCTCCCAACCAATCCCACTTCTCTCCCATTAACAGTTAACAAAGGTAACTGGCATTAACAGTTTGGAATTTGTTCTTGTGTGTATGTTAAGTATCTTTTTAAAGTCTCTATTTCTCCTCTAGTCTTTTGAAATAAACAACAGCCAAAAACTTAATATCTCAGGTCCTTGAAGAATGCCACCAAAAACTTCTTGTAGTAATAATCATGTGCATGTCTCCCATTTTAAAGCTACTAATATTCTATTTCTATTCTTTATTTAAAAGAAAAAGAAAGAAATTTATGATTTTTCAGTTAATTTTTGTAAATGGTATTAAAATAAGAATCCAACTATTCATTCAGCAATGAGTCAGTTATTTGATATGGTATTAAAAAATGTTAACAATTATGTTATTAAAAGAAATCCCATTGTAATTATTCAGTTCAAAGTTGAATACCTCCTAAGTGGATCACTGTATGTAAAACTATCACTATATATATATATTTTTTTTTTTTTTTAAGTGAAATAAGCTCTCTAGTGAAGCTACATCCAGTTCATTACTTTTTTTCTTATTTCTCATTTTAGGTAATACAAACACTGCTAAGTGTTGTGTTACTCACAGACAAGAAACATATTTTTTTTCAGCTACATTTTGTCACTGGCTAAATGGATAAAGAAATATATTCAGTTAGAGATTCAAATACACAATATCTCCTTTTGAAGTGTGAATTTTTTAAATGTAAAATTTATTTTGAAATGAAAAAATTTGTCAATGTATCCCAAAAATATGTATTGCTGCCTTCAAATTGCACTTTTAAAATTAAAATGTAAAGTTTAGCACCATAAGTAACAATTTCTCATCAAACTGATGGAAATTCAAGATATATTTTTCTTATTTACATTGAAAATGCACATTTGATTTCTTAACTTTTTTAAGGAGTTGATTGGAAAACATTATTTTTCTGATTTTAAGAATGATTTCCCTAAAAATTTGATTTTTTTATAAGTAGTTACACATATGCAATTTGTTTTTCTAAAAAATAACAATTTTTACTTTACTGAATTCCTTAGATATAATATGTTATTCTGGTTCAAATAATAATATAAAAATATGTATATATGGTTACTTTTTGTCTTATGTCACAGCAACATTTGAATTATATAATCCACTGAAACCAGACAAAAAGTCCAAATTAAAAAAAAAGAAAAAGACTTTAAAAGATCATCTGCTCTATTACTGTAAGTGAGAGTTTCACAACACTTTTAAGTGTTTGGGACCAAATAGTGAGTGGTAACAAATATAAAATGTCCTCTTACTTCTTTATCTGTTGGAAACAGACACTCCAAAGGCTGCATGCTATGATCTAAAGTTAAGTTTTTAGAATATATGATTTAAAAGAAAGACATATTTCCTGAATTTCTTTATTAACAATGATACCTTCTAAACTGTACCAAGAAAACTAGAGTCCTGATTTGAAGGTTTTAGGATCTAATATATGAGTGTTAAAAGCAACTACTTAAAAGATACTTGCTAATTTAAGAAGCACAAGGTTTTCATATTTTTTTTTGTTGTTTTTTGGGGGGTGTTCTATTGTTTTAAGCAATCATTAATAGTGATAAAATAGCAAATCAGAGTAGACTAAATAAATCTAAAACCAACAGGGAACAAAACCAAAATGTTGTTATGAAGAGTGACACCAGTAGCCAAGTTCACAGACAACGTTTTTTCTCCCTTATCCAATAAATGCCATAGTACAAGGTAATGGAAGAACCAGTAATATCTCCTGGGTTTGAACCAGCACAGTAACGGTGGTCTGGCCATAGCCTCCATGATGAAGCGCCTTGCTGGCCTCCTAAGACAGCAATCAAAGGCACTGGCTGGGCATGATAACAAAGCAACTCTGTCTCAGAGAAGAGAAGGTAAAGCAGATCCTAAGTTATGAGAGCAAGAACCATTGAAAGCATAAGGAAAATTACAATAGCATCTAGATAATGTTTAGTTTTATGTACTTTCCTTTTGAAACACATTTACATAAAACTCTGCCACTGCAATCTGGTTAAAAAAGAACTTTTCTAATTTCAAATGTGTGCTCTTTCGATTATTAATAGAGTACAGAAAATATTTACTAAAGTGTAATAAAAATCCATATGCTCTGCAAAGAGGAGTATCATGGGTGCCTAAGATAACTAAATATTGGTAGTGATGTTCATAAGGCAGTTAAGAACTTTAGTTCTTTGTATTCTTTTCTCTCTTCTTTCCATTTCCTTTGGAACTCTTCTAGTCTTGAACGACCCCATTGCTTTTGTTTCCCTTAGCAACTGAAGTATGCATGCTAATGAAAAAATTCCAGAATTGGATGAAAACATCTAATTTGCTTTCCTTGGTTTCCTGGGTAATCTCATCAGGTCTACCCTTTCTTACTGACTCAGCAGTTCTGGCCAAAAGTCACCACTGTTTGAAATGTGTTTCCTCAAAACTTCAGATGTGGGACGCCTGGGTGGTTCAGTGGTTGAACGTCTGCCTTCAGCTCAGGGGTGTGATCCCAGAGTCCCAGAAGTCCCACATCGGGTTCCCTGCAGGGGGCCTGCTTCTCCCTCTGCCTGTGTCTCTGCCTCCCTCTGTGTCTCTCATGAATGAATAAATAAAATCTAAAAAAAAAAGAAAAAAAAACTTCAGATGTGTTGAAAATAAATTTTTCAAGGTAGTTTACATCTTAGTTTAAAATTTCAGTGCCAAATTTTAATCCTCACATTTTTCTATTAGATATTCATGTGGAAGCATATATACAAATTTTCCAGATTCCACTTTTGATGCATTCATGTTGGGAAAGGAGAACTGCCACCAATCAATGAACACTAGTTCACTCAGCCATGTGGGAAAAATATTAGTGGGTGTACATCCTTGGTTTAGTTCCTAGGGTTTTAAATTTATCTTCAGGGAATGCACACATCTGAACACATTTAAATAAGCCAATGACTCCATGTGCTTGTGAACAAACTAATTTGGGAGCCATAAAATTGCTACTCAAATCTCTGTTCCATTCTCACTAGGCAAGTATGCTGGGTGGGTGCATGTGAACTCCATGTTGGCAATGTTCATTCCTCTTCCCCACCGCACAAACATTATGGCAAGGTATGTGCTTTGTAGCCTAATTACAAAACAGGGACATGTTGTGCCAAGAAATATTTTGCTAGCTTTATGGACTTTACCAACTATACTCTGAAACTGGAGCTGGACTCTATTCCTTGAAAGAATTAAGCCTTGTCTTTGAGACTCAAATTTTCCTCACTCATCTATTTCTGGGAATTGCACAGACATTTGGCATGTATTAGTAATGTTCAGGGTCTTTGAGTATTTTTCTGCTCCATGTTCTGAAGAATTCATCAGAAATGCTTACCCTGGTGCCATTTTGTGCACCTCATTATGCTTTAATGACATTTTTTTTATTGCCCAGAAATTTACTATAACCATTTCTTTTTTTTCCATTTTTAAGGTTTGAACAGGCTTTTATTACCAGTTTGATCAGTAGCATGGTAAAAACGAAGAACAGCTATTTTTGGATAGCTCTTCAAGACCAAAATGATACAGGAGAATACACTTGGAAGACAGCATCGGGGCAGAAGTCTGAGCCGGTGAAGTACACACACTGGAATGCACGTCAGCCTCGTGAGTAGAGGGGACTATAATACCACTTCTCCCTCCTATTTTCTTTGACCAAAATTCCTTCCACCCCATGATACACCTCCTTTGGTGCTTCTTTTATGCCTAATCAATTAAAACAATTACCACAGGTTCTCAGGGGGTGACCTATGGCTGGCTATTTTTAAAAGTATAATCCGTGTGACATTTGACAGGTTCAAGGTATAAATTCATTGCTCAAGATCACATATGCCTTTATTAGCAGGAAGTCCAGTTTCTTCCTTCTAAAGTCTTTTCCCCAACCCCATCCCCCTCATTGTCCAAGAATCGCAGGGGTTTACTCAGGCCAGAATAGTCTGTTATACTTCAAAGCACACTGAATGGGCACATATGGACATATCTGTCAATCCACAGTCAGTGCCACTCTGCTGTGGAATGCAGGCCCATTACTTAGGTAAGACTTTCATTAATCCATCTCCTCCATGGACCTCTGTGGTAACTTAGCCAAGATTTCAGAGTTAGAGCTCTATTAGTTCACTCTCATAAGCTCAGCTCTAGATTCCAAAACATGAAACTGTACCAGGTTAGTCAGTTCCAGAGAAGCAAATGGCTCCAGCCACAACCTACACTAGAACTAGGCCCTGTGGAACAGGACACCAACCTAGACTTGACACCCTTTTGCCTCATCATGAGTTCCTATTTGGATGCCTTGGTCCCTATTTTACTTGTGGGTCTCAATCAGGCTACCTGAAGAAATGATAGGCAATATGTTACCTCTACATTTGTTTCTGGAGGAAATGGGGCCTCAGGCTCTTCCCTGAGGAAAGATAAATATTATTGTAATATTATCAAAATAATTTTCATAAATCAAACATGTAATAATAATTAGTCAAATGACTAAATATATCAACTAAAAGAGATTGTCAGAACAGATCAAAACATAAGACCCAACCATATGTTGACTACAGGAAACCCACTTTAAATATAAAGACACATGTAGATTAAAAGGATGGAGAAAGATACACTATACAAATACTAATCAAACAAAGGCAGTAATAGCTATATTAATTTCACACAGCAGACTTCAGAATAAGGAAATTTTTCGGGAATTAAAAAAATGAACATTATGTAATGGTAAAGGAGTCAGTACTCTAAGAAGATATAACAGTCCTGAATGTGTATGTGCTTAATGGCAGAGTGTCAAAATACATGAGAAAAAAGCTGATAGAACTGCAAGGAGAAATAGATGAAGCTACTATTACAATTAGAGACTTTAACACTCCCCCTATCAGATATCTATGGACTACCTAATCCACCAAGATCAAATTACACATTCTTCTCAAGCTCACATGAAATATTTGCTAAGATAGACCACATTCTGGCCATAAAACACATTTTAACAAATTTAAAAGAATAGAAATCATCCCCAAATAGCTAGGGGAATATTGAAAAAGAAAACCAAAGCCGGGGCATCACAATGCTGGATTTCAGGCTGTACTACAAAGCTGTTATCATCAAGACAGTGTGGTACTGGCACAAAAACAGACACATAGATCAATGGAACAGAATAGAGAACCCAGAAATGGGCCCTCAACTCTATGATCAACTAATACTCGACAAAGGAGGAAAGACTATCCACTGGAAAGAGGACAGTCTCTTCAATAAATGGTGCTGGGAAAATTGGACAGCCACGTGCAGAATTCTCTTACACCATAAACAAAGATAAACACTGTAAACAAAAATAAACCATTCTCTTACACCATACACAAAGATAAACTCAAAATGGATGAAAGATCTAAATGTGAGACAAGAATCCATCAAAATCCTAGAGGAGAACACAGGCAACACCCTTTTTGAACTTGGCCACAGCAACTTCTTGCAAGACACATCTATGAAGGCAAGGGAAACAAAAGCAAAAATGAACTATTGGGACTTAATCACGATAAAAGTTTTCTGCACAGCAAAGGAAACAGTCAGCAAAACAAAAAAGACAACCTACAGAATGGGAGAAGATATTTGCAAATGACATATCAGATAAAGGGCTAGGATCCAAGATCTATAAAGAACGTATTAAAATCAACAGCAAAGAAACAAACAATCCAATCATGAAGTGGGCAGAAGACATGAACAGGAATCCCACAGAGGAAGACATAGACATGGCCAACAAGCACATGAGAAAATGCTCCACGTCACTGGCCATCAGGGAAATAGAAATCAAAACCACAATGAGATCCCACCTCACACCAGTGAGAATGGGGACAATTAACAAGACAGGAAACAACAAATGTTGGCGAGGATGTGGAGAAAGGGAAACCCTCTTGCCCTGTTGGTGGGAATGGGACCTGGTGCAGCGACTCTGGAAAACTGTGTGGAGGTTCCTCAAAGAGTTTAAAAATAGAACTGCCCTACAACCCAGCAATTGCACTGCTGGGGATTTACCCCAAATAGACAGATGCAGTGAAATGGCAGGACACCTGCACCCCAATGTCCATAGCACCAACGTCCACAATAGCCAAACTGCGGAAGGAGCCTCAGTGTTCATCGAAAGATGAATGGATAAAGATGTGGTCTATGTATACAATGGGATATTACTCAGCCATTAGAAATGACAAATACCCACCATTTGCTTCAGTGTGGATGGAACTGGAGGGTATTATGCTGAGTGAAGTAAGTCAATTGGAAAAGGAGAAACATCATATGGTCTCATTCATTTGGGGAATATAAAAAATAGTGAAAGGGAATAAAGGGGAGAGGAGAGAAAATGAGTGGGAAATATCAGTGAGGGTACAGAACCTGAGAGACACCTAACTCTGGGAAACAAACAAGGGGTGGTGGAAGGGGAGGTGGGCGGGAGGTTGGGGTGACTGGGTGATAGGCACTGAGGGAGGCACTTGATGGGATGAGCACTGGGTGTTATGCTATATGTTGGCAAATCTAACTCCAATAAAAAATATATACAAAAAAAAGAATAGAAATCATACAACGTCTTCTCTCAGGCTACAGTAAATTAAACTAGAAACCAATAACAGTTGAAAGATCCCGAAATACTTAGAGATTAGACGATACATTTCTAAATAACACATGGATCAAAGAAGAAATCTCAAGAGGAATTTTAAAACCTTTTAAACTAAATGAAAATGAAAATACAACTTATCAAAATTTGTAAGATGCAGAGAAAGTAATGCTTGGGGGAAAATTTAAGGCACTAAATGCATATATGAGAAAAAAAGAAATATCTAAAATCCATAATCTAAACTTCTACCTTAGGAAACTAGAAAAAGAAGAGAAAATTAAATCCAAAGTAAGTCAAAGAAAATAATAAGAATTAGAGCAGAAATCAATAAAATTGAAAATAGGAACTCAATAAAGAAAATCAACAAAACCAGAATTAGGTTCTTTCAAAAGATCAATGAAATTGATAACCCTGTAGCCAGACTAAGAAAAAAGAGAAGACACAAATTACTGATATCACAAATAAAAGAAGGAGCATCACTATAGTTCCCAGAGGCATTAAAGGATAATAAAGAAATATTATGAACAACTCTATATCCACAAATTTGGTAACCTAGATGAAACTGACCAGTTCCTTAAGGTACAATTAGCCAAAATTCACACAAGAAGAAATAGACTATTGAAGTAGGCCTATAGCTATTAAAGAAATTGAAACAAAAATTCATAACTTCCAAAACAGAAAGCACTAGGTCCACAAGGGTTCACTGGTGAATTCCACTAAACATTTAAGGAAGAAATTACACCAATTCTCTACAATCTTTTCCAGAAGTTAGAAGCAGAGAGAATACTTGCTGTCCCATTCAGAGGCCAGCATTACCCTAATACCAAAATCGGACAAAGATATTGCAAAAAAAGAAAATTACAGACCAATGTCTCTCATGAAGAGAGTAGCAAAAATCTTCAATGAAATATTAATAAATTAAATCCAACACTATAAAAAACAGTTATACACCACAACCAAGTGGGATTTATCTCAGTTATACAAGGATGATTCAACATTCAAAAATTAATTAGTGTAATCCATCACATCAATAGGCTATTTTAAAAAGTCACATAATCATATCAATAGGTGCAGAAAAACATGTGACAAAATCCAACACCTATTTGTTTTAAAAACTGTTAGCAAACTCGGAGTACAGGAGAACTTCCTCAACTTTATAAAGAACATCTACAAAACGCACAGATATCATACTTAATGGTGAAAAGCTTTCCCACTAACACCAGGAAAAAGGCAAGAATGTTCCCTACCAACACACCAACACTTCTTTTAAACATTGTAACTAGAAGTCCTCACTAATGCAATAAGACCAAAAAAAAAAAAAAACAAATAAAAGGTATACAGATTGGAAAGAAAGAAATAAAACTTTGTTCACAGATGATAAGATTGTCTATGTAGAAAATAAGAATCAATTAAAAAAAAACCCTTGAACTAATTAATACGTGATTATAGCAAGATTGCAGCATAAAGATTAGTGAACAAAGGTCAACTGCTTTCTTATGTAATAGCAATGAACAAGTGGAGTTTAAAATGAAAAACATTATCGTTTACATTAGCACCCTCCAAATTATAACACTTATATATAAACCTAACAGAAAATGTATACAACAATCTATATGAGTAAAACTATAAACTTTAATGAAACAAATCAAAGAAGAACTAAATAAATGGAGAGATATTCCATGTTCATGTATAAAAAAACTCAATATTGTCAAAATGTCAGTTTTTCACAAACTGACCTGTAGATTCAGTACTATCCCAGTCAAAATCCCAGCAAGCTATTTTATGGACATTGACAAAGTGATTTTTAAGTTTATATGGGGAGGCAAAATAGCCAACTCCATATTGATGGAGAAGAACAAAGTCAGAGAACTAACACTACCTGACTTCAAGACTTACTATAAAACTAGAGTAATCAAAACAGTGTGGTATTAGGGGAAAAAAAAAAAGACAAATCAACAGAACAGAACAGAGAGCCCAGAAATTGACTGACATGCACCACAGACCTAAATGTGAATCACAAAGCTATGATACTCCTAGAAGATAATATAGTAGAAAACCCAGATGACCTTGGGTCAGGCAATGACTTTTTAGATACAACACCAAAGGAACAATCCATGAGAAAAACAATCTTCGTTAAAACTAAAAACTTCTGCTCTGAGAAAGACAATGCAAAGAGAATGAGAATTCAAGCCACAGACTTAGAGAAAAATCTGCAAATACTACATCTGATAACAGACTGTTATCCAAAATATGCAAAGAATTCCTTAAACGCAACAATAAGGAAACGAAGGACAAGATTTAAAAATGGACAAAAGACCTGGGGTACCTGGGTGGCTCAGTCAGCTGAGTATCCAACTCTTGGTTTTGGCTCAGGTCATGATCTCAGGGTTGTGAGTCTGAGCCCCAAGTTAGGCCTCCCATTCAGCAGGGAGACTGCATCAGTCTCTCCTTCTACCCCTCCCTCTGTTCACACTTTTTCTCTAAAATAAATAAAATAAATTTTTTAAAATGGACAAAGCTTAAACAAGGAAGATATATAGATGGCAAATGAGCACATGAAACTATGTTCAACATCGTGTATCACTAGAAAATTGTAAATTGTGATGAGATACCACTATTAGAATGACCAAAGTCCAAAACACTGACAGTACCAAATGCCAATGAGACTATGGAACAGGGACACTCATACATTGCTAGTAGGAATGCAAAATAGTACAGCACTTTCAAAGATAGTTTGACAGTTTCTTACAAAACTAAACATACTCTTACCATCACATAACCCAGCAATCATACTCCTTGGTATTCAGTTTACCCGAATAAACTGAAAACTAATGTCCACATAAAAATCTACACATGAATTTTCATAGAAATTTTATTCATACTTACAAAAACTTATAATCAGTCAAAGTGGCCTTGAGCAGGTGAATGGATAAAGTATAGTATAGCAGACAAGGTAATATTATTCAGTGCTAAAAAAAAAAATGAGCTACCAAGCCATTAAAAAAAATGGAAAAGGGGATTCCTGGGTGGCTCAGGGGTTTAGTGCCTGCCTTCAGCCCAGGGCATGATCCTGGAGTCCAGGGGTCAAGTCCCACTTCGGGCTCCCTGCAGAGAGCCTGCTTCTCCCTCTGCCTGTGTCTCTGCCTCTCTCTGTGTGTCTCTCAAGAATAAATAAATAAAATCTTTTAAAAAAATAAAAATAAAAGAAATGGAAGAAACTTAAATGCATATTACTAAGTGAAAAAGGCCAATTGAAAAATCTACATACTACATGATACCAACCATTGACAAACGCAAAACTACGGGACAGTTAAGAGAATACTTGTAAAAAGTTGTTTGGAGGGGAGGTAGGGATAAATAGGCAGAGCACAGAGGATTTGGGGGGCAAAGAAACTATTCTATATGGTAATACAGTGGTATATATATATATATATATACATATATATATATACACATATATACACATTTGTTCAAACCATAGAATGTACAACATCAACAATGAAATCTAATGTAATGTAAATCATGGATTTGGGGTTAATAATGATGTGTCACTCTAAATTTTAACAAATGTACCATTGTGGTATGGGATATCAATAGTGGGGAAGGTTTTACATATATGGGGCAGGAGGTATAAGGGATGACTGTACTTTCCATTCAATTTTGCTATGAATCTGAAATGCTCTAAAATACATAGTTTATTATTATTTTAAACTATACTTTTTAAAGATGCCTGCAAGGTGAAGTTAACACAAATTACATTTTTTGTGTATAAACACTGGTGTATATATATATATATATATATATATATATATATATATATATATATATATACTTTGCATGGCTCTATAAAAGAAACATTATAATTTAGTCAATAAACAACCTACTCATTCTACAAATTTATGAATAATATTAAAATGCAGAGAATAGTAAAGTTCCATGTCGTACTATTACCGAAAAAAAAAAAGCTCAGGTTTCATTTCTAATATACTTTGGAATTTTGTTAGGAATGTCTATACCTGTCAAAATAAATTAATACATTTTGAGTAGACAAAGTCTTGATTTTTACCTTCCTCGGGGCATATTTGGATGTCTAAAATCTGAAACTGAGGCAGAGCTCCTTGTCATTCATAAGTTTCTGCTATAATTTATTTGAGTGGCACTACTCTTTTCCTGTTCTCCCTGAAGCAAAAATAATATCATGATGCTCAGTTTGGCTGCCCGTGTTGACTGACATTGAGTAAATTGTCTCTGAATAAGATGAAAATGTAAATCTTTTTCTGAAGAAAATAGCAATATAAAAACCTCTGTGTTTCTTTTTTTCTTTTAAATTGCAGTTTGCAGAAACACCATCCTAAATCACTTTTTTTCCCCTGCCTGTCATGAAAGTATCCATTAACTTGGTCCTCATGTCAGAATCTTAATCCAGTCCAAACTGACTATAAAAATTGACCACCAAACAGGAAGCCTGCTGTTTTTGAAAAACTTAGCCAAGACTCTGTCCTTATGTCATATCATCAAAATATTCCATCTATGGTGGAATCGCAGTTCCGCCACTTTTTTCAACTTTGTATTACATTCCTCAAATGGTGTAATGACCCCGCATATACCCATAACCAGTGTCATCCATTATGAACTCATGGTCTATCTTGTTTCATCTATACCCTCACCCACTTCCCCCTTTCCCATATTTTGTCATAGCAAAGCCCAGACATCGCAATGTTTCATCCACAAATATTTCAGCATTATCCCTAAAAGATAAAGACTTCTTTTTCAAATACATGACTATAAGACAATTGTCACAGTAAAAGTAATTAATTATAATTTCCATGACATAAATCTTCAGTTAATTCTGAAATTTCTAAATTATTCATAGATACTAAATAATGGATTTTACACTATTTTGCATCCATCTATTACTCAGGCTCTGTGACAAAAGTTTTGTTTCTAAATCTAGATGCTACTGCAGAAAAGGTGTGCTTTGGGCAGCCTGAGTGGCTCAGCGGTTTAGCACCGCCTTCAGCCCAGGGCCTGATCCTGGAGACCTGGGATCGAGTCCCACGTCGGGCTCCCTGCATGGGGCCTGCTTCTCCCTCTGCCTGTGTCTCTGCCTCTCTCTCTCTCTCTCTCTCTCTCTCTCTCTCTCTCTCTGTCTCTCATTAATAAATAAAATCTTAAAAAGAAAAGAAAAGGTGTGCTTCACTCATATGGGATAACTCCAGAGCATTTACCCCAATCTTACCAAGTCAGTAGAAATCTTCTGCCAATGGCAGGGAAATTGGGATCCCAGGAGAGCACATCAGATCTGTTTTTCTTGAAAGTGACTCCGCATAGCAAGGAAAAGCCTTCCAGCCAGCAGATAGATAGGCAGAGCCAGTTTAAGGCTTCCCAGAGTTCTGAAACAAATCACCACATAAATGAGGGCAAACTTATTCTCATTTCTAGGCACTCTTTGGAAATGTCCATATCTTTTTATAGTCATGTAAATAACTGTCATACAAAGTAAAAACGGGATTGTAGATCTTGAAGGAAGGGCTATGGGCACACACAGAAAAGAAACGTAACAGGGGGAATGAGAGGGAGCTCCATGGAAATGGAGGAACATAATTTGAAGGGAAGATTCAATCATTCAACAGCTCTTTACTATATGCCTGCCCTCTCTGGACCTTGACATTGTCTCATGGTAGACGCAGTCGAATCTGTTTTCAAATTCTGCATCAAACTCTCACCATGCGGCAGAAAAAAAGGACAGAGAAGGAAGGGGTAGGAAGAGGACCTAAGAAGTAAGGATTATTGCAGGATGGGAAAATAATTATACTCAAGTAAAATAATTGTCCAGAGGCTCTGAAGGCCCAGCTACAGTTCCCTCCTACCCTGAGGCCACAGATTGATTTCGTTCGTCTACTTTCAGGTATTTGGCCAGAGAGGATAGATAGAAGCTTTCCAAATCAGCTCAATTTCTATGGTTAGTGGCTTTGCCAAATGGGAAGGACAAGAATAGTGAATTGGAATTTCTTAATTGACCTAAAGTTATCCATATTTGAGGTTTGATGGAGAGAGTGAAGGGGGATAGAGGGAGGGTAGGGCACGTAAAGAAAATCAGTTTAAATGTGAGATTCACCACTGCCCTCCCCTGCAGCCCACCACCCCAGGTGGGACTCAGCACAGCCCCTGCACCGGCTGACGATGGACCACAGCAACAAGCCCTCGCATTCTCCATGACACCTCGAGACTGTCCAGTGACGCTCCACCTGACAGGTTCTGGGGCCCACTTAGTGCCATCACTCAACGTGAACACTTGATGCCGTTTCTTTCAATATTTATTTCAAAATTTCAGAGGCAACAAACGCCCTAGCAGCAGGGACTTATTTGGCTGGTGGGGGTGGGGGAGGCGGGATGGGACACTCAACATTTTTTTTCCATTTCAGAAACTCAAATGTCAAAAAAAAAAAAAGCGCATTAAGAGGTTTATTTGGGTAAATGGCCCGTGGTGGATTTCCCCCCAGAAAGGGGGAAGGAACGAGCGGGTAGACCTTTCTTTTTGGACAGAAGCTAGAAGGCAGGAAACTTTGTGCGGTGTCACCGTGAGCACCTCCAGCTGTATTAGTGCCATTGGAATAATAAATTTGATATGGTGGTGAAAAAAAAAATAGGAATAGGATGATAGTTTTTCTTCTCCAATGGGAAATGAGTTATTGAATTTGAGAACAATTTCTCTAGGAGAAAAACCCCCTCCACTCTCTCCCATACCCTACCTTATTATTTGGCTTTTGCAAGCACACCCACAATATAGGATTATAAATTCGGTTTATATCTCCCTTAGCCCAGTCTCCCTTTATTACCCCGCTTTACTGCTTCTTTGGGGCTGAGACTTTAAAATTTGGGTCAAATGTTCCATTAAGTTAACCACTTTAGAATACCAATAACACTCCTGCAGCACTTTTCATCTTCATAGCAGATCACAAACATCTCCTTCTCCACTAATGAAGATGAGTTGAGTATCTACAGTATCTAAAACCAAAGCTATTTAATCATTGTCTGATGTGAAAAAGTAAGACAAAATGCAAGACCAACAAAAAAAAAAAGTATATTACATTTTAAACTTGCTGATTCGAGCTTTTTAAAAATTCTTTGAACATGCAGGAAGAACTTCTGCCACAAAATCCCAGCTTTTATAATGAAAAGTCAAAATAAGAATAGAAGCAACATCTTAGGGGTGGTTTTAGCCCTTCCTATCTTTAAGGATGTGTTTAAAATACATTATTCCATTTGATCTTCATGAAAACCAGTGAGAAGAAAAGGAACTGTTATCCTCACATTTCAGACAAGGTTTCTTGTGATTAATTACCTGTTTGGCTTTTGAGTCACTAAATATTTGTGCTGAGACTAGAACTCCAAACTTCAGGCGCCAAGTCAAAGGCTGCTGGGGAAGGAAGGACAGATGCGTTGAGGGGGGAGTGTACGTTTGCCTTGCTCTTTCAACTAGAGCAACTCCATTGGCCTGTTACATTTGGGGCTTCCATGCAGATTTC
Organism: Vulpes lagopus; assembly: GCF_018345385.1. NCBI lineage: Eukaryota > Metazoa > Chordata > Mammalia > Carnivora > Canidae > Vulpes > Vulpes lagopus. The sequence continues at coordinate 85,074,677 of NC_054834.1, read as the reverse complement.
CACATTTTGATTTCATTAGAATCTCATCACAGAGTATGCAGCATCTCCTCTATTGTTCATGACCCTGCTGGATCATGAGCTGCATTCTAAAATTACATTGAACAGGATTGCAAAGCTCCTCCTTCCTTGAACAGGATTGCAAACATCTCCTCCTGAGAGGTTGCAGTTACATGCTATAATGTTTCCCCTTTGCGTGGCTCCCATCATTCATTCATCTTTTTTTAAGATATTAATTAATTAATTAATTTATTTATTTATTTATTTATTTATTTATGAGAGACACAGAGAGAGAGAGAGAGGCAGAGACACAGGCAGAAGGAGAAGCAAGCTCCATGCAGGGAGCCCGACGTGAGACTTGATCCCAGGACTCCAGTATCATGCCCTGGGCCAAAGGCAGGCACTAAACTGCTGAGCCACCCAGGGATCCCTCATTCATTCATCTTTAACACTGTTAATTAGCTGTTCTGGCCAATGGAGCTGACTGATGGTCTGTGTATGCACCAACTCTCTCTCTCTCTTGACTTTTTTTTCTTCTATACAAGTCATACTAGTCATGTTTTCTTGTTTACTACTGGTCACTTTCACCTTTCTGGGTCTCTTTGACGCATCAGCATGCACACACACACACAGAACTGTGAGCTTCTTGTGTCTAATGTAGGATGCCTAGTGTCTAACGTAGGACGTGAACTCAGGATTGTTGAAGACACAAACGCTGGTTCTTTCTCTTTCTCCCTTATTCCTTCTCTTTTTCCACAAACTCTTCCATTCCTTTAGGAGAGGCTCTTTGTATATCTTCCTCTGTCTTCTATATCACTCTCTTTAGTCTTTCTGTGAGCATAAAATAATCACCCATTGCTGACAAGGATAAAGCCAGTTGCTCTGTATCTAAAAAGAAATTGAAGCCATTCCTTGTGAAGGAAATTAAGCAAGACAAATATCTAGTACCAAGTGACTACATTTTTAAAAGTGCCTTTAGGTCCAGAGTCATCAGAGTCTTCAGATGTTCATCTATAATTGCTTCCTTTTTTTTATAAGCACCCCTAGAAAACTCTTTTCTCTTTTTTTATCTTTCAAATTTCAGCTCAACTGTCATTTCCTGCAAATCCTTTACTGACATCCTGAAGCGGACTCCATCACCCCTTCTGGAATCTTCCCAAAGAAATCTGGACTCTCCTTTACTGTAGTACTTCATACATTATGTTCAATGCAATTAATTCTTTGTGTCTATGCCTCACACTAAAATAAAGAATTTGTTTTGTTTGTTTTGTTTTGTCCTTTTATCCCTAGCAGCTACTATACTGACTAGCCTGGTATGCAGATATAGGTGCACAATTTTGTTGTTGTTGTTGTTGTTGAAGTTGATTTAGATAAATGAACACTTTGGCTTCAAGAAAAAAAAGGTTCATTCTTAATTTTTATTCTATTTTTGGAATCGGATTGCTTTCTACTATCCACTGATATTTGAGGTGTATTTTTTAGCTGTTCTGTGAGTTATATAGATTTGATGACAAAAGAGCATCTTAACATAGAAATTGTTTCTATGGAAAAATATGGTTCATTTTCCAATATGTTCAAGCATACACAAAAGAACAGAACTTCATCCAGAACTAGATGGTCTTTCCCTTTTCCTTAATGTCTGCCTAATTCCTACCCCCAGAGTTTCACCCCATATGGAATTTCTCTCCACTCTCCCGTGGTTTGCAGTTTGGCTTTCTGTTATGTACCTTGCCTTGAATCCATCATTTATGTATTTTCTCTGTCAAATCTGTTTCTCAGAGGATAAGCACGATGCATTTTTCATTGTTGATTTTTCACAATGGGGTTTCAAAACACAGTATACAGAGTAAGTGCTCAGTAAATGATGGTCTAAATTTTTCTCTGAGCAGTTAAAAAAAAGCTCAATAATTGAAAGTAGAAGAATATTGGCATTTGACTGAAATATTTGGGGCTTGATTGAATATTGGGGATATTTCAGTCCCAGGTTGAATAGTGCCTAGCTCCCTATCATTTGCCATCTGAGCTTCAAATGTCCAAATTCCAATCTTCATGGGCTCTTTTCCCTTACTTTTTCATTTGTTTGCTTCAAAGATGAAAGGAAGAGAAATGAGATAGTTCTGCTAAGAAAGCATTCTTCTTCATCTTTCTTGTTCTTGTGTGGCGCTTCTTTATGAGATGTCAGTTGTGCAATGCTCTAAAGACCTGTCTTCCAAGAACAAAATGTTCTAGTAATTCTGGTATTTAAAAATGTTGTTTTCTGCTTTTAGGCTACAGTGGTGGCTGTGTTGTCATGCGAGGAAGGAGTCCACCTGGTCGCTGGGAAGTGAAGGACTGCAAACATTTTAAGGCAATGTCACTGTGTAAGCAACCAGTGGGAAAACAGGAGAAAACGGAGCAGGAAGAGAGATGGCCCTTTCACCCCTGCTATTTGGACTGGGAATCAGAGCCTGGCTTGGCCAGCTGCTTCAAGGTGATGCCAAGGGTACCTAGGCATTCTCAGTGGAACCAACATTATTTCAGTTTTGTTCATGTATCCCAAATTCCTTTACTCCAGACCAGTGCCTAGCACACAGCAGGTACTTAATATTTATTGGCTGTATCTATCGTTTCAGTTATATTCCAAAATAAGTTTAAGTCAAAAGACTGACATATCTCTGATAATACTGAAGTCCTCTTCTTGAAGATTGGTATCAAGGCCCTAGTCAATACTGTTCTGACAGTATTGCATAGTCCCAAATGAACAAGGCAGATGCTCACTGGGTATTGAAATGGTACAATTCCATATCATTTGTATGAAAATGAATAAGTCTCTATTATGGAATAACACCATTATGCTGCTAAAAATAGCTTTTGCAGCTTGACAGACACCTGAAGGTCAAACAAATTAATAGATACAGTTGATATATATGTGTGTGTGTATATATATATGTCTGTGTGTGTGTGAAAATTGTGTGAATAAACATCTTTTTGCAAATCAGCTTTAGATCCTAGATGTAAATCAGTATCTACAATATTCTTGTCATGAAACATCTAAGAATGCATTCAGTTTAATGTACACATGTACAATCCTACATCAAATTCATCCGATAACAGTGACCTCACAAGGAATAAGTTGAACCTTAGAAATTAGCAAACTGAGGCAGCCAGATGAAGTGATTTGCCCAAGATCACAATTATTTATTGACAGAGTTGGAACAAATGCCTGATCTTAGGGCTCCCAGTCCAGTGCTTTTTCCATTACAAATTACTCGGACATGTCAACAAATGTGTGGTGTGTTTGATGGGCATGGTGCTAGGATTGATGAATTTTAAGTATTCAAGAAAAAGTTCCCAGAGGAGGTGAGTTTTGGCATATAATTTTAAAGATGGAAAGGCTGCGCTGTGTCCCACAGGACCAGGAAACCTATTCATTCTGGTCTCAGCAAATCAGAGTCTGGTGAAGCCTGGCCGCAGGATGCCTGCCTGGCATTACAGACTCTGGCACAATGTCAGGCAGATAAAAATGAGGAGTGCACAGAGGCCTCGGGTCTGGAGTTCTGTATTTGTGGACCTTCACCCTTGATCCTAAATAAAATCAGAAGTACATCTCCATTTGACTGATGTCTTTCTGCTACTGTGAGGACAGCTGAGAAACAACAGAGAATTTAGGCACAGCTAAGACCCAAAGACCTTAGTAATATACCTGTCCTGGTCCCGGGTCTCATTTCTCATTTCCAGCTATAGGTTAGCCAGATTCATGATCATTCAGCCAATTCTAACTTGTCAGAAGGTAATCTGGTGGGATAGAAATTCATGGACTCTTGAAGCAAGGACTTCTGGATCTAATCCTAGCTTTGCCTATTTGTAGTTGCTTGACCAGAAATTTGTAACCTCTCTTAGCCTGACTCTCCACATCTCTTAATAAACATTTATTAAGGGACAAGTATATGTCAGTTACAGGATATTTAGAAGAAGAAAAAAGAGTCCTCAAGGAGTTTATTTATAAAACTGAGCTCATTATATCCTCCTCGTGAATTTGTTGTGAGAATAAAATGAGAAAATAGTTTTACGATGATTAGACACATCCTAGTTCAATAAATGTTATTTCTCCCTACTAGGTCAAGCTTTTAATATAGAATAATGACAATTGTATTACTGTTATTTTCTTGTCCAGAATTAAATCGCCTCACCTTATCCATAATAGTGTCAATTTTCTTTTTCCTCCTACTAAACCAGGTATTTCATAGTGAAAAAGTCCTAATGAAAAGAACGTGGAGAGAAGCAGAAGCATTTTGTGAAGAATTTGGAGCTCACCTTGCAAGCTTTGCTCATATTGAGGAAGAGAATTTTGTAAATGAACTTTTACATTCAAAATTTAATAGGTAAATATTTGTTAATTTTTTAAAAATGCAATCAAATATTCTGTTTCCCAGTAATAACTTATTAGGGATGAGTATCCCAAATATTTGTTTAAAATCTCAAGAATTTGTTTTAAGCCTTAAACCAATTAGCCATTAATTGTGAAAGAAAAATTTATTCATATAGTTTTATATTTATATTGCACCAAGTTCTTATTCTATAAAACAAAGAACAAAGTGATGGTTGTTTTGATATTTGAAATCTTTTCTGTATATCTCAAGTCAGAATTTTAGAGCCTTTCCAGAAAACTCTAATTATCTAACCCCATGATATTCAAAGTGTTGTCTGGCAATCCCGAGAGTCCTAGAACCCCAAGATTAGGAGATCAAGTGGGCTGAGGTCCTAGTTCCATCACTGACTCACCAGAGCAGCTCCCACCAGCTCTACTTCTAGTTATTTGTATATAATGAGTCCATGTAAGATTTTGTTTGAAAAAAAAAAAAAATCCCACTGATTGAAAAAAACATTCCAAACCAACATCCGAACTTTACATTTGAGGAAAGAGGCATTCACTTGTTGGTATCCATCTTATAGGTTTACAGAATCTTGAATTACATGAAATTAGAAGATCAATTTAAATTTGAAGAAATGAGAAAAGCTTGTGCTACCTTTTACCCAATGTAAAAATTCTTTCCAGTATATTACTGTGGTCATCTACTATCCGCACAATTCCTTTCAGAGTGATCCTTATTTGGGAGAAAGTCCATTCCATTGTTGGAGGCTGGTTTCAAAGATCAAATTTCTAGTAAGCCAGAGCAATACAGATCAAGTTGATTATATTTTTGAACATTTGAAGACAGCCATTATGTTCTCTTTTAGTGAGTCTTCTCATCCATTGGCCTCTTTTTGTAATATGTTCTTGTCAGCTAGCATACATTTTTGGAATATCTTCTATGGGAGGGGTACTTTTAAATGATTAGCTGGTTGGAGAATGCAATAGACAAGACAGACAAAATCCTGCCCCCGAGAAGGCAGTATGAATCCAATGGCTCCATACATTTATTAAATAAAAACAAATGTAACATCAGGTACTATGCTCCAAGCTCTGGAAATCTGGAGTCTCAATGAAACACTTGCTTAAATTACAGAAAAAATCCAAAACTATTTTTTTGGGAAAATCCTAGCCTTCCCCATAGGTTACATTTAGGACACTCCAAACAATGATTAATATGTAACATCTATCAAATTATTCATCTCCTGCATCTATAGTAATGTTCTTAATGGTTGGAGCCATTGAAATCATCTCCCAATGTACTCTCATAGAGTACTGTTGGGGGAAAAGAGTCAAATATTTGCAAAACAACGCAGAAACTTGGAAATTTACCATATGCATTAGCATTGTAAAGACTTCTAGAAGGAAGCATTTTCTTCTACCACAAACCTCTTTTTCTGAGAACACTTATCAACATCCCATGGAAATTCTAGCCCCTGTGAGAAATCCTGACCTAAAACCACGTTTCTCAAATCTGGCTGATTCTCACACTCACTTGGACATGTTTTGACACAGAGCCCTCTGGTCTCACACCAGAACTGCTGAGTCAGATTCTCTGAACCTGTGCTCGCTTTGGCAGCACATATACTAAAATCAGATTCTCTTTTTTTTTTAATTTATTATTTTTTATTCTTTTATATAAATTTTATTTTTTATTGGTGTTCCATTTGCCAACAAATAGAATAACACCCAGTGCTCATCCCATCAAGTGCCCCCCTCAGTGCCCGTCACCCAGTCACCCCTACCAGCCGCCCACCTCCCCTTCCACCACCCCTAGTTCGTTTCCCAGAGTTAGGAGTCTCTTATGTTCTGTCTCCCTTTCTGATAAAATCAGATTCTCTGAGACTGAAGAAAAGTTCAAGAAGCTTCCTGACTAAGTGGACCACAGTCTGGTGTGGGGCCACAGATTCAAGGGATGCAGGATAGTCTCCATTGTTCTAAGTTGTAACTTTGCTTCGTGACTTAAGCTCTTTGCAAAACATCCTTTCATATTTGGGTATAGGGAGGTTTGCTATATGAAATAACCACGTGCAAACTGCATCCAAATTTGTTGTAAGATCAAATATCATTATGTCTATTTATATGAGTTCTCACACTTGAAATTTCTTGTAGAACTTAATGCCAAGCATCTACCAAAGTATTAATCATTAGCACTTAATCACAAAAGCTGTATAATATTACTTTGCACCAAGAGTGCCAGGGAGTTTAACAAAATCTCATGCTTGATTATAGCAAATAAACCAGTTCTCATAGTAGCATACATGCTTCTCCTTGTTATGGCACTGCTTTTTTATTTCTATCTTATTATTTATTATATTATTAAAAATGATACAATTATAGGAAACTGATGAAGAAAAAATTAATGCCAGTTCATCATCTAGGAGCCAGTACGTATCAGGAAAAATGTAGAACTCTGAATTCACTGAGTAAAGGAATAAAAAGTTCTTAAGGCAGGAGAGTGATATGAATTCCCAGCCTGGGTCATTGATGTGAAGGTACCTGGCTTAACCTTAAGGCAGCATCCTCCCCCTCCACAACCTTGTAAATTGTAAATTGTAATCATGGCAGTCATCAGCCAGGCCCCAGTGCTCTCATGGATTTCTAAGTCACATTTTACTTTCATTTGTATTGTTCAAGCAAAATAGCTCACATATCTGAGAAAGGGATGCTTCAGAATAGGCTTGCTTCACTGCACTAACGAAAATAAAGCATCTGTCATGACTTCTGAATCTTTTAAATCTTTAATTCTCCAAATTATTCTCAGAATATTATCTTAGTGAGATGGTTCGTTGTACAATTAGACTTTATTGGTTGATTTATTGAGTACTCTGTGGTTTGATGTATTTGTCCTCCGCCTAATAGGAGGAAAGATGATTCTCTGTGGGGCTTCTCGCCAAGTCTAACCCCGTGGTGAATGCTGAAGTTAATCTACTGTGCCTCAGACTGATTTGCTATGAAATTATGTTGGGATCTGAAAAAATAAAAAACAAACTCTGCTGTGTACCTTTTATTAAAGGGTGTGGTGGGTAATTAACCTTCAAAGAATATATGAACATTTGACCGAAAAGCAACAAATCAAAGCATAGGAAAGTAGTAAATATATAGTAAAGTAGTAAAAAGTCTTCTAGGGAAAAGAAGTTCCAAAATTTCTTACCAACTTGCTTTCATGTGTTCTTAAATGATTGAAAAGTGCTGCCATCCCTTATGAACATGAGAAAATAGTGTTCTGAATATAAGTTAACTTCTCCCCTAATTGCATGTCATCAAAGAGCACACCATACAAGCCCAGAGAAATAGGAAGCCATAGCTCAGATTTTGCATATAGAAAATGTTCAGTAAATGTTCATTGACTTGATCGATCCTGCCAGGAGTATCAGCTGTTTCCTGTGCACATAAATACTTTAAAATATTACTTGAACCTTTTACATTATGTTGTGAATTGAGTAGGAAGAGCCAAGTTTTTGTTTTTTTTCACAGGACAGAAGAAAGGCAGTTCTGGATTGGATTTAATAAAAGAAACCCACTGAATGCTGGCTCTTGGGAGTGGTCTGATGGGACTCCTGTAAGTTTTACCAAACTGAAGAAAAGGAAATGAATTCAAAACAGGTGACCCTGGAACACTTTGGTAAACCAACCAAGGGAACCTGGAAGTAATGACCATATTTCCTGTGACTCAGACCCAGATAAAAACTGCACCAGATCCTGGTACCATAGGAGTTATTTCTGCAAAGTCCTGGGAAACCTTTGCTAGCTACATAGTTTTGAGGCCAGCTATAGGATCTCATCCTGGAAATAAATAAGAATCTCCAACCCCCCTCCCAAACTATCTCTCCATGTAAAGAGTCTTGAGAAAGAAGCAACTGTTGTTTAAAATAATATTAGGCTTTCTTTACTCCACCTTCCCTCTCTAGCTTGGCACCTAATTATATGAATATGGGACCCTTGTCCAGATCACAATGAAAAGAACCATTTCAGTTTATCTCTAAAAAAATGCCAGCCTTAGAAACACCATCTCCTTCTCAACCAGAGCAAGTTATCTAGAAGGAAAAAAAAATTTTACTTTTCTTTCAACCTCATACTTGTAAAAAGCTCTGTGAAGGAAAAAAGGAATTCACTATTACTTCTTTTTTCAGGTGCAATGAGGAATTCTCATATTTTCCTTAAGATGATAGGGAAAAAATGGAAGCTGTATCCCAGATTGAAATGAGATCCATCTGAGGGCACATGCAAAATCAAATTATTCAGTTATACCTGTGAAATAGGAGGCTAACGTAAGCCTGCAGTGAGCACTTATTGCAGCTCTTATTTACTGAGCCCGAATTATATTCTTACCATTGGTTGAATGCACTGCTGCATGATCTCATTTCACCCTTATAATGATTCAATGCAGCGGTTATTGGTATGCTTAAATAGTTTGCCTAAAATAATGCATAACAGAACCAGAATTTGTACACAGGTTGTCTGCCTCCAAAGCCACGATGTTATGTCTTCTTGTTGGCAAAATATCATCAGCCTAACTTTGAAATAGTAAAGATCAATAGAAAAGAACAATCTCTAGCCCCACTAGAAAAAAAATTGCAGTAAGGAAAGGATCTGTGGAAATCTGTATGTGGAAAACAAAAATAATAAGGACATGCTAGTTAAACATGTAACACACACACACACACACACACACACACACACAAATAGTGCTGCGTCTCTGAGAAGGGTATCAGGACCAGAGAGTAAGAAGAGACCTTAGAGATCACCTGCCCCATCCATTTTGCTATCAGATAAACTGAGGCCCAGCGAGTGGAAGGATCTTAGCAGACTCCACCTGCTACATAAATGACAGTCAATATGGCACCTGGAAAACGAAGTGTGGTATGTAGAGGCTGAGAATGCTTCCTTTTGTTTTAGTAAAACAATCTCATTAGTAATAGAGAGGAATAGACTATTTGGTTCAGCATAAATGAGATAAACCCATTAAGCAGTGCATGGAGTTCCTCACCACCACTCCCTACTTGGACAAAACAAATGTTCAAACTCACACTATGGTCTGAATACATATGAGCTTATGTATTTTTACATTAGGTGAGTTGTTGTATGATTGTGTACATGTTTGAGGAGGCGTATAAATGTTTCAAACATCCTCTTTTTTCCAAATTTTTACTCCAGTTTCACCTGTGGTCCATCCACTTTTCTGTCAGGTAGCCATTAAATCATTGATAAGATTGAATTTTTATTAATATCTCTCTTACATGACCATTCATGGAAAGCGTTGGATAGTTTTCCAATTAAAGCTAGTGAAAACTGGGGATCCCTGGGTGGCGCAGCGGTTTGGCGCCTGCCTTTGACCCAGGGCGCGATCCTGGAGACCAGGGATCGAATCCCACATCGGGTTCCCGGTGCATGGAGCCTGCTTCTCCCTCTGCCTGTGCCTCTGTCTGTCTGTCTCTCTCTCTCTCTCTCTCTCTCTATCATAAATAAATAAAAATTTAAAAAAATAAAAAAAAGTTTAAAAAAAAAAGCTAGTGAAAACTTAAAATTTAGTGATAAAGACTAAAATTTCAGGGTATATGCAAAAGAATCTACATCACAGATGAGACCCAAATCTAACAGATCAGAGCCTTTCAGAAGTTTGCCCAAGGTCCCAGGGCTAGCCTATTGTGGCCAGTGAGAAAACAGTACAAGTTCAGAAGGAACCGTGCTTCTGATTTATTCTTTCTGGAGAAAGGACTAGCTTGCCTCCTTTTAAGAAAAAAAAAAAACGTCTAAAAAAATGTTAGTTTCGTTAGCTTGTTCTTCACAAATATGGAACAACCTTTAATTGCAATCTTATCCAGACATTTCTTAAGCTTCCTCCAAGTCTACTGTGGTTTATTTACAGAGATGCCTGTTTTGATCTTTTGAAACTTTTTGTGGGGGATCATTGTTAAGAAATAATGAATTTCATCTGCTGCAGGTTGTCTCTTCATTTTTAGACAATACTTATTTTGGAGAAGATGCAAGAAATTGTGCTGTTTATAAGGCAAATAAAACATTGCTACCCTTACACTGCAGTTCCAAACGTGAATGGATATGCAAAATTCCAAGAGGTAAAAACATAAGATTTTTACTATATGTTTACTTTCTAATAATCTACAGAATTTTTCCAAGTGAAGAGTTACAGAAATCTAAAATTTAAACACCTGGACTGCAGTACCAACAACCATCATGACGAACCAAACTGTACTACTTCAGCAAAGAATGCCCCACGGGGGAATGAGAAAAAAGTGACACCAGGGCAGTACACTAAGTTAGTTAATAGGAAATGAGGGTAACCAACTATATTGTGGAATACGGTATTTTTCAAGTACTATCTGGAAGAAATGTCACTGTGGCATTACAAGCAACCAAAATTATTTGTCAAATGAATAGGTGAAAGCACCTAACGTAGTGTGTGACGCACAGTAGGCCCTTGACAAGTGTTCACATCCTTTCTTCTTTGATCAGAGGCCCCTCTTGAGCCTCCTCTTCAAGTGTGAGAGCCAACCATACTTCAAACAGGACAAAGTATCTAGTTTTTAAATGGTATTTTAAAAGGCAAAGTACAAAATACTGTGTTTAGAGCTGAAGTAATTCAGAGATGGTACACTTGTGAAGAAAGGTCACTCAAGGTTGTCTGCTTTCACTTTGCAGATGTGAGACCCAAAATTCCACCCTGGTACCAGTATGGTAAGAACTCTCTTGGCAGTTCTTGAATATCTAATTACATGCCATTATATACCATTCCTGTATTATTACTGTCTTCCAATTGAGCTTCTCTTTTCTTATGTCAATCTAGAACTAATTAAAAATCAAATTAATAACAAGTATTTAAATGATTAAAGGTTAATATTCTAACAACACTATTTTCATGACATGTGAATTTAAAATATGTATTTATCCCAGACCTTGCAATACAAATGAAGTTTTCTTAGATGAGATAAACCAAGGAAAATAAGCAAATTATATACTTAGTTATATGTATGTAAACATACTTATTTATGTATATGGCACACACACACATACTTTTTTTAATGCTAAGTGACTAAATTACAATTGTGGGGTAAATTGTAGTATATCCTATTTAAATTGAATTATATCAGTCAATGGCTTTTGCATCATTTGCATTGGTTTTCAGTGTTTTTGTTGTTGTTGTTGTTGTTGTTTTTCAGATGCACCTTGGCTCTTTTATCAAGATGCTGAGTATCTTTTTCACACCTATGCTGCAGAATGGCCCTCCTTTGAGTTTGTTTGTGTCTGGCTACGTGGTGATATTCTCACAATTCATTCTGCACATGAACAAGAATTTATCCACAGCAAAATAAGAGCGGTATTTGAATACAATTAACCATGAGAAATTCAGAGCTTAGCTCCTTCTTTTGTCTTTGGGGGGATTTTTTTTAAAATTTGACTTCAGACATTTATTTAAGTTTCATTTAAAGCCATGTATTTTTGAGAATTGATCGTCTTCCTGTTATAGGGATTAAGAGAAAATAACGGAAACACAAGTTTACCGTGTTGGTCAATCATTTCATTATTGTCATTCTTTATTAGCAACAGTTATGAGTAAGTAGAGTTTTATTGTCTAAGTGAGGCTCATTCAATCATTCAATATCTATTTATTCAGTCTACTCTTCTAAGGGCTGGGGCTTTATCAGTGATTAAAATAGACCAAAATTCCTGCCCTCATGGGTCTTATACTCTAGTCTGGGAAGAAAGACTGTAATCAATATAAGTACATAGCATTACATAATATTTTAGAAAAAGATAAATAGATAAATGCCATGGAGGAAAATAAAGCGCAAATGAGGGACAAAGTGTACCTGAACAGTGTGTGTGTGTGTGTGTGTGTGTGTGTACATGGCTGTTTTAAAATTTTGAATTTTACTTACAAGAATATAATACTTTTAAGTCTATAAAGACTCAATATTCAGAAAATAAGGAGTGGTTTTCCATTTCAACTTAAGTTAAAGACTTGGACAATCTTTGAGGAGCTAGGCTAATTGGAGAGAAAGCATGCAAAACCTGTTAAATAATGAAGCAGACTGCCAAAGAATAGTGTACACTTTCAGTGTATTTCTTCAACAAGCATTTATTGAGCATTAGGTATGTGTCAGGCATTGTGATATTTGTCAAAGTCATAAAAATGTCAAGAACACAAAAATGAGATATAGTCTCTGTTTTTAAAAAGCTAGAAATAATAGTAAGTGAAAAGGGAGCAATATGTACAAATTATCAAGGGAACACTAAGAGGGAGAAACTTATTCTGAATTTTTACTAGGAAATCTTTGAAAGTAAGAAAAAAACCTTTTACTATTATTTCATGATCGCCAGGAATCCTTTCTTGAGCTATCATCTTTTCATATATTTGTAAGTTGATTGTTAAAATGAAGCTCTATGTTTAAAACATCTTGGCATGTAAGAGAAATGTCTTCTCTTACAGCTCATGGAGCTTTTCCATTTCTATAATCCTATTTGATGCATAGACAGCCTACAAGGTACAGGTAGGTCAGGGCTATTACTGAGTTGTAATGGAAAAAGCTGAAAAACAGAGGGATTAGGTGACAACCTCACGGTCCCACAGAGACTTAGTGAAGACTAACCACAAGAATGAGATATTCCCCACTACTGGTTTGTGTGCTATTTTACCACCCTTTCTCTCCTACAAATAGAACACTCAAGCCAAATCCATGTTAAGCATCAACATGTCAGAAAAATACATTTATTTCTTTAACAAGACAACAGACTCCTGGTGGCAATAACAAGACATCAGATCAATTGTCTGAAAACCAATCCATCCATCGACATGACAAAGTGCATGTCTCAATTGGAACTGATATTTAGCCAATACTTATTGTAACCGTATCAGGCACTGTGCTAAGTACTACTATTTAATGCCATTTAATCTTTCCAAGGACTGTCTGTGGGAAGTCTATTATTAGGACATTTTACAGTTGAGGAAGCTAAAACTCCAAAGAGGTGAAGCAACTTGGTTACTTACACAGCAGCTAAGTGATGGAATCTGGAAGTGAACCCAGGTTATCTGACTTACAGAGTCACTTAAAACCCTTCTGCTGGCAGTAAACAGCAACTCTGTCTCACGCATGAGCAATAAAAGACTTATTTGATCTTTCCAACAGGGCTTAGGTCTCCTAGGAATATCTGCAGGTCTCTTCTCTTCACCTTTCCCTGAATTCACTCTCCCAATTATTAGTGGTTGGGAAGCCAGTGGGGATGGCAGAGTTAATACCTCCCGAAGAAGGAAATAGTAAAAACCCATGTGTTTAGCTGTTTAAGAAGCCATACCTAGTGCCATCCATGGTACTAGTTGAGGACTAGATCTAGTTGTGATGTCAAACCAGGTGAACCTTGTGGTGTCTTACATGGCAAAATTGTTACCCAGCCTGTGACCATGTTGATACAGAATGCCTTGTCAGTATGATGGGCGGGCAGCTGACTGACCTAACATCCCACTGTGCTACAAAAGAAAATTACTGGATGGTTTAAAATGTGTAGATGAAAAAGGGACAAGGGAGCTAAGGGAAAGGGTATCAATTTAGAAAGAAGAAAGCTCTAAGTTTCCAAAGCAGTTCTTATTATCACGTAATCTATGGCTGTGTTATGCACTCTTTTGTGGTGGTAGTAGTGATATTTATAGTGACCATTTTCACTTCACCAGTAAGAAATTCCATATCTATGAATGTCCTACTAGAATGAGTCAGTCCAGAAGTTATTTTATTCCAGGATGAGTAACTAAACATGTAGAGATCATAAAATTCACTTTTGTGGCACTCTCGTCCTATAAATGCAGGAAGAATCAGAATAGTAATTAAATATAATTTTTAGAGATTTTATTCATTTATTCATGAGAAACAAAGAGTGAGAGAGGCAGAGACATAAGAAGAGAGAGAAGCAGGCTCCGTGCTGGGAGCTTGATCCAGGACTCAATCGCAGGACCCTGGGATCTCAACCTAAGCCAAAGGCAGATGCTCAACCACTGAGCCACCTAGGTGGCCCAGTAATTAAATATTTTTGGTATTACATATCTGTTGTATAGTTTCCCTATAAAGAATAGGAACTCAGAAATGTGAAAAACAAAAATAACATTTAGTTGGGAAGTAAAAGAACTATTGAAAAAGAAAGCTGGATGAAATTTTAAAGATCTGAAGCAGATTTTTTTTAAACAAAGTGTTTCCATCTTGGAAAAGTGGTTAGTCAGTATTTTCTCCTTGAATAACAGAATACCACAGGCATGATGAGAGTGAATTTTTGAGTACTTATTTTTTAAGCCATCTTGTTGGCTAGATTAATGCCAAAAAAGTAAAAAGCCATAAGCACTTTAGGAGTTCTTTAACATGAACTACTACCCAATTAATCCACTTAGCTAACTTCAAAATTGCAATTTACTTTTATTTTTATAATTTCATGTCTAAATACTTCTAAGAAAAATATATTAAAGCTATGAGTCATCCTCCAAAATATGGTGTTTCAACCCTTAAAATAACATGGTTTTGATATGACAGGTTACTCTTCCTTGTATTACTTCATAGATCAATGACTTCATAAATTATATTGGATATTGCTATATCTTATTTTTATAAGTATTTTCCCATATGATTCTATCTATAATGACTATAACAAAGTATGGTTGATGTTATGAAATCTGTGGTCATATTACATTTCTTTATTTGAGAGAATATTAATAAGTCTTCTATTTTTGTGGTTTGATACCTAAGCTAAAAGTTACAACATCTATTTTTCACCATGGATTTTTCACTTGGGATATCATCTAGCTCATCCTTCTAGCTTGTGGTTCTATTCTGTATCACAACAGGTTGTGATGTGCCATGTGGAGGATCACCATGATATAATTGAGGTGGCAATAAATATGTCACTTAAGATGTAGTTATAATTTCTCTTTAGAGGTCCTTAATTGGGGCAGTGAATGATCAGGCCATGATTTCCACTACTGTTGCACATGAGACCTCTTTAGATTGAATGAAATTGTTGTGGTTCTCCCACTGAGTTCACAGCCAGTCTCAATGGATCCATTCCAAAGCCTGACAATAGGAATCTAAATTCAGCATGTAAGAACATGTCCATGAAATAACACCTCAGGGATCCCAAATTATAGTTGTTCCATCTTGCATTATTCTCAAATTGCTGATATGGCAGACAGCCACACTATTCAAGGAATAAAAATACCTGTTTATAAATTAAAATGTTAGAGAACTCTTAGGTTCTGTTGTATGATGACCCAAAATTCATATGGAGAAAAATATGTATCTTAACATGTATTTCCAATTTTTACAGAAGAAATGAAGTGCAAATTTAAATACACAGTGCTTTCAAATTAACAAATTTTTAGCTTAAAAATTAAGTTACATTTCACACACACAGCATACACATAAAGTATATTGATTTAGAGGTCTTAGAGAAATCCTTACTGCTTCTTCCTCTTTTATAGTTAAAGAGGGAATTTCAATTTCCTGGGTCATAAGTCCAGCGTTACATCTGCTGTAATGTATGTGTGTGTGCATGCACACATGCATGAACATGCTGTTTCATTTTATACTTTATTGTACTGATATCTGTATGATAAATAATGGTACAAAATTAGTAAAATGCAGAAATGATTTTCTGGTTGTTAAACACTGGTAGTTTTGTAGTATTCCTTTGTCCTACATTGTGTCTATTTAAATGGGAAGGTGCTAATACTGTTTAAAAGCTTAACAATCAGACTAATGCCAAAAATTCAAAATCTTTTTTCTATTGATGTCTTTGTGCTTTGAATTGTTTTTCAAACAGAGTGACTTATGCAGTGAACTATAAATCACTGAGATGATAAACCACTAAATCTTTAATCAAAAAAAGGAGTCTGCATCCTATTTTACTTTACAATATTATTTTGTAAAGCTCTATTATGAGAGTTAGAAAATTTACTTTTAAATACATAGGGAAAGTTGTAAGAAAGATTTTCAATAGTTGATTCTAATTTCCCTTCATAATGAGGAGGGAATATTTTTAAATAATGGTTTCAGGTTCTCTCAAGATGCTAGGCCTTAGTGTACTCTTCTTTAGATAATTGGGTAAAATAGTGAAGAATAGAAAGCTATTAACAGCAACCCCATTAATCTTAATACTGAAAAGGGAAAACAAGTAGAATAAATGCTGACATATTCTTTTTTTTTTTTTTAATAGCTATCAAAGTATGGTGTAAATTGGTGGATTGGACTTCGAGAAGAAAGAGCCAATGATGAATTTCGGTGTGGACCTAGATCAATTTGCATTTTATTTTGTTTGACAGGTTTTATTTGCAGAATGATTGGACTAGATCTTAGTGATCAATTTGTTAAATAGGCTTCAAACATTGTCTTTAACTTATAAATTTCCATTTTTCTAACTAAAGACCTGAGTATCTTTTTAATTTAATAAAAATTACCCCAGAACTCCAAGAATGGTGTTGGAGATTGAACATATGGGATAGAAGAAGACCCTAAAATTCCCTTAATTTACCTACAGCTGGAAAGATGGAGCACCAGTAATATACCAGAACTGGGACAAGAGAAGAGAAGGATCTATGAGTAATCAGAGCCAGAGATGTGGCTTCATTTCATCTATAACAGGTTATTATATTTATCCATTTTGGGGTTTATAATACAAACTGATCATTTTCAGAAGGCTAATGTCTCCTTTACATTGCATTAGTTCAGTGAGAAAGTTTTGTTTGGCTGGCTTGCTTTTTTTAGTTGAATATGTTGAGTTTCATTAGTCTTAAGGATGGCCATTTCTATAGTTAGTTAATTCCATGCATTCATGTTCTTGAAAATGAATTACAACCATAGAAGTCATCCCTCAAGAACCAAAACAGCACCAGAAATAGACCCGATGAAACTGGTCAAAAATGTGCCTGACAAATACTACTCTCTAAAAAATTTCAATATGGGCCCATTTTTAAACTCTCTTCTTAATATTCAGTTTATAATTATAATTATAATTTATAATTTACTTCCACTTTCCCATTTTTTTAAGATTTTTAAAAATTTTTATTTATTCATGAGACACAGAGAGAGAGAGGTGGAGACATAGGCAGAGGGAGAAGCAGGCTTCCCGCAGGGAGCCCAATGCGGGACTTGATCCCAGGATCCCGGGATCACACCCGAGCCCAAGGCAGATCTCAACTGCTGAGCCACCCAGGCATCCCTTCACTTTTCCATGTAAGAAAAATTTTCATTGAATTCAGTATTTTTTTAAATACCTGGCATTAACTGCTTCTTGCCATAAAATATCAACGATCTCCAAACTGTTTGAGAAATACAGTTTACCCTTTAAGATGGGTCTTTAAAATTTAATTCAGTTCATCAAATACAGTGTTATTTGGGTTGACTGTCCACTCATATCCATCCCACTCTTTATATCCTATAAAAGGTAATTATGTTCCTAATACTTAACAGATTCATAAGGAACCTATGCCCCAAATCAGAAGAAGGATAAACATAGAAAGCAATCCTTGGTGTGAGGGTATTTGCAGAGAAAGGAAAGGAAAAACCACGTTGTTAATCAGCTCTCTCTTGCCAGCAGGTGTCACAACAGCCTACAGAAAGGCTGTTTTGTGATTCTGGAAGACTAGCAGCTATTCTGCATTGAAAATAGCATTCTTTAAAAAAAAAAAAAAAAAGGCATTCTAGCCCCTCCTTCAAAATGCCAACATTTTTTGGCTTATATCCCTCACACTAGAAAACTGAAACTGCCTTTGCAATTTACACGCATCCTTGCACTATTCTGGGATTTATAACTTGAATGCTAATGAAATGCATTCTATAACCTTTACTCTGAAAAATATAGCTCTTCTAAATTAAAATACATTTTCCAGGAGGCTAAGGACTTTGGGATATATCTTCCCGAGGGCATGTCTATGTGTGCCTGTTTTTTTAAGGGTCAGTGTTGAAAGTGCTTCTTTCTTAGAAGTTACTGAGTTAATTTTTCAAGATTACATATTTTCTAAAAAATTATAAATTAGAAATGATCTATTGTTTTAGAATCTTTTTTCTCTTTATACCGAAGCTGAATATTTTAAAACAAAAATATGAGTCTACATTTTTTTGTTAACCAAACCAAATATTATAAGAACTTTAATCAGTTCTGTGATTTCAATTGTAGTATTTTAATTAGTTGGGGTTTGGGTTTTTTTTTTTTTCTAGTTTTGTTTTTGTTTTTCTGCATTTGCAAAATTTCTACATTCTTGAATTAGAATTACTGATTTGGTACCCTGCCCAGTTTGCTCTGGTCACCAGAGAACTCTACAATTACCAGTTTAGTTCAATTTCTAGATTTAAAAAAAAAACTATGATAAATCATTAGCAGTCATAAAAATGCGATAGAGAATACCTACAAAGAGTTTCCATTGTTTCAGGTCATGTCTAACCCATTTACTCCTCCAGGACTCTGGGCTAGTGAAGAGTGTTCAGTTTCTTTGCCTGGCATCTGTAAGCGAAAGAAGATTTGGGTCATAGAAAAAGAGAAAGATACCCCAAAACAACATGGAACATGTCCCAAAGGATGGTTATATTTTAACTATAAGGTAAACTCATTTTCAAAAAGCTGCCTTTGTTGCTGTTTTGTAGATGTTTATTTTAGAACAAAATCAAACGGTAGGTGTGGCTTTGAAAAACCAGAAGTTGTCCATTGGGACCAGGAATTTTATTGTCACTACTTTCAAGAGATTTCAGTTTTCAATGTATGGGCAAACCTCTTGGAATAAACAGCCTTGACATCACCCTTCATTTGTATACTCAGTTTTTGCTATTGACACAGTCATTCATTGTGCCGTGTGACTGTTTCATTAGGCGTGATGCATGCGAGCATGTGTAACTAGGCCCTGCCCTCAAATGAGCTGTCAACTGCAGAGGGTACAGACTCCATCTTCCCCTTCTTTTGTGTCTTCCCTGCCTGGAGCAGACATAGAGTTCTGCCCGCCTTGTGAATTGACCCACTAATAACATAACTCAGTCAATGTCATCTTGAGCCTCATAAAGCTGGTGCTTCTATGCAGAATTGAAAATTTTTTTAAATTGCCAGTGGGGATATTTGTAAACCAGATTTATTATTTCTGATACTGCCTCCAATTAAGACCCTCCACTCTTTATGTTTCATAATGAAATAACTTTATAGGCCTTAGGTGGAAGTAATTAAAATGCATCCCAAATTATAAATGTTTCATTCTTTGATAATGGAAAAACCCAAACTGTGTCATAATTTAATATGTTCATATGAAATTGCTCTTTAATTGTGGACAGCCAGTTATCAATCTGTATGTTCAGTTATATTTGGCAGAGCCTTCTCTTTTTTGTGATCATCTCATTGTTAATTTGTGATATGAGGCCATTTGGATTTTTTACATGTATTTGTTGAGCACCTACTACATATATGGCATTGATTTTTTTAATTGTGGTAAAAAATTCACATAATATGGAATTTACCATCTTAACCATTTTTAAGTGCATAGTGCAATAGTGTTAAGTATATTCACATTGTTAGGAAATGAATCTGCGGATCTTTTTTATCTTATAAAACTGAAACCCTAAATCCAAAAAAAGAACAACCCCTTGTTTCCTCTCCCCCAACCCCTGGTAACCACCATTCTACTTTCTGTTTCTATTAGTTTGACTACTTCAGATAGTGCGGAGAAGTGGAATCATACATTATTTGTCCTTTTGTGACTGTTTCATTTCACTAAGCAGATTGCCCCCCAAGTTTATCCATGTTAAAGCATGTGTCAGAATTTCCTTCCTTTTTGAGACTGAATAATATTCTATTATATGTATATACTGTATTTTGTTTTTCCACTCGCCCAGTGATGAACATTTGAGTTTCTTGCACCTTGTGGCCAAGAGTTTTTGCTGGGTAATTGTATATATATATATATATATAACTGTTATCCCATCTTATATCTGAGAAGAGCAAGACTAGTCACATTGTGTGCTTTTCCTGAAACTTAATAGCAAATAAATGTCAGGTTGAGAATCAACCTCAGATTTTCTGACCTTGAGTCTGGTAGTGTTTGTCTCTTTCCTGTAGTTGCCACTTCATATAAGAATTTAAGGATTACCAGACCAATTTAGCCCCATGACACAATCTAGTGGCACTGTGAGATATCTTCTAAAATATAGTGGTTTTCTAAGACTTTATATGGTATGGAGGTACATTTTTAATAGTTAATATGTTCTCTCTGATTCCTATTTCCCCATACTTTAAAATCTACCAGTTATACATTTCAATATAAAAAACATAGCAAGTATTTAGTAGAACACTGAGTATTACTAAGTCTTGAATTAAAACCTTTGACAATTAGTTCTTTTTAAAGCTATTCTACTGTGGAAAATATATTTAAAATAAAACATGCCATTTTAACCATTTTTAAGTATACAATTCAGTGGAATTAATTACATTCACAATGTTGTTCAGCCAACCCCTTTATTTCCAAAGCTTATCATCCCAAACAGAAATTCTGTAACTATTAAACAACGACCCACTATTCCCCATCCCTCCAGCCCATGGTGAATTATTTCCTGTCTCTGTGAATTTGCCTGTCTAGATAGTTCATATAAGTGGATTAACACAATATTTGTCCTTTTGTTTCTGGCTTATTTCACTCTGCATAATGTTTTCAAAGTTTATCCATATTACAGCATGTATCAGAACTTCATCCTTCTTATGACTGAATAATATTCCACACCACATTTTGTTTTTTCCATTCATCTGTTGATAGACTTGGGTTGTTTCCACTTTTTTGGTTATTGTAAATAAATCTGCAGTGAACATTGGCATACAGGTATCTTCTGGAGTTCCTGTTTTCCCTTCATTTGGGTATATATCTAAGAATGGAATTACTACATCATATACCAATTCTATGTTTAACTTTTTGACGAACCAGTAAACTGTTTTTCACATGGCTGAACCATTTTACAAGCCTACCAGCAGTATATGCTAGCAATTTCTCCACATTTTTTATATTTTATTTATTTATTTGAGAGAGAGAGTACAAACAGAGGGAGAGGCAGAGGAAGAAGCAGACTTCTCACTGAGCTGGGAGCCCAACACAGGGCTCGATCCTAGGACCCCAGGGTCACAACCTGAGCCAAAGGCAGATGCTTAACTGACTGAGCCACTCAGGCCCCCCTTCTCCACATCTTTAACAACATAGGTTATTATCTATATTTTTAATTATTTCCATCCTAGTGCCTGTCTAGTGTTATCTCATTCTGGTTTGATTTACATTTCCCTAATGGCTAATTTTCTCATGTGCTTATTGGCCATCTATAGACTATCTTTGAAATAATATTTATTCAAGTCCTTTGCCCAGTTTTATTTGGGTTATTTGTCTTTTTATTGTTGAGTTGCCGGAGTTCTTTATATATTCTAAATATTAAGCTCCTATCAGATACATGTTTTCTCTCATTCCATAGGTTGCCTTTTCTAATGTTCTTTGATGTATAAAAGTTTTAATTTTAATGAAATTCAATTTATCTCATTTTTCTTTTGTTATTCATGCTTTTGGTGCTATATCTAAGAACAGGTAGCCAAACCAAGGACATAAAAATTTACTTATGTTTCTTCTAAAAGGTTAGAGTTTTAGCTCTTATATTAAAGTTTTGGTCTATTTCTTAGTTAATTTTTGTACTTTGCAACTATTAAAACAGGTGCATCCTGGAGTGCTCTGTATAGAACAGCCACAGAGAAATGCCTATGTTGTCTCAAAATCACACTTTTGATGCAGACAGTGAGCGACCCCAAGTATGAATACAACTGTTCTAGTTACTAATCATAATTGCTCTCATGTATAAAAGAGGATATTTTAAGGAAATTAACAGCATATCAAATCCTTGGTATTAGAGAAATAATTCTTAAAAATTTTCAGTGGTTGCTTTTGATTTAGGCCTTAGCTATTACCCTCTCCCCAAACTTCTTTATCTGCACAACTTAACTCCAGTCCATGTTCAATCCTGTGTAAACATACTGACTGTGTGTGTATAGAGGCCTGGGAGCAGTGATGGTGGAGCGGATTCAGGGCAAGAGAGCAAATGAATGCCTCCTCTGAAATGAATAGAAAGGGGTATGAGTAAAGCACAAACACATACCCAAGGGGAGAAAGGTGTTCTGAAGCAGGACTGGAGCAGGATTAAAACATCCTGTGTAGTTCAAAAATTTAAAAAATCTTTATTGATAACTAGCAGCTAGATTAGTGGTTCACAGCCCTGATCAAATATTTAGAATCACCATGTGAGCTTTTTAAAAATGTCAAGATGCAGGAGACATCCTAAAGATTCTGATTTAATTGATCTGCATTAGATCTACATTCCAGTTGTTTTTTAAAAGGTCCCTCAGTTATTCTAATATGCAGCCAATATTTGCCCAGCAATGCAGCAGTTGCACAATTTAGTCTTTGAATCATTCAGAGGATTTGACTAATATATACAGCAGGCCACCTGAAAAAGATGATCTTTCACAGAGTGAGATTACAGGGGGTCTCCAAGTGTCCCCACCTATCACACCTTCCCTTGCATAGAAATGGTTAAAATCCCACCCTTGGAGTCTCACTCCTTTGCCTTGACTTTATTTTTTTAAGGGAAATATTTCTGAGATTTGCCTCATCTGTCATCTATACCTTGGAATAAGTGGGCTTATCAGATCAGTAGAAAAACTGGTAATAGAAGTATTGATAATGGAGAGGAGGAGAGCCCCGTGGGGATGGCTCCCCTGATTAACAAAGTTACAGAGGAAAACTGGGAGGTAGCCATGACAGACATTATTCACGTCACAGTTCTGAATGAGCATCAGTACGTTATGTCCCACTAAATTTTGCTTCTTGTTTGTCAATTTCCTAGGGCTAATTTTTTTTTCTAAGAAGAAAATCCTATTTGGTTGACTAATTATCCACCTTTAAGAGTTTTAAAACTGAGATACCAGAAGTTAAGCATCTTTTCTAAATGTTTCATAAATTATTTCTTTTGCATTTGATGATATATGAGTCCTGACCTGGGACAACCCCTAGAAGAGTGAGTCATCTAAGATACCTGTCACAGCAGGGCTGGAGGCAGAAAAAATTCTAAGTGTGCATATAGTTATGTGTTATTAGGTTAACTCTTATGCTTTACTCACACATTTTTATACAAGGATCTCGACTGAGTGCTAATGGCTGCTTTGTACATCTAGTTTGGGATTAGCCAAAATTTGATTTCATGCACAACATAGTTTTTCCTTTAAAAAACACTCTCTTCTTTTCTAGAAAACAAAAAAAAAGCATCCATATTATTAACACTTTATTCATTCATTCATTTAATGTTGGACATTGGTAATTTGATGGTGAGGAAAAACAAACATAATCCCTTCTGTTTGGTAGCTTTCAGACTAGAGAGGGAACAAACATTAGTCATCAATCAAGAGTATAACTACTTTATAACTGTGACATGTGTGATGAAAGGGAGATACACGGTTCTCTAAAAGCATATAATAGGAGAACCTGGATGAAGTGGAAAAAAAGACAGGAAGCACTAAAAGCAGGGGGTACAGGATGTGCTAAGGTCCTGTGGTGAGAGGGAATATGATCTATCAAAGAAACTAAAGGAAGCATAAAGAGTGTGAAAGTGAGATGTGTGAAAAGTGTAAAAAGAGTGTGGAAAGTGAGACGAAAAAGAGTTTCTGGTTTTTATCATAAGAACAATAGGAAACTCCTCAAGAGTTTTAACCAAAGAAGGATATGATCAGGACTGAGTTTTTAACAGAATCATTCATGCTACAATGGCAAAGACAGACTGGAGGAAGGCAAGGATGAGGAAGGTTTGAAGACTGGTTGGGAAGCTATTATAAAAGTCCAGGCAAGAGAGAAGTAGTTTGGGCCAAGGTAGTGAAGGCAGAGCCTGTGAGGTGGCAGGAATGGAAAGAATGGGGATCTCCACTCTGAGAAATGGGTCTAAATAGTCATTGAAAAGGGGATGGAGTGGGAAGGTGAGGAGACTCCCAGGTATCAGGCTTATATAAATACATGGCTGACTTTCAACATCAGTAAGAACACTGGAAAAGAACCAAGTTTGGGGGAAAGGTCATAAATTCCATTTTCAAATTTTGAACCGGAAATGACTTTGAGACAAAAAAAGAATTTTTATACAAAACTTATTTGTAATACAGTAGGATATCCTTAATTCACACCAATAATAAGAGAGGCATTAAACTTGATCACATTTTGCAAATTAGTAAGTAAATAAACAATTTAAAATTAAGAGTGCTATACTTCATCTTACTGCTTTGCTTTAATTACTAATGACACCATTTTGAACTATACCAGTAAATATGTTTTTGGGTTTTTTTTTTAAGAAACAATGAAGTTGTGGTAATGGGAAATAGTTAAGCTAGTAAACCTTGGCTGAGACAAATGTGGGGGAAGGGGGAGTACGAGTGTGTGATGGGAGGCATATGTGTGTGTTTTCTGGAAAGATTTATTGAGCTAACTAAACCAGTGAGGTTCATTGGTATTTACAAATGGTTCATTAGTGACTATCTGAACACAAGGTGAATTCACATTAAATGATAAGACTGCCTAATAATTAGTGTGTGCCACTCTTCGGAATTTGTAATTAGAGAAAAGAGACAAAATGAAAGGAAATAGATAAAAGAATAGTTGTTATAAAATTAAAATCCTTTAAAGCCAATTCTGTTTCTTTGTGAAGCAAACAAGTCAAAGAGGACCAGAAGAATTGAAAATGTACTTCCTCTCTTAATTGGTAAATCAACTTCAGGCTACATTAGGATTTCTGGTTTTGTTCTAAAAACAGTGGACAATCCCTACTTGTTATTTATTTAACTTACTTACTTACTTATACTTACTTATTGAAAATCCCTAGTAGTTTTAAACTAAAGAGTGACATGACCAGGATTAAGTTCTAAAAAGAATTACCTGGGAACTAATTGACATCTGGCGCTGGATAATTCTTTGTTATGGGGGGATTGACCTATGCGCTATAGAATGTTTGGCAGCATCCTTGTACCCTACCCACCAACAGCAAAGCTCCCACCTTGAGCTGTGACAACCAAAAATGTTTCCAGACATTACTGAATACTCCCCTTTAGGACCGTTGGACTAAATCTAGAATGCCTGAGAATGTCAGAATGTCATTTGACAGCTATTTAGGAGTCTATTGGCTTTTACTATGTTCCATAAATATTTACTGGGGACGTTCTTTGTTGTGATGTTCAAAGAAGAGCAACACTTAGCCTCTCTGCTTTTTAAGATGACCATGGGGAAGGGTTGGGTGACTGACAAATATAGAAATTAAAGGATGAGGAAAGATGTCATTCCAAAGGAGGATAGGGAAGGATGCTCTCTCAAGTGTAGGCTTCCACACTAGCTTAGAATTATCTTGTAACTGAGTTTTCTCAGAGGCAAAATCTTGAGATCTAAACTATCAATGACTAGGTTTCCCTGTGGTCATTGAGAAAAGTATTCCACATGGAACATCCTTTGCATACAGTCTCTCCTGACTTCTCCAGAACTTTGCCTAATCCACTATAGCCTTTCTTTTCTATCTCTCCCTCTCCTCTGACTCCACCTGGCCTTATTGATATGTTTAAATTTCACTGAGCTTTGGTGGGGAGCGGGGGGGGGGGGGGGTCACGTCTAAACCCCACCTGACCTGTCCAGTCGTTACTGTTCCATTTCTCACCGCATAATGACTAATCCTGCTATGCCACAGACATTATTTTCTCATGAGTAACAATCAGCTTTCACTGCCAAATTCCACAGCCTTCTTTTTGTGTTCCATTACTGGCCTCCCTCCCTTCTGTTTCTCCTTCTTAGGTTCCCTTGGTTCTCCCTTGCTTCTCTTCCAGTTGGGCTCATTTTTTTCTTTTCCGGCTTTTCCTCATTGACTTACAAACCACATAGCTAACTCAAGTAATCAGTGAATTTAAATACCTGATGTGGTTGGATTCCCCCGTATTCCTCTCTCACTTAAAGTGAGGAAGTGTATTTGTAAATAAAATTGAACTAAACTATTAATTGCTACCTACAGAATTTTTAACAATTAAATCTACCACTATACACTTTGCAATCAGGTGGGCTCCTTTTTAAAGAGAATATTATTTTTCACTGAGCAGAAGACATTGTTCTGATATCCTGCGTAACAAAACACATCCTTGCTTCAGTTCCTGCCTGATACAAATGCATGCAAGATAATGACTTGCCCTAAGAGCTGGTCCTCTGTTTTACTTTCATACCTTTGGAGCAGCTCAGAGAAAAATTAGCCATTTATGCTTCAGAAAATTATAAAGAATTCTAAAGGTTGATCCTCAGTGTCTTTGGGAGGTTTTTAATTCATTTTGAAAAATATGGAAATGAATGGTTTTTTTGGACATTTTTTTAAAAGTGCCTTTTGATGAAAATCCCCAAAGACCCAAGTGATTGGAAGAACTGGACATCGGCTCAAGATTTCTGTGCTGAAGAAGGCGGGACGCTAGTTGCCATTGAAAATGAGGTGGAGCAAGGTAAAGTACTCAACATTTCAATCAGCCAAAAATAACCATTCTTATTCAAATATTTATTACAATGTTCCCCCCAAATACTAACATTTCTAAACCCACATTTTAAGTATTATATTGCTAATGACACATAAAATTTCAGTTTGACCTACAAGGTTTATATCATAACATCTGTAAAAATTAGTGCATTGCATTGCTTATAAACTGCTGATTTTTGGAGTCTTGTCTCCCTAGTAATAGTGGAAAAAATAAGAACATATTTATGATCTTTATTTCAACATGACTAAAACAATCGGAGGTAAATTCTTTTATAATTGCCTGGTTATCAGTTTTAGATCCCTTTAGATTTACCTGTACACTTGTATCTTATATTTAGGCAGTTGTATACTTCAGTTTAAGTATAGGAGATAAACCCTCTTTTGTTTTGAATGAACACTGGAAATTGCTTTGTTAATGATATGACGAAATCCCAGGTTTAGCCAGCTAATGTCTGTCGATTTATACTGAAACAAAAGTGAAAGAGACTGCATTACCTTAATAAGAACAAAGTAACAAATTCCTACAATTGATAGATAACTAAGTTTTGCTGTCATTTAAATAAAATCATAGCTATAAATAGAATTTGATGATTACCCAAATGGTTTATATGGTATTAAATTTAATAATATATTCCTATTTTCCAGCTTTCATTACTATGAATCTTTTTGGCCAGACCGCTAATGTGTGGATAGGGTTACAAAATGATAATTATGAAAAATGGCTAAATGGAAAGCCTTTGGCATACTCTAACTGGTCTCCATTTGATGTAATAAATGTAAGTTTTCAGATTTATTTTTTAGAAATCATTTTAGCAAGAGATCCTATTTAATACTTACTTATTAAACTGTTTTTTGCTCCCTATACTTTATAAGCATAAATTTTTATTAGTCTATTATTAATATACTAATTTTCAATAATGTAACTACATATCATTTTCATGTGTTCCATTAATGTAATTACTATCACAACAAGTATTTATTTTGTAGGTTATGAAGTGATCTGTGAACAGGTTTATTAAATGCAAATACAGGAATAATAGTGTTGTTTGAATTTTTTAAATTGTCCTTAATAAAAATGTCAGTGTTATAATAATGCTATATGTTACCCTTTTTTAAAAAAACATGTATCTTTTTAAAGATTCCAAGTCATAACACCACTGAAGTTCAAAAACATATTCCTCTCTGTGCTTTGCTATCAAGTAATCCTAATTTTCATTTCACTGGAAAATGGTATTTTGAAGACTGTGGAAAAGAAGGTCATGGGTTTGTTTGTGAAAAAATGCAGGGTAAGAAATATTTGCTTTTTTATTCTTTTCATCTCTATGCCCCACTCTTCTCTTCCATATTTGTTCTACACACTTTGTGACTGTCATTTTCATAGCTAGCAGTGCCAGGTACTTACTTTTTTGAGTTTTACATATATTTACTCACTTAATCTCCACTACCCGAGATTTACGCCTTTTAGTGGGGTTCTAAAGACTACAGAGACTAGTGGGGTTCTAAAGATTACAGAGACCGCTTGAGAGATAACCACATTTATGCATCCATTTTGGGCATGTCAAATGGCTTTACTGCTTTGTTCTGGGTTTATGAGTGTATTCAGGTAATGAAAAAGACTTTAAGAAAATGGTATAAAGAGTCAAAGAAATAAACTAAAATTTCCTACTTTCTTGGAAACATAAAAATGTGGCTGTGGCTAAATATGGCATGTAGCATGTTTCTAGAGCTGATGATCAGAACCCCAAGTGACTTTTGGTATGAAATACAAAAGCCATACTCTTACACATGGTCAGTGGGGTTGATAATCAGGTTAAATGTACTGCAAATGACCTTTAGTAATAAAACTAAAAACAGCTCATATCTCATGCTTTCACCAAGTGCAAGGCTTCCCTGTACCATGCTACCCTAGAACACCACAGTTTGTTTCTGGAGCTGGGTAGGACTCTGCGTAGCCTATTGTATATATACTTAATGGAATATGAATTTTACCTCTTAGCATTGCATGCATGTGAACTCTCTAATGCACTAATCATCATCCCCAGAAACGGAGTTCCACAGAAGCCCTATTTCCTAATTCACAGTTACAACTTAAACATAATACTAGGAACTGAAAGAAGATACCCAGTTATAGCAATAGTATTATGAGAAGAGCAAAGTCTTGTAGGGAAAGAAATATCAATATACCATGAACTTACACACTTATGATATACCTGGCACTGTGCCTTGGCTTCATAAGCAATAAGGCATAAAAGCTTCCCAACAATGCTAGGAAGTAGGTAAAAGTCTTCCCATTTTACAGATAAGAACCTTGAGTCTTAGGAAAAGTAAATAATATATTCAAAGTCTCTCAGTTAAAGACAATGATTCTATTTTATGACCTTGATGTTGATCTCTTCTTTAAATATACTACTCTCTGACCATTTTCTCTTTGATAATTTTGGGACTAACAATGTAAATGTTCTTTTGGACATAGTATAAAGTAGCTGTGGTTGAGAGCATAGGCACTGGAGTTCACGCCCCACCTGGGTTCTTTCCTCACCTCTGTAAATAACTACCAGTGAAGTTTCTTATCTTCTCCAAACTTGATTTCCGCGTCTATCAAGTGAGATAATTACTATCTCACAGACTCTATGTATATACAATGCTTAGCAAGTTGCTAGCATATTAACAAAAGATAGTTTCTACTATTATTTCCAAAAAATATTATTCAACTACATAAATTCTTTTTTTAAAAAAAAGATTTTATTTATTTATTCATGAAAGAGAGAGAGAGAGAGGCAGAGACACAGGCAGAGGGAGGAACAGGCTCAATGCAGGGAGCCTGATGTGGGACTTGATCCCCGGGACTCCAGGATCACGCCCTGGGCCGAAGGCAGGCACTAAACCACTGAGCCACCCAGGGATCCCCCCAACTACATAAATTCTTGTAGCCTATAGTTAAGTGCCCCAATTCTGATCCACTTCTTTATTTGCTATATAAATATGTGCTTACATTGGACTTAGAGCCTAAAGTCTAACGCCTGAAAGATAAAGATTTCTAAGTAGCAGGGATACAAGGACAAAGTCAAGACCCCCAATTTGGGACTTGTTTTCAAACATATCTTTCTTTTTCAGGTCAGTGGGTGGCAAAATCATGTTGCTCAAAATAACTTATGCTTTGAAGTTTGATGGAATCAATTACAAGTGGAGAATTTTATATGTGTGAAAATACAGATATATAATGTAATGGGGAAAATAGTTAAATTGGTATTTAGGTCACATATATGAAAATTTCAGTTAATTTAATTTACTAATTATTATTTTTAAAAATCTACTATGGTATTGTACTGGGTTTTTTAAAAAAATAACCTTAGGCTTGGTACACAGGCTGGCAAACAGACCTCTAATAAAGAATAAACAGGTATAAAAGTGTACTCCATCACCATTTAGTTGGTAAATAGGATAATTTCACTTTGGTTTTACAATATGCACTACTATTATTTTGAGGTCACATTTTCAGGTAAAAGTCAAATTCCCATTTTGCCATTTTTACTTGGCATAAAGAACCTACATTTACTGAGCACCTGCTATGTTCCAAGTACTGAGTTTCAGTAAGTACCCTATGTGGTTATCTCTGAATTCTACACACACCTTACTAAGGAAGGCCTTACTTATCTCTTACAGAACATAAATTTGAGGTTTGGAGGGATTATTTATATTCCCAAGGTGATTTAGCCTTATATAGTCAGGACTGGGATTGATTCCCAAGTCTTCTGACCTACCCACACCTCATCATGCTCAAGTGTAATACATTCCAAATGTAATAAAACCAACAAACAAGGAAATACCTCAGACACTTTGGATCAAACAGTTCAGAAATACTTACCTTGGTTTTCTGTTTTAGGTTTCCTAAATTTAGCCTTTCCTAATACATACTATTAGAACAAACTGGCATACTGTTCTACATACTGTTAGAACAAAAAGGCAAGTGCACATATTAAAGAGGAAATGTCTTGGATGTAAAAACACGGGCTTGGCTGTCATATAATCTGTCACTCATGAGAAAGAAAGCACCAGTGATCATGTCTGGGAAAATCTTGCCTTTTAATTTGTAAATCTTGACTCTGACAGGTGACATATTAATAGTAAGTCATTAAGGAACTGTGTCTATTTTAATTGTTTATTAATGTAATCTTTAAACTTTTTAGAATTTATACATGTAAACATTAAACATGATAGCAACTATCATGCAGTCTCAAATGTAATAAAGGGTGGCATCTGAGAATATGCGCTTGTAAAATTATGTTTGCAACACAGTATATAACTACATAATATATGTCAATATTCCTTAGTATTAAGATCACCCAGAGCTGAGTGTGTTAGGCTGGGTGTAGCTAGTGGAATAAAATCCACCTAAGGAGATCAGTTCCATCAAAAAGTGGTCAGTTTAAAAAGGTGCAGTCAAAAATAGAAAATCTGGAAATGGTTAACTATATGTGTATACTTTTAAAAACACTCATGCATTAAAAATTTCCTAAGTGTTCTCATTCTTTAGCATCACCTATGCTTTCAGGTATTATCCTCATTTCAAAATAGTTCTGGGAAGGAAAACTCTGATGCTAACCACAGTAGGGATCATTATGACAGGGATCCAGGCTAAGCTTTGCCTCCTCCTTTCTCAATCAGATGCTAAAAATAATTTTTTAAAATTAATTTTTGTTGTTCTTGTTCTAGATACCTCTGGACACACTGTAAATACATCTGATATGTATCCAGTCCCTGATACCTTGGAATATGGAAACAGAACTTATAAAATAATTAATGCAAATATGACTTGGTATACAGCAATAAAAACCTGCCTAATGCACGGAGCAGAACTGGCCAGCATTACAGATCAGTATCACCAGTCCTTCCTCACGGTTATCCTCAACCGGCTAGGACATGCCCACTGGATTGGACTGTTCACTGCAGATGTAGGTATCTTAAATCCCTTGGAACATCCCTGAATAAGTAAATTTCAAATCTGCCTCCTTAGTGATATGGCCAGTGAATTAACACAAAAAAAAAATTCCCAGAAATAATAGTAAATGTAACATTTAAATAATTGGTTTATAGAATAACCACTGACCGACCTCATGAAGAGCCTATGACTACACATTAAAGGCATACACCTTTTAAGAGAATACGTCCCCTTGCCTAATTTCTGAGAATTAATGCCCTTCAAAGGTTCTCTGAAAATTTCTGAGTATCTGCCTCATGTGGGCAATGGAATACATCTTAAACTCAAGCACCTGCATTTGAGTAATTCGTTGCATTTAAGAAATCCCCAAGAGAAATGGATCGTACTTCCTGTCTAGAAATGTGGTTATTATTTTTTTATTTTTATTTATTTATTCATGAGAGACAGAGAGAGACAGAGGCATAGGCAGAGAGAGAAGCAGGCTCCCTGCGAGGAGCCCGATGTGGGACTCGATCCAGGGACTCCAGGATCACTCCCTGGGCTGAAGGGAGACGCTCAACCACTGAGCCACCCAGGCGTCCCGAAATGCGGTTATTAATTCAGTACCTCCTTGGAATTTAACACATGGGTTTTCTGTCTAGGGGTGTATTTTGGAGAGAAAGATTTTTTTAATTTTCTCTTTTTTTAAATAACAGTATTATACACTCAAAGTAGTGAAAAGTAAAATCTATTCTACCCCAACCTCTGGTTCTACTCCCCAAAGATAATCACTGTAAACAGTTTCTGGTGCATCATTTAGAAATTTTCTAGATATGCACATATATACACATAATGCATATGTTTATTTTTTTAAGTACAAATGAAGTCACATTACATGTGTTGTCCTTAAATTTGCTTTTTGTTTAGCATTCCTTATACAGCTTTCCATGTCAGCACATAAAAATCTAACACATTCTTTGGGACAGCACCACATGGGATATACCATTACCATTCTCCCCTGAATAGAAATTTGGGCTCTTCCCAGTTTTTCACAACTACAAGTAATCAAACAAACAACTTTGTGCAAGTTGAATAAATTCCTGGAAATGAAATTGCTAAGCACGCTTTAAATTTTTAAGAAATAGTGCCATAATGCCTGCCAAAAGTTTGTACTGATTTACATGCCAACAACTATGATAACATGTTGGGTTTTTTTTCACATCCTTATCAATACTAGGTATTATCAAAATTTAATCTTGCCATTGGGATACGGGAGAGAATGGTATTTTATACTTGTTTATCATATTTTTGCATATCAGAATGTTTTAACTTGCTGTAGTCAATTTTGCATTATGGCCTCTGGATTTTGTATCGTACTTGAAAAGATTTTCTCCACACCAAGAGGATAAGATATTTAGCCAAGTTTTCTTTAGCACTTTTATGTTTTCAATTTTATGTGTGAATCTTTGATCAATCTGAAATTTGTTTTGGTGTAAAGAACAAGATATTGATCAACTTTTCTCTGATCTCTTACTGGGAATTATAGTGGCAAGCAACCAAGGATTCCCAAAAACTAAAAAAAGATACCGTTGTGATAGATATTTTTTTGTCCGGTCATATTCACAAGCTGTCCTAGATCCTCCCCCTGAAAAATAAGTCTAGATGTGGAAATATAAATGTATGTGTCAAGTAAGGGCTGCTCAAACAGCATTGGGTAATGCCACCAGCAGTCCTAGCAAGGAAATAATGGCCCAATTTCCCTCCACAGAATGGTCTTAATTTTGAGTGGTCAGATGGAACCAAATCTTCCTTCACTTTTTGGAAAGATGATGAGTCCTCCATCTTGGGTGACTGTGTTTTTGCTGACACCAGTGGACGCTGGAGCAGCACAGCCTGCGAGTCATTTCTGCAAGGAGCAATTTGTCATGTACCTTCTGGTAGGTTCCATTCTATTCAACCCAACAAATATGTACTGGAAACCTACTGTGTGCAAAGCACCATGCTAAGCAGGAGCTATGAGTAAGAGTAATAAGAAGTATCTGCCCCCAAGAAACCTCTGGTCTGGTATATGTGATGTTCAGACAAATGAGCTATTATACCAGGCAGGGCTACCAAATGATGGAAAAGTAGCAAGTGTCATGGGGGTTAGCAAGAAAGAGAACACATCATTTCCACTTGAGCATAAGTAGAAAGACTTCTTGAAGGACATGACTGTGGAGACTTGCCTTGAAGAATAGATGGGATTTAGTCAACTGGGATGGGACATGGGGAGGCATTCTGAGCAGAAAAGTTTGCACAAAGACATGAAAGGAAAAAAGGATTGGACATGTATAAAGCAAAGCTCATGTTGAGATTTGCCTGCATGGCAGGGTACCAGTAAGGAGGTGGGAAATTAGGCTAGAAACCTTCATTAAGAGCATGTATGAAGGAAAAACTAATTCTTCTAAAACACCATAGAAGTTATCCTTCCCTTTTCAATAGCATTACATTTACTGAGTGCTTAAGAAGTGTCAGATACTAGTTCATTTAAATTTATTGTGTAGGGGCACAGTCAGTAGAGCATACAACTCTTAATCTCAAAGTCAGGAGTTTGAATCCCATGTTGCAGGCAGAGATTACTTAGAAGAAAAAAAATTTAGGGGCACCTAAGTGGCTCAGTTTGGTTACGCATCTGCCTTTTGTTCAGGTCATGATCTCACAGTCCCAGGATCTAGCCTCACATCAGGCTCCCTGCTCAGTGGGGAATCTGCTTCTCCCTCTCCCTCTGCCCCTCTCCACTGCTCATGCTCTATCTCTCTCTCTCATTCTCTCTCAGATAATTAAATCTTTAAAAAAATTTTAATAAACTTCTCATGTAAGAAAGATGTTGTTAGCTGTCTTTTTATAGATAAAGAAACTGAAGTGCGAGGAAGATAGGTAACATGTCTACAGCCATTCATACATAGGATCTCAGCATGGAGAGTCAAATGACTCTCATGCTTGACCTTTAAAGCAAAGTCCACCTGAAATTTCCCTTAGTTATATATTATGTTATGTTATGCTATGTTACTTTACTGAATGCATGTTTTTCTCTCATAGGTTGATTGGCAAGTAAGGATTTACTGAAACTATAATATACAGCACTGCACAGAACACATTTTGTATATTTGGAAGTGCCTCTTGCCTACTTCATTCAACTTCCAGTATTTCCACGAATCACATCCCCAAATTTTTCCACCCTTTAGGATACAAATTACAAACATAAAAGACAGCTACCCTCACCCAAGCAGCACCCAAACTAAACCTAAGAAGCAATGCATTAATATCTCCTGGTATGTTAGGTAAAGATTATTTCTGCCAGAAAGTCTACAAAACAATCTTGGTTTTATGATCATTTATAGTAAACCCACTCTTTCAGAGTATTATCATGAAAATCTCATTACACATATTTATCTTAGTCTGTCATAGAATTTAATGCAATGTATATCTTAATAAATGAACCCAGTCACCATCCTAAAATCATAACTGATTTTTGTTCATAGAAACAAAACAATTTGGACATCCAGAGTTGTGCTCAGAAACATCAATTCCCTGGATAAAATTCAAAAGTAATTGCTACAGTTTTTCTACAGTCCTAGACAGTATGAGTTTTGAGGCTGCTCATGAATTTTGCAAAAAGGAAGGTAATTCTTTTTGTGATGGTAAAATGCTTTCAATGCGTTCCTTCTTGACATTTCAGTAAACAATGTAGTTTTCTTCATTTGTCTGATTATTTAGTGGCTTTAGGAGTAACAAAAAAAATTGAAAAAATATTCAATATAACCATTGAATTTGCTTGTTTGGGGTTGGTTTATCTATGAAATTCGATGTCCAGGATAGAATATGAAAACCTAAGATGATGTCTCAGAATACTACACTTTCCCAAGAAAATGTTCCTTTTGAATGCATTTGAATATAAATTTTTAAAGTTCCCTAAAATGAATATTCTATATGCTTGGACTTCTTAAGTACAACCATATATCTTTTAATAAATGTGGTATAACTTTTAAATTTTTAATTAAAAAATTACTTAATTTGCAGTAGAAATTTTCACTCTGCAAAGACTGAGCTTTACAAATTTTGGTATAGGAGACATTTTTTAAATTGTATTTCACATAAACACAAATACTTGTTTATTTACTGCTTATCTCTTTTATAGGATCTAATCTTTTAACAATCAAGGATGAGGATGAAAATTCATTTCTCCTAGAAGAGCTTTTTGCTTTTGGTTCTTCTGTCCAGATGATTTGGTTGAATGCTCAGTTTGATGGTGACAGTAAGTAAGATTTGGGTAGAGAAGAGGAAAGGGCATAAATAAATACATGGTGGTCAAGGTTGATGAAAAAGGCATCTGCAAACCAGAAGGCTCTTCTTGGATACATTTGCTGTGAAAAAATAGCATGAATCCTAAAGCCATTTCTTCCAAAGACAATATTTCTAACCCTTTTCTATACCCTTGTGTCCTTTGAAATAATCTCAGAATACCAAAAATGAAAACAAGCAAACAACAAGCTTATCTTATAATTACTCTCACGTCATGAAGATTCTTGGATGGAAATTTGTGTTCACAGACTTAGTCATAGACAACAAAACCCTGTTTATTTAAAAATACTCAGATTATTCCTCAATGTTATAAAAGCACAACAGAATTATAGAAATGTTTCGATGATATATTGTGCTGTCAGAATTATTTGCTTTTCATAAAAACCAGAGTTTGTGATCAAATGACAGCATGTTA
Source organism: Vulpes lagopus (assembly GCF_018345385.1). Lineage (NCBI taxonomy): Eukaryota > Metazoa > Chordata > Mammalia > Carnivora > Canidae > Vulpes > Vulpes lagopus. Next base: position 85,038,042 of record NC_054834.1, on the reverse strand, counting down.
TTCTTCCATGTAATTGATGGTTATTGAAAGTATTTATAAAGAAAATTCTCTTAATTGGTACGGAGAACTTATTATAGGGATATACCAAGGTGGAGGGTGGGTCCACTCTAATAAGGAGTGTTTCAATCACAGACATTGTTTAAAATTTCTAGCCCATTGTGATATAAAAGGTGACTGACTTTTAGTTACTTTTATTGTTGGTTTTAAATACTTGCCGACAATGTCCCCCTATTATTGCTTGCCCATGGATGGGCTCTATAATTGCCTCTACCTCTCAGTACACCAGTGGCTTGCTTTTTAAAGAAATTAGCTGTAAAGTTATTTTAGAAAGTGAGCCATTTTGCAATAATACAGATGTTAGGACTTAAAATGATACCTTTAAATTGATTATAATGATAGGGAGTATTTCAAAATTCAAACTGTTACGTTAAGGAAGATGGTATTCTAAATGAACTAAATCAGAAAAATATATCTATAATAAACAGAGAGCCATTCACAAGGCAAGTTTACTAATACGCACCTTTTGATGTTGTATTCATGACTGTACCCCCTGAATTGCATGCATCAGATAAGAAGACAGCCTCATGGAATTCAGGAGAATGAACCTTTTATGGTTCATTCCAGTCTTAGTATATTTGATAATTACACATATAATTCATAGTAAGTTAGCATTTTTTCCACAGATAAAACTATAAAGTGGTTTGATGGAACTCCCACAGACCAGTCAAACTGGGGCATTCGGGAGCCAGAGATGGACCATGTCAAACCCCATCTGTGTATTGCCCTGAGGATCTCAGAAGGAGTGTGGCAGTTATCCCCATGTCAAGAAAAAAAGGGATTTATATGCAAAATGGAAGCAGGTGGGTAAAGCCAGAGGGTAATTCTTCATTTTGATTCTACCCTGACTAATGTTGACCCACCTTTAGCATTTATAGCTTTGAAAATTCAAGTATTCAGGGAGTATTCTGATAAATTTTAACATTATCATCTTGTTCAACATCAAACAAGTCAAAGGACATTTCAGCTCCTTCTTTCTCTGATATGAAGAAAAAATCATTATAAAGCCTATGACTTTCCTGTGTCATCCTAGCTGTTAATGGGCAAAAAAGCAGTTTAACCTAAAAAAAAAAAAAAATGGAAGTAGCGATGTTACCCAGCAACCCTTACTGGCAACTGCTACTCAGAAATTTTAAGGTTCATCTTTGGTCCCAGGAAATATAATCTAGGCCTAGGTATTCTTGCTTGATAACTGGATGAGATTCTCTGTTGCTAGCCATTATATTATAAAAGTCATACTTCAACTTCATCTTGAACTGCATGCTTTGTTGTGATAAAAAGAAATAATAATTTTAGAAATTTAAGCCAGAAAAATTTTAGTCAGCTGCAAACAATACAGAAATTTCTAAGATAGGATGTTAGCAATGATCATTAACTGGAAATGTGTTTTTAATAATAATCACAACATTTCTAGATGCAAGTATTGCAGAGAAGGAGGAAGTGGTGTGGCCTCCACTGCTGGTGAAGGCTTCTGAGAGGAGATAAGGTTTTGGAATCCCAAAAGATAAGGAGAATAGAGAAGGGAAGGCATATGAGACAAAAATCCAGTATGACTACAGGCAGCAACTGAGAATAGCTTAGATGAGAGTGAAGGATTCACATTAGGTGGTGATGGGAATAAAATTGGACTGTAATGTAGGATCCATTCACAGAGAGTACCAGTCTAAAGAGCTGAACTTCATGGTGAAGAAGACAAAGAACCCCTATGTGCTCTATAAACACCTGCAGGGGAATCACACTAATCCAAGGGAGGCAGTTGTAATTTGAGTGATAGAGCTAGGAACTAGGAACATGAGGAAGAGTAGAAATAGGAAAAGAGAATCAGCAGGCTTTGGTGATCCAATTACACACTGGGTAGGAATGAAGGAGAAAAACCTGATAGGTGTCATCACCAACATTCAAGCTCCCAATAGTGTGGATAGCAGTCCTGTGTGGAAAACATGACTAAGCCTAATAAGTAGTGTACCCAAGTGATCAATAGCATTTCATTTCAAAAACAAATCAGAAATACCTCATATGTGTACAGGACTTTAAAGCTTCCTATAATATAGAGGGCACCTCTTTCATCACTCACAGCAACTTCCAAAAGCAATGCAGCAGATATATTCCCATTTTACAGATGAAAAAAGCACTTGTCCAACAAACTGAGGCCACATCAAGAACCATGCCCCAAATTGTCTGGCTCTATATGCTTCTGTGTATCTGCCCACTGCATGCATCCAGACAATAAATATTCTTTTAATAGTCTCTCTTTAAAAAGTATCTTCACACGCACATAATATATGGTCCCATGTTTAAGTGTGCAAGAGTGAAAGGGCATAAGTACTACACCGAGGCACTTCCATCACTCCCAAACTCTTTACTGATCTTCCTCTGAGTCATTCTCTACATATTTTTCTGGATCTTTACTGATCTAGGTCAAAAATAGCAGAGTTCAAATTTTGAGTTAGAATCTACTTGAAAGAGATACATTTCTATAGTAGAAAGTCCTCAAACAGGAACCCTCCACTTTTTTGAATGGAGGAGCTATTATTCATTTCCCAAGATTCTTGAGATTGCAAAGTTGAGAAAGTGCTGATTTTAAAATCCCCGCATGGAGTAAAGAGATTATCGTTGCTGGACAAACTCCATCTCAGAGCTTAACAAAACTTAGTTCCATGCAGGCAGGGACTATATTTTATTCATATTTTTATTGCAGCACAGTGCTGAGACTGGATGGAAATTTTTCAGCTTAAAAAAAAAAGCAGTGTTTGTGTTTGTGAGCAACAATAATGATTACAATAAATCAGGGGTCAGCAAAATTTTCTTGTAAAGGACCAGACAGTAAATATTTTAGGCTTTGGGAACCATATAGTCTCTGTCACGCTGCCATTGTGGCATGAAAGCAGCCACAGACAATACATAAACAGATGAGTGTGGCTGAATTCCAGTAAAACAGTAGTTATAAAAACAGGCACCAGATCTGATCCATGAGCCATAGTTTGCTGAGCCTTGCTGTAAATAATAACATAATTTTGCTGAATTAAAAGAAAATTTTCATCGCAGTTTGTTTTTGTTTTTGTTTTTTGTTTTTTTAAATTTGGTTTTAGGTCTTCATGCAGTAAAGGAGCACTCAGGAAAAGGTAGGTTTGAATAGTAGAAAACATTTTGATTTCTCTTAGAAATAATAAAATAGAAAGTAGCTATGTAACAATACCTATCTTAACTTGTTATCATTGAGCTTTTCCTTTTTTTCACCTTCTTTCAGGACCAAGTCATAGTATGGTGCCTCTTGCAGTAGCACTGACATTGATAGTAATCCTGGCACTTTCCACCCTTTCCTTCTGCATATACAAGCACAATAGAGGTATCTTCAGTAGACTTGCACCATTCGGGAATCCTTACTACCCCACAACCAACTTCAGTACAGTACATTTGGAAGAAAATATTCTCATTTCTGATCTTGAGAAGAATGATCCATAACAATGAACTCAGAGAATGCCACTGCCATAAAGATAAGTAAAGACTTAAGTGGAGTCTTCCCTGCATTTTCCTTTACAGACTAGATGCCATTATAATGTGAATTGTATTATTTTAATTATTCTTAAACTGATTACTGGTTTTGAACAGTAACCAAATCATAGAGGTGTTGATTTATTCATTTCCCCAAACTGTGATCTATTCTTAAAATGGGGAAATTATACAATGGTTACTAGTCAGAAAACAAGAACTAGTAAAGGTAACTCCCTACTGAAGACTCTTGAACTAATGTGAATAATAGGTTTTGTATTAATATATTTCTACTGAAATTTTAAAAGATTTTTCAAACTAATCTGATAACTATTCAGACATTTGCCCACACCTAATCCATTAAAAAAGGGAGAAAGCATAACAAACTTTTAAACTCTGTACTTGTATACAAGATGAAAAGTTAAAGACTTCTGAGAGGTTTCTTGTTTGTTTTTTAATTCAATCATTTTAAAAACAGTGTTTAGAAAATTAATTTCTAAGCTGAAAACTCACACATTCCAGGCTCTAAACTAATATTTAAGCTGATATTTATTTTTATTAGTTCTGACTTCTGAAATTAAAAAAGAAAAATTACCTGTCTTTACGTAGGAAAGATCTTGGTTAGTACACTTGCATAAGCAACCACGTAATATGGCCTAAAACCTTCAATTACTAAATAATGACTATGTTTGATATTTTAAAATATAGATAAGCTTAAAAGAATTCATTAAAGTCATACTATTGTTAAAATTAATGGCCTTTCTTAAAACTAAAGGTATAAAGTAATATATAACTCTCCTGACAACTAAAAGATATAAAATTTAATTTGAATTTAAAGGTACTGTAATCTGAACTACAGTACCATTAGAACCACACTAGAGAATATATGGAGAAGTAGTAAATAAATGACTCTCCAGTCATAATCTAAATACCTTTGCTATATAAATGAGTTTATATGGGGTATTCTATTTAATAAACTGACGTTCTTAAGAACTATCTCTGTGTCAGACTAGTTAATGCAGTTGGTAAATATGAATAATAGCATGACACTGTCCATAAATTAAATACTGCATATTTGACTTTCTTTCACAAATTTCTTATATGGAAAAGTGACTTCATAATCAACATTTTAAAGTTTACTCATTACATAAATATTCATTGTGCTCGCTTTGGCAGCACGTTTACATAAATGTTCATTGTATTCCTATTAAGAACCAAGTGCTGTTCTAGAAACTGGGTGTATTGAGGTGAGGAAATTAATGAGAACTCTTGTTTTTATGTCACTTATTTTCTAATGAGAGAAAAGTGAGAGCAATCCAGTAAAGATATTCATAAGTAGAAAACACCAGGTGGTTATGAAAATTAAGTAAGGTCTTGTGATAGAGAGGAACCAGGGGAATCTCCAGGCCTCCCTAGAGTGTGCATTATTACATCCATCTGCCTTGAAATTAGTGGCCACTAGTCACAAGGTGGAGCTCTGGGAGAAAGTATGAGTGAATTTCTAAGTGGAAAGCCATCATCATTAGAAATAGAATTTGATGAGCATGGAGTCCTTGTAGCCTGAAACAGTTAATACAGCTTCTAAAAGAGGCTCCTTGCTACTGGTGTGTAGCTTCCACACTAGGACGATCTACTTCCATAATTTTCTTTTTAGTTTTGATATTTCATTTTTTAAAAGATATTATATTATGCAGCAGTTGTATATTTATAACTCACAAGAATAATTGGCTTGAACTAACCGGGTATAAAAGCCCGATTTAACAATCTGTCAAGTGAAATTAAAGTTCTGTTCTTTTTAGTGTACCTGGTAAAAACTGCTAATCAATTATCCTTCTAGTCAAAGTATATCGAAGTAGAATAGTCACACATAACAATTTGACCAAGTCTGTCATTAATAAAGTGGTTTTGCAGAAAGAAACTGCACTGTTTGTCAATGCTCTGTACTTTGCTATTTAGTATTGAACTACATCTCTGGGGAATCTGTCCCCATGTACAAGATCATGCACTCCTTCTCATTATTTAAATTTCAGAAATAGAAAGTACTGAAATATTATGTTTTATTTATATATGCGCACTTCAAAAAGCTTTTTCCACATCTATTTTTAATCTGAACTAGATTCCATAGCTATAGCATGAAAAGCAAAAAGGCATCAGGGTCACAAACTCATTCACACATAATTAATGTGCCCCTTTCCAAAAAATCAATTATTATCCCTGACTCTGAGTAATGGAAAATCTTGGATTTTATTTATTTATTTATTTTAATCTTGGATTTTACAATTAAAGGTATCTTGAGCTCTTCCAATTCCAATAGTCTTCTTTCAGTTTAAATGCTTCTCCAATAGAAAGTTCCTCTTCCTATCAAGGGTGGATTAGATGGTCTCTTTAGGTAAACAGTCTTTTGGAGTTTTCTTTTCCTCCTCAAAATGGTGTTAGATATATGAGAACTTGTGTCTTTGTAATACTGGGGGGAGAAAGTGATAAGTGACTGTAAATGTGTGTTATCTGTGTCCACTGAGGGTAGTTGTCTGGCCCTATTCCTGGGAACTTTGCTGGCCTCAGCTATGAAGCCTATAGTTGGTGAGAGTCTATTGTCTTTGATTTGCTCCATTCTGGCTCTCCCTGGTACTGCCTTATCCCCAATATATTGGCTATGACTCCCATTCAATTCTCTACCTGAACACTGCAGTTATACACAAGGCCACTTCACTTCTGCAATCTAGTACCATCAGTTACTCTACTAGGGAGTACTAAATCCTGTAGCAAACAGTCCCCAAATCTCAGTGGCTTAACACAGCAAAAGTTTATTTCTCATCGACAATGGGTTTGCAAAAGGACTTTGCATTCATGGGTCCAGGCATCTCCTATATAGTAAGACCTCTAACTTATAGGGCCTTGGAGTCTTCCAATGGGTCTCCTACCTCTGCCTCACAGAAGTTAACTTGAAATCTATCTTTGATTAAGACTATTGATTATTGAAATACATTCTTTAAGTTAAGAGTCATCATACTAAGAACACATACCCTGAAGGTACATAAAGATTTTCAAGGGACACAGAGACATGGATATTTTTAAGGAACTCAGTTTCCAGAATCTTTAACCTTCATATATATTCTTTCTTAGAAGTAACCTTCATGAGAACACATGTGAGATCATAGTGTCATGCTGATTCTTCTTTTCCACCTCTCTTGTACAAATGCCCATCACTACCATAAACAAAAACAAAAACAAATCATAGCTTTCACTCCAAATCTTGCTATGATGCTTTATCTTGGGAAAATTCTCCACCAAACAAAGGGAAAAAATTCAAAGTCATGATGTCAATGAAGATTCTTTTAATAAAGGAATTCTAAAACCAGTGTAGAGCCTGATGTCTTTCCCTATGTTCATAGATTTTTCTGTGAAGGATGAAGTGATGAGTAAGAAATTCCATGTTGGGCTATTCTAAGTTAATATGCATTAAACAGTGGAACATAAAGAATGATAACTACTTTTATTTTAAGACTTTTTAGCTCATGCAGCCCCTAATTTTTTGTCAGAGAAGGCTTTTCTGTAGAGAAATTTCTGATGAAAGCAAAAGAAGTGTAGATATTGTTAAGAACCTGACATCTTACCTTATCCTGATGAAAAGCTTATGACAGAGCTCTGTGCTTAATCTGTCTTAGATTTCTAAGTGACGCTGAGTATTAACATGCCCATTAAACTGAAAAATGGGCAGCCCCAGTGGCACGGCAGTTTGGCGCCACCTTCAGCCCGGGGTGTGATCCTGGAGACCTGGGATCAAGTCCCACATCAGGTTCCCTGCATGGAGCCTGCTCTCTCCCTCTCCCTCTGCCTGTGTCTCTGCCTCTCTCTCTCTGTCTGTCATGAATAAATAAATAAAAGCTTTTTAAATTTTTAAATAAAATAAAATAAACTGAAAAATGGAATCAGATATTTTTCTGAACATTTATTTGTCTTATTTGGCTCAGGGATTTTGACAATGAAGATTGGCCTTACCTATTAAGTTTTATGATGAATATTTTTCATTAACTGAATAAACTAAATTGGTAACTCTAGTGTTATGATTAAAGCACTTTTTAAGATAAAGATATTTTAATAGAAAACTAGTATTGACAAAACTATAATGAAATTATCAATATATCATTTTTCCCAACCTAACTTTGTATATCAGATAGAACAAGAGGTGCCTATGAGTGAAAGAGTAACAGGTATAATTAATAGTCATTGGAAAAGTCTTCCTAAAGTCTGTTAATTTTACTTCTAGAAAATTGACAATGTGAATCACTCTAATGACTGGGTAACAAATCCTTTTACAACTTGACTGTTTCCAGTTCTTAGCTTTAAGCAAAATTCAAAAGGACATAATCAAATTGTCCATTGACAGATGACAAAAGTGTTTTTAATTGTAGAATCACTGTGATTTTGGGCACAAATGAGAAAACAATTCAAATAATGAAATTATATCCCTATAACAAATCCCCGTTCATTCCTATCTATTTATTTACATGAAGAAAGTGTTTATATTAGCCAGGATAGGTTAGAGCATGCTGTGAAAACAAACAAAACTTCTAATGTTAATGGTTCAAAACAAAACTCAAAAATTAAAATTTTTGGTCATGCAAAGCCTACTATGGTTCCATAGTTTATGGTTCTCCAGGGAAGTTCACATCCAAGCAATAATTCATAGATCCAGTCTGCATGTTCCTACCTCAGGAATATGGGGCTTTCAGTGATACTATAACAGGAAAAAAGTAAAGAAATCTTAAGCTTCTGGGTCCTTAAGTGGCACTTTCACTCACATATCATTGGCCAGACTAGTCACATGGTCCAACTTACCTGCAAGAAAGTCTGAGAGGTCTCCCAGGGTGCTCAGGAAGGAGAGGATAGCCAACTACAAAGAGTCCGGCAATCTCCATCAGAGTTTCTCAGCATGTATAGCTGATATAATAATAAAAATAGAATTCATGCTAAATTCTAACTCATTCTAGCAATTTTAAATTATTATTAGCTAATTTTATCTGTAATCCATTTCATTAAGAGATACACTGCCTATAACATTTTAGTTTGATATATTCTAATCATTTATTAACTTCTGTAATATATTTATGTTGTTCTGACCAATTGTGTACTAATAAAAATTAAAGTGACAGTTCAATATACAAGAAAATGTATAACACTTAGAACCTATGTTGGCAGGGAATTTTATAAATAATTTTAATTTGTATACATATTTTTTTTTTACTGTAGCTAACATGACAAGGTAATGAATAAAATATTTTCAAGATTAAAAATATATTACATTAAGATAAAACTCTGTGGGGGGATTGGAATGGAAATACAAGACTAAGGAGAAAAACAAAGCAAAATCTCTGACTGCCAAGAGTTTGTGTGTATTTCTATTTTTAAATAGATTATGATGGAATTCAAATTGTTAAGGTATCTCCAATCAAAGGAACTAGGGTTCCATGAAGTGGCTGATTCCAGGTCCAGGACAGGAAAAATGTGAGATGAAAGTAGATTACCTTGTGGTCCCAGAAAGTAAAAAAATGCTCATGAAAATATGAGGTCATGCCCAAGGAACACAGGAACTAACCTGAAGGAGCTCCCAGTGGCCAATATTGGAACAATTTGAGCAAAAAAATATATACATATATATTAAATATATATATATGCATATATATTGCTAGTATTGTATTATAACCCATAGAATAAATATCTATTAGTCCATATTGTTAAAAAATAAACAACTGAATGAATGAATAAATAAACTGAGGAGAAAGAAGCAACAGTTCTTTTCTACAGGAGAATTATAATTAATAAATGTAAAAGGAATGAGAGAAACAAAAATTACTATTAGGCAAACACAACAGTAATAATTTATATAGGCAAGATCCAGCAGTGGGTGCTAAAATTAGTGGGTGACCGTTTGAAGAGAAACAGGAAATTTGCATAGCCTTAAAGTATCACCCCCAAGACAGTCACTAATTATAATGGGAAAGTACTAACTTTACAGTAAAAAAAAAAACCCACTTTAACCAAGTGATCAAGGCTAGTCTAAGCATGATAATCAGCCATATCAGCATCTTGTGTTCCCTGGTATGATGTCCTCCTAAGGGCACGTGACTTCTTTGGCATCTTTTTCAATAAGGAATAATCTTAATTTAATAATAAAAAAACACCAGACAAATCCAAATTGAGGAACATTCTACAAAATAACTAGCCACTTCCAAAGTACCCAGGTCATAAAAGGAAAGATTAAAGAACTGTCATAGATTAGAGGAAAATAAGAAGACATGACAACTAAATGCATGGTAGCATCCTGAATTGGATCCCAGAACAGAAAAAGGACATAATGGAAAAACTTGAATTAAAATGAAATTTATAGTTTAGTTAATATAGTATCCTACTTGTATTCATTTCTTACTTTTGATGATTATACTATGGTTATATGAAATGTACCAATACAGCAGGCTGACTGACTGAATGGTACACAGCAATTCTCTATACTATTGGCAACCTTTCTGTAAATCTAAAATCATTCAAAATAAAAAGTGAAAAAATCTGCTATGATATGAAATTCCATTGGATGTATTAACAGAGTGATGTGACACTTTTTTCCAATGCTATTATTTATCATATGCTGAAAATTGCATACTACTTTAAAAAAATGTTTAGATGTCAACTTGGAAATGTGTGAAGGGATATATATCTTTTCTTTCAAAATTCTTTTAGGAAATATGCAAACACAACCATTTGAGGACCACTACTATTTGACATTCTTTCTCTCCTGACCCAAATGAAAAACAAGCAAAATTCATCTTTTCTTCAATCTGACTAACAGCCCTCCTACCAGAGGTTTGGATTGACACACATCTTACTGTCGGTCGGCCCCATTTATTTGTTTTTGCTCTCTTTTCTCCACACTCTTTCCTGATCCTGTCTTGTTAGGACTCTCATTCTCTTACTCTTGCTTATCCACAACAACCTCATGGCTTAGTCTTAATGGCAGATATTTCAAAAATGTTATATCCATCATAATTCTCCTTGCCAACATTTATAAGACACTGGATGTAGTGATTATTACAATACATGGTTGGACTCTCCATTCTCTCTTCCTCCACTTCTTAACACAGTGACAAATAGGGCAAGACCAAATCCAGTCTGGTGCCTGTTTTTGTAAATAAGTTAACAGAACACAGCCATCCTCCTTCATTTTCACACCATGTATGACCACTTCCTGTCTGCAACAGCAGAGCTCAGCGGTTATGACACAAACCGAATGGCCCACAAAGTCTACACCACATCTACACCACTTACCATCTGACCCTTTAGAGGAGAAGTTTGATGACCCTGATCTAAAAAATTAAAATCTAAAATGGGCAATCCAACATATTTTGATATGTCTTAGTAAGCACTATTATATATATAGGAAGTACTTCAACATATTGATAAGCAGTTCTAATCAGTAAACATTTCTTGAGAGCTTACTACGGCACAGAGACAGTCCTAGGTTCTGGTACTGGAAATATGAATAAAATTGTCTCTGTTCTCATGGGGCTTCAGGGGCAGAGGAATATGTAAATAATAAGTTCAATATAATGTGGTACAAATAAAAACAGAAGGAACAGAATCAGAAAAAAAATAAAAGGACACCAATTAATTCTGTCAGAGAAGGAGGCTTAACATGAAAAATGATGCCTATTAAATAGAAACTTTTAGATAAACATCTTTCTTTAATATCTTTTTAAGCTGAGAAAAAAGTTTTCAGTTTGAGGCTAACAATGAAGAAAAGGTGGATCCAGTCGTCATGATGTAGCTAATTTTTCTGAATCCTCAGAAAAAAGAGTTGCAAGAATAGTATACATTACTGCCTTTATACTGTGGCTAAATCCATTTAAAGCCAACTTGTTTATAGTGATTCTAAGCTATTACAGCAGTGGATTGGAGCAGGCAAGTAAGTATGCATTGCCAATCATACCACATCATTCAAATATTAAGTTCTATTCAGTTAAAAAAATAATTACAAATAATTCAGTTTAAAAATCTATAGATCGGGGGAGGGGCAAGATGGCGGCAGAGCAGGGTCTCCAGGTCACCTGTCCTCAACAAATTACCTAGAAAACCATCCAATCATCCTGAAAATCTACGAATTCGGCCTGAGATTTAAAGAGAGACCAGCTGGAACGCTACAGTGAGAAGAGTTCGCGCTTCTATCAAGGTAGGAAGACGGGGAAAAAGAAATAAAGACACAAAAGGCCTCCAAGGGGGAGGGGCCCCGCGAGGAGCCGGGCTGAGGCCGGGGCGAGTGTCCCCAGGACAGGAGAGCCCCGCCCGGAGGAGCAGGAGCTGCACCGACCTTCCCCGCGGAAAGGCCTCCCGGGGAATTGGAGCAGGATCCCCAGAAAGGCGGGGATGCCCTCGGGCTCCCTGGGACAGTAACAGAGGAACTGCGCCCCGGGAGATGCGCCGAGCTCCCTAAGGGCTGCAGCGCTCGGCGGGACCCGGAGGGGCTCGGAGGGGCTCGGGCGGCGGCTCCGCGGAGGGGGCGGCGGGGCTCCGGGAGCAGCTCAGCGGCGGCAGCTCGGGCGGAGGAAAAAGCTCCGCGCGGAGGGGGCTGCGCGGCTCCGGGAGCAGCTCGGCGGCGGCGGCTCGGGCGGAGGAAGAAGCTCCGCGCGGAGGGGGCTGCGCAGCTCCGGGAACAGCTCGGAGGGGCTCGGGCGGCGGCTCCGCGGAGGGGGCTGCGGGGCGGGAGCGCGAATCCAACAGCGGGACACAGCCCAGGATCCGGCCTCCCCCAGGGACAGGCAGAGGCCGGGAGGGCCCAGGACAGCAAGGACGCTCCTGCCCGAGCTGAGCAGATCAGCGGCCCCGCCCCGGAGCCCCCAGGCCCTGCAGACGGAGAGCCCCGGAGCTACTGCGGGAGCTGACTCCAGGGTCCCAGAGCTGCCCCCGCCACTGTGGCTTCCTCCCGGGGCCTCACGGGGTGAACAACCCCCACTGAGCCCTGCACCAGGCAGGGGCAGAGCAGCTCCCCCAAGTGCTAACACCTGAGAATCAGCACAGCAGGCCCCTCCCCCAGAAGACCAGCGACACGGACCAGTTCCAAGGGAAGTCAAGGGACTTAAAGTACACAGAATCGGAAGATACTCCCCCGTGGTTTTTTGTTTGTTTGTTTGTTTGTTTTTTTGTTTTTGTTTTTGTTTTTTTGTTTTGTTTTGTTTTGTTTTGTGCTTTTTTTTTCTTTCTTCTTGATTTCTGATTGCTTCCCCCACCCCACCCCACCCTTTTTTTTCTTTTTTCTCCTTTCTTTCTTTTTCTTTCTCTTCTCTTTTTCCCCTTTTTTCTCTTCTTTCTCTTTTTTCTTTTTCTCTTTTCTTTCCTTCTCTCTCTTTTTCTCCTTTTCCCAATACAACTTGTTTTTGGCCACTCTGCACTGAGCAAAATGACTAGAAGGAAAACCTCACCTCAAAAAAAAGAATCAGAAACAGCCCTCTCTCCCACAGAGTTACAAAATATGGATTACAATTCAATGTCAGAAAGCCAATTCAGAAGCACTATTTTACAGCTACTGGTGGCTCTAGAAAAAACCATAAAGGACTCAAGAGACTTCATGACTGCAGAATTTAGATCCAATCAGGCAGAAATTAAAAATCAATTAAATGAGATGCAATCCAAGCTAGAAGTCCTAACGACGAGGCTTGACGAGGTGGAAGAACGAGTGAGTGACATAGAAGACAAGTTGATGGCAAAGAGGGAAACTGAGGAAAAAAGAGACAAGCAATTAAAAGATCATGAGGATAGATTAAGGGAAATAAATGACAGCCTGAGGAAGAAAAACCTACGTTTAATTGGGGTTCCCGAGGGCGCCGAAAGGGACAGAGGGCCAGAATATGTATTTGAACAAATCCTAGCTGAAAACTTTCCTAATCTGGGAAGGGAAACAGGCATTCAGATCCAGGAAATAGAGAGATCCCCCCCTAAAATCAATAAAAACCGTTAAACACCTCGACATTTAATAGTGAAGCTTGCAAATTCCAAAGATAAGGAGAAGATCCTTAAAGCAGCAAGAGAAAAAAAGTCCCTGACTTTTATGGGGAGGAATATTAGGGTAACAGCAGACCTCTCCACAGAGACCTGGCAGGCCAGAAAGGGCTGGCAGGATATATTCAGGGTCCTAAATGAAAAGAACATGCAACCAAGAATACTATATCCAGCAAGGCTTTCATTCAACATGGAAGGAGAGATAAAGAGTTTCCAAAACAGGCAGGAACTGAAAGAATATGTAACCTCCAAACCAGCTCTGCAAGAAATTTTAAGGGGGACTCTTAAAATTCCCCTTTAAGAAGAAGTTCAGTGGAACAATCCACAAAAACAAGGACTGAATAGATATGATGACACTAAACTCATATCTATCAATAGTAACTCTGAACGTGAACGGACTTAATGACCCCATCAAAAGGCGCAGGGTTTCAGACTGGATAAAAAAGCAGGACCCATCTATTTGCTGTCTACAAGAGACTCATTTTAGACAGAAGGACACCTACAACCTGAAAATAAAAGGTTGGAGAACCATTTACCATTCAAATGGTCCTCAAAAGAAAGCAGGGGTTGCCATCCTTATATCAGATAAATTAAAATTTACCCCAAAGACTATAGTGAGAGATGAAGAGGGACACTATCTCATACTCAAAGGATCTATCCAACAAGAGGACTTAACAATCCTCAATATATATGCCCCGAATGTGGGAGCTGCCAAATATTTAAACCAATTAATAACCAAACTGAAGAAATACTTTGATAATAATACACTTATACTTGGTGACTTCAATCTAGCTCTCTCTATACTAGATCTTCTAAGCACAACATATCCAAAGAAACGAGAGCTTTAAATGATACACTGGACCAGATGGATTTCACAGATATCTACAGAACTTTACATCCAAACTCAACTGAATACACATTCTTCTCAAGTGCACATGGAACTTTCTCCAGAATAGACCACATACTGGGTCACAAATCGGGTCTGAACCGATACCAAAAGATCGGAATAGTCCCCTGTATATTCTCAGACCATAATGCCTTGAAATTAGAACTTAATCACAACAAGAAGTTTGGAAGGACCACAAACACGTGGAGGTTAAGGACCATCCTGCTAAAAGATGAAAAGGTCAACCAGGAAATTAAGGAAGAATTAAAAAGATTCATGGAAACTAATGAGAATGAAGATACAACCGTTCAAAATCTTTGGGATGCAGCAAAAGCAGTCCTGAGGGGGAAATACATTGCAATACAAGCATCCATTCAAAAACTGGAAAGATCTCAAATTCAAAAGCTCACCTTACACATAAAGGAACTAGAGAAAAAGCAACAAATAGACCCCACCCCCATCAGAAGAAGACAGTTAATTAAAATTCGAGCAGAACTCAATGATATCGAGACCAAAAGAACTGTGGAACAGATCAACAGAACCAGGAGTTGGTTCTTTGAAAGAATTAATCAGATAGATAAACCATTAGCCAACCTTATTAAAAAGAAGAGAGAGAAGACTCAAATTAATAAAATCATGAATGAGAAAGGAGAGATCACTACCAACACGAAGGAAATACAAACGATTTTAAAAACATATTATGAACAGCTGTACGCCAATAAATTAGGAAATCTAGAAGAAATGGACGCATTCCTGGAAAGCCACAAACTACCAAAACTGGAGCAGGAAGAAATAGAAAACCTGAACAGGCCAATAACCAGGGAGGAAATTGAAGCAGTCATCAAAAACCTCCCAAGACACAAGAGTCCAGGGCCAGATGGCTTCCCAGGGGAATTCTATCAAACGTTTAAAGAAGAAATCATACCTATTCTACTAAAGCTGTTTGGAAAGATAGAAAGAGATGGAGTACTTCCAAATTCGTTCTATAAGGCCAGCATCACCTTAATTCCGAAACCAGACAAAGACCCCACCAAAAAGGAGAATTACAGACCAATATCCCTGATGAACATGGATGCAAAAATTCTCAACAAGATACTAGCCAATAGGATCCAACTACACATTAAGAAAATTATTCACCATGACCAAGTAGGATTTATCCCTGGGACACAAGGCTGGTTCAACACTCGTAAAACAATCAATGTGATCCATCATATCAGCAAGAGAAAAACCAAGAACCATATGATACTCTCATTAGATGCAGAGAAAGCATTTGACAAAATACAGCATCCATTCCTGATCAAAACCCTTCAGAGTGTTGGGATAGAGGGAACTTTCCTCGACATCTTAAAGGCCATTTACGAAAAGCCCACAGCAAATATCATTCTCAATGGGGAAGCACTGGGAGCCTTTCCCCTAAGATCAGGAACAAGACAGGGATGTCCACTCTCACCACTGCTGTTCAACATAGTTCTGGAAGTCCTCGCCTCAGCAATCAGACAACAAAAAGACATTAAAGGCATTCAAATTGGCAAAGAAGAAGTCAAACTCTCCCTCTTCGCCGATGACATGATACTCTACATAGAAAACCCAAAAGCCTCCACCCCAAGATTGCTAGAACTCATACAGCAATTTGGTAGTGTGGCAGGATACAAAATCAATGCCCAGAAATCAATGGCATTTCTATACACTAACAATGAGACTGAAGAAAGAGAAATTAAGGAGTCAATCCCATTTACAATTGCACCCAAAAGCATAAGATACCTAGGAATAAACCTAACCAAAGAGGTAAAAGATCTATATCCTAAAAACTATAGAACACTTCTGAAAGAAATTGAGGAAGACACAAAGAGATGGAAAAATATTCCATGCTCATGGATTGGCAGAATTAATATTGTAAAAATGTCAATGTTACCCAGGGCAATTTATACGTTTAATGCAATCCCTATCAAAATACCATGGACTTTCTTCAGAGAGTTAGAACAAATTATTTTAAGATTTGTGTGGAATCAGAAAAGACCCCGAATAGCCAGGGGAATTTTAAAGAAGAAAACCATAGCTGGGGGCATCACAATGCCAGATTTCAGGTTGTACTACAAAGCTGTGGTCATCAAGACAGTGTGGTACTGGCACAAAAACAGACACATAGATCAATGGAACAGAATAGAGAACCCAGAAGTGGACCCTGAAATGTATGGTCATCTAATATTCGATAAAGGAGGAAAGACTATCCATTGGAAGAAAGACAGTCTCTTCAATAAATGGTGCTGGGAAAATTGGACATCCACATGCAGAAGAATGAAACTGGACCACTCTCTTTCACCATACACAAAGATAAACTCAAAATGGATGAGAGATCTAAATGTGAGACAAGAGTCCATCAAAATCATAGAAGAGAACACAGGCAACACCCTCTTTGAACTCGGCCACAGTAACTTCTTGCAAGATACATCCACAAAGGCAAAAGAAACAAAAGCAAAAATGAACTATTGGGACTTCATCAAGATAAGAAGCTTTTGCACAGCAAAAGATACAGTCAACAAAACTAAAAGACAACCTACAGAATGGGAGAAGATATTTGCAAATGACATATCAGATAAAGGGCTAGTTTCCAAAATCTATAAAGAACTTATTAAACTCAACACCAAAGAAACAAACAATCCAATCATGAAATGGGCAAAAGACCAAAAAAAAAAAAAAAAAAAGAGAAATCTCACAGAGGAAGACATGGACATGGCCAACATGCACATGAGAAAATGCTCTGCATCACTTGCCATCAGGGAAATACAAATCAAAACCACAATGAGATACCTCACACCAGTGAGAATGGGGAAAATTAACAAGGCAGGAAACAACAAATGTTGGAGAGGATGCGGAGAAAAGGGAACCCTCTTACACTGTTGGTGGGAATGTGAACTGGTGCAGCCACTCTGGAAAACTGTGTGGAGGTTCCTCAAAGAGTTAAAAATAGACCTGCCCTACGACCCAGCAATTGCACTGCTGGGGATTTACCCCAAAGATACAGATACAGTGAAACGCCGGACACCTGCACCCCGATGCATGGCCACAATAGCCAAACTGTGGAAGGAGCCTCGGTGTCCATCGAAAGATGAATGGATAAAGAAGATGTGGTTTATGTATACAATGGAATATTACTCAGCAATTAGAAACGACAAATACCCAGCATTTGCTTCAACGTGGATGGAACTGGAGGGTATTATGCTGAGTGAAATAAGTCAATCGGAGAAGGACAAACATTATATGTTCTCATTCATTTGGGGAATATGAATAATAGTGAAAGGGAATATAAAGGAAGGGAAAAGAAATGTTGGGAAATATCAGGAAGGGAGACAGAACATAAAGACTCCTAACTCGGGGAAACGAACTAGGGGTGGTAGAAGGGGAGGAGGGCGGGTGTTGGAGGGGAATGGGTGATGGGCACTGAGGTGGACACTTGACGGGATGAGCACTGGGTGTTTTTCTGTATGTTGGTAAATGAACACCAATAAAAATTAAAAAATAAAAAAATAAAATAAATAAATAAATAAAAATCTATAGATCATGTGTTATATGAACAAAATAATTAATATCCTATGGCTCTTTTATAATTTATAGACACAAAAATCGTGGCTTACACTAAAAAACTAAAACTTTTATAATTGAACATTAGAAATAAATATTTAAAAGTAATATCTATTTTAGAAATATTGGTCTATGATTTACCAGTTTATGATTCCTAAAAGCCTGACAAAACTTAGGGCCTCTTGGATTATTTGCAAGAATTTACAGCATTTATAATTTTATATCTGATGCTTACAATTCAATATAAAATGACTGAAAACACAGACTTTTTCATTCTTTTTGTTGTAAAACTTAGAGGTACAATGGTTACAAGGTTATGTGATTTTAAAAAAAAATAAGCTATATAACCCCTATGTTTATTCCAACGTTATTTACAATAACCAAACTATGGAAACAACCTAAGTGTCCATCACTAGATGAATGCATAAAGAAGATGTGGTATACATACACAATGGAATATTACTCAGCCATAAAAAAGAATAAAAATCTTGCCATTTGCAACAACATGGATGGATCTAGAGAACATAATGCTAAGTGAAGTAAATCAGTCAGGGAAAGATAAACACCATATGATTTCACTCATGTGGAATTAAAGAAGCAAAACAAATAAACAATGAAAAAAGAAACAAACCAAGAAAACAATTTCTTAACTATAGAGAACTAATGGTTACCAGAAGGGAGGTGGGTGGGGGATGGATGCATGGGATCAAGAGTACACTTATCCTGATGAGAACTGAGTAATGAATAGAATTGCTGAATCACTCTATTGTATGCCTGAAACTAATGTAACACTGTATATTAACTATGCTGGAATTTAAACTTTTTAAAATACCACAAAAAAAAATCTCAGCTGTAATATTCAGGCTTACATAAATGGCCAATATTTTAGGTATATTTATAAATATGTCGAGCCATATGTTCCATTTAAGTCAATTCCATTATTGTTGCTGCATTCTAAATTTTGAAGAGAGAAATCAACAAATGTGCCTAAATTTGAAATGCTAGATAAAAAATTGAAAATCTACATGCTACATAATGCATAATGAAGAATTGTAATTGCAGAAGAAAATCCATAACTAAAAACCACAAAATGAGTCCCACGTATACCAGTGACCTTCTTTACTCAGAGTTAATTAACACAAGCACTTGCTTCTTGCAGAGCACTTTACTATAATTTAGAACAAATTAAGAAAAAAATCACTCAAGTGCTGTTTTCTTCACACCATGAAGTGAGCATAGTGGGCCAAAGTTAACTCATTTAAAATATTGTCATCCATTTCTTGTAATTATGAGTAGCAATACCCTTCCTTTTTTTGAAAAAAAAAAAAAAAGACATCCTGATCTATACTATCTTCAGTTTGTTTCTATGCTTCTATTTAATAATGGAAATTGATTTTAAAAACTAATATAAAATGCCCTTTTCAGTCTCTCCAATTAAGTGTCTCATTTACATTAAATTCAAGCATTGTATATTTTCCTGGGCATTCTTCAAATAAATATACTCTGAGTTTAATATGGCAAATTATTAAAGGACTACATTAATATTATCTCTTGCATCTCCCCTAATCCTATAATTGTGAGTTTATTAATGTTTCCACATGGCATTTTGTGAACTAACTTGAGCTTCTTTAGCCCTAACTTATGAGGTCATGTCCCCAGGTAGTTATTTAAACTTTGGTTTTTACCTTCCCAGAGATCAGAGTTGGTAGGAGATGGAAATCCAATTCAAAGATGTAGGAATCAGTGGCACTCTTGCCCCTGCAGACTTTGAGGAGAGAGTAAGACCCAGAGCCAAAAGGTAGAACCAGGGAAAACTTACTTAAAAGGATTGGAAAAAAAAAATAAAAGAAATAAAAGAAAAAAAAGAAAATAAAAAAATAAAAAGGATTGGGAGGAGTGAGAACTGAAAAGGAAGCATTACCTCGCTGTCACCAAGGACTTTGGAGTTCCTGATTCAAAATGCAGTTCTGTGGAGTCCAATGAGCATATTGAAGAGATATATGTATTGCTATGTTTATTACAGTACTGTTTACAGTAGCCAAATTATGGAAATAGTCCAAGTATCCAATAGATGAATACATAAAGATGTGGTACACACACACACTCTGGAATATTACTTAGTCATAGAAAAGAACATAAAGAAGTCATAAAAAAGAATGGAAATCTTGCCATTTCCAACAATATAGATAGGTCTAAAGAGTATAATGTTAATTGAAATAAGTCTGTCAGATAATGACAAATACCATATGATTTCACTCATATGTTGAATTTAAGAAACAAAACAAAGCAACAAAGAAAAAAAGACACAGACAAAAAAAAACAGACTCTTAAATAGAGCACAAACTGATGGATACCAGAAGGGAGGTCGGTACAAGGACGGGTGAAAGAGGTGAAGGGGATTAAGAAGAGTACACTTAATCATGATAAGTACTGAATAATGGATAGAATTATTGAATCACTATATTATGCACCTGACACTAATACAATACTGTATGTTAATTATACTGGAATTAAAATTTTTTAAAAAGAATGAGCATCTCTGAATATAGTATATACCCAGGCAATAGGTTCACATAGTCCTTAAGCAAAAGCTCATCTGATTAGGCAAGAAATTGTTTTACTCAAGATGATACCTAAAAGTGCTAAGGAAACCAGTGTCTCGCATACTCCCAACAAAGGTTGCATCTTAATGAAGCAGTACCTCCTGGCCACAGGGAAAGATCAGAGAACAGTGACTTTGATACAGTAGAAACTCCCTGGAGTTGATACTACAACTTAGACTTCCCAAGGGAAGTTTAGAGAGAAAAGAGAAATATTGAGCAAGAAGGCCTACTTGTTTATGCATTGTTTTAGAAGGCAATTTGTAATTGAATTGCATATTAAGGGGTGCCTGGGTGGCTCAGTCAGTTAAGCATCCCCACAGAAAGACTGCTTCTCTCTCTGCCTATGTCTCTGTCTTTCTTTCTGTGTCTTTCATAAATAAATAAATAAATAAATAAATAAAATCTTTTTAAAAAGTAAAAGAAAATTCTTTTATGAAAACTCAGCTAAAAGCTTTGAGAAGACTCAATACAGGTGAAGAGTTAATTCTGTTGTTGACTAAGACAATGACAAATATTGGAGAAGGTTATAAAAATGTAGGGCTTTGCACCCAGATTGGCCTACAGCTATCTTTGAATTTGCACCACACTAAAGACACTGGAAACTGGAGATTGTGGACAAAACCCTATGGGTGTGCTTTATGCATGAGACCAACAGGAAGCCATGTTAAAATGAATGATACTGTCCCTGTATCAAAAGACCTGGAGAAGATGTGTGTTTATGTATCCTAATAGAAAATAAAATGTTTGTACCAAGTATGCATCTATTGATTTCTATGATTCCTTGCTCTAACTGATATTTTTGATTCCCTGAGTCCCAACTGAGTTAGATGAGAGTGATGCAGTATGCAGTATGAGTAATAACAACAACAGGAAATAATGATGGCTGCCATCCATGGAAGTACACTTCTTAACAAATGTACTTTAATATTAAAGTGTAACATTAAATTTACTGATTAATATTCAATTTTTGAAAAAGATTTTATTGATTTATTTGCAAGAGTGACAGAGGGCAAGCACAAGCTGGAGCAGAGGCAGAGGCAGGGGCAGAGGGAGAAGCAGGCTCCCCACCAAGCTGGGAGCCTGATGTGGGGCTCAACCGGAGAATCCTGGGATCACGACCTGAGCTAAAGGCAGACACTCAACCACTGAGTCAATCAGGTGCCCAAAGAATTTTCTTTTTAAACTCATGTTTTATGTTTTTAAATTTAATTAAACTATAAAATTACAATACCTAGTTTGGGATAAATAGATTCGGGAACAAACACAACCAATTCATGTTAAGCCTATGAGGGACCCAGTGGGAGCAACCGCCTTGCCTCCCACTTGAACAGCGCATTTCACAGAGGGCTTGGCTAGCCCAGCATGGCAGCAAAGCCATAAGCTGCTTATTCAGTGATTAGTGTTTGAGATTTACAGCAAACACAGAAAGTAAGAATTTCCCTCAGAACTTAATTCTGAAATCCACACAGAATGGATCTGACCACAAATAAGCAAGTCCGTGCAAGAGAGAATATAGCTTCCCAGGTTACCTGTCTAGATTGTAACTTGATTAAACATGTCTGAGGAAAGAAAGCAAGAAGGTGCTGAGGAAAGGGGTAGGGAGAGGAATCAGTCCCCTGTGGAAGCAGATTCACACACAGATATCCTGGGCAGTTTTGTGGGGGAAGGGATTTGGGTATTGGACAATGTGTATTTCTACTTCCAATGGTAAGGCTCCTGGGGCATGGCCAAAGAATTTTAGGGGTATAAAGTCTTCCCTGGGTAAGATGGGCGTATATTACAAGATCATTTTACCCCGTGCTATAAGCATAACCTCTTTTATTCCATTTCCATGCCCAAAATCTCTAGTTAGGATTTGGGTCCTCAGTGTAGGTTTGCCTAGTATGGAGAAAATGTCTGATCTCCCATATTTTGAATACATTAGGTCCTAGAAGATGGGCTGTCTATGATATAAGAAATGGCTTGTGATTATAATTAAATTCCCATGCACCTGAAAGAAGGTGCTCATTCTGCAAGTACTCATCCTATATGTCTAATTGTAAATTAATTCATTGGCATTGTGATAGCAACTTCAGTCTCCTGTGTGATTGTGTAGCGGCAGTGATGGTTCCAGATTGTCACTGTGGAGGTGCTCAAGTGAGGGTGATCTCGTTGGGAAGGGGATCTTGGCCCAAGGGACTTGTCCTGGTTCAGTGATGGAAGAACACATGCACAGTGCTTACTTGGATGACATAACAATCCTAAATTGGCATTATAGTCTTTAACTTGGTTTTTGTGGGTGTTTAGTTAGAGGGAGCTAAGACATGACATTCCCTGGTCTCAAACAAGAGTGACTTTCTGTGACTTAAAATTAAGAACCAGGTCCTGGGATGCAATTGTGATATTTAAGGCCCAATCCATCTCCACTTAGCATCCATTTTCTGTGATGGCAACTAGGCCTCTTCCCACCATCTCTCATTCTATTTATTTCACCATAGTGTTTGAGGGATCACAGATTAATGTCATGCATCTTGTTTTCTAGATGGCAAAAATGGGCTTAGAAACATTCTTCAATATGAAAAAAAAATTAAAAAAAAAAAGAAACATTCTTCAATATGACCACTGAATGATACATGGCTAATTTGTGGCAAAGTTGGATTCAGAATCTGATCTCATGATTCCAGTTTCCAATTCTTGTCAGTAGTTTGTGCTGCCTGTGGTTTGATTAACCCCAGAGCACAAGTAAAGTGCAGATTAGAGGAGTTGAGGGCTTGGTAGACAGGGACAACTGAAAAGGCCATGCTACTAGGCCATAAAATCAGACATGGGCAAGTAGGTTTCTCAGCTAACTGAGATGCCTTGGAAGGTGAGACATAGTTGCAATTCTGCTTTGGAATCCAAACAAGTCTTTGGAACAGGGAAGGAACCCCAAGGAGAGCTCTAAAAATGGAGAGATAAGGGGAGCCCAGGTGGCTCAGTGGTTTAGCGCCACCTTCAGCCCAGGGCCTGATCCTAGAGACTGGGGATTGAGTCCCATGTCAGGATCCCTGCATAGAGCCTGCTTCTCCCTCTGCCTGTCTCTCTCTCTCTCTCTCATGAATAAATAAATAAAATCTTTAAAAATAAAAATGGAGAGCTAAAGGAAAGGAGTGTAGGAGGGGGAGAAAGGAAAGGAGTGTAGGAGGGGGAGTTAGGAACCCCAGAGGAGCTCTACAGGTTGCCTGACAAATGATTAAAAGCAAAGTTACCTTGATGAAGTCCCAATAGTTCATTTTCGCTTTTGTTTCTTTTGCCTTTGTGGATGTATCTTGCAAGAAGTTACTGTGGCCGAGTTCAAAAAGGGTGTTGCCTGTGTTCTCTTCTATGATTTTGATGGACTCTTGTCTCACATTTAGATCTCTCATCCATTTTGAGTTTATCTTTGTGTATGGTGAAAGAGAGTGGTCCAGTTTCATTCTTCTGCATGTGGATCCCAGCACCATTTATTGAAGAGACTGTCTTTCTTCCAATGGATAGTCTTTCCTCCTTTATCGAATATTAGATGACCATACATTTCAGGGTCCACTTCTGGGTTCTCTATTCTGTTCCATTGATCTATGTGTCTGTTTTTGTGCCAGTACCACACTGTCTTGATGACCACAGCTTTGTAGTACAACCTGAAATCTGGCATTGTGATGCCCCCAGCTATGGTTTTCTTCTTTAAAATTCCCCTGGCTATTCGGGGTCTTTTCTGATTCCACACAAATCTTAAAATAATTTGTTCTAACTCTCTGAAGAAAGTCCATGGAAGCTTTTGCACAGCAAAGGATACAGTCAACAAAACTAAAAGACAACCTACAGAATGGGAGAAGATATTTGCAAATGACATATCAGATAAAGGGCTAGTTTCCAAAATCTATAAAGAACTTATTAAACTCAACACCAAAGAAACAAACAATCCAATCATGAAATGGGCAAAAGACCAAAAAAAAAAAAAAAAAAAAGAGAAATCTCACAGAGGAAGACATGGACATGGCCAACATGCACATGAGAAAATGCTCTGCATCACTTGCCATCAGGGAAATACAAATCAAAACCACAATGAGATACCACCTCACCCCAGTGAGAATGGGGAAAATTAACAAGGCAGGAAACAACAAATGTTGGAGAGGATGCGGAGAAAAGGGAACCCTCTTACACTGTTGGTGGGAATGTGAACTGGTGCAGCCACTCTGGAAAACTGTGTGGAGGTTCCTCAAAGAGTTAAAAATAGACCTGCCCTATGACCCAGCCATTGCACTGTTGGGGATTTACCCCAAAGATTCAGATGCAATGAAACGTCGGGACACCTGCACCCCGGTGTTTCTATCAGCAATGGCCACAATAGCCAAACTGTGGAAGGAGCCTCGGTGTCCATCGAAAGATGAATGGATAAAGAAGATGTGGTCTATGTATACAATGGAATATTCCTCAGCCATTAGAAACGACAAATACCCACCATTTGCTTCAACGTGGATGGAACTGGAGGGTATTATGCTGAGTGAAATAAGTCAATTGGGGATCCCTGGGTGGCGCAGCGGTTTGGCGCCTGCCTTTGGCCCGGGGCGCGATCCTGGAGACCCGGGATCGAATCCCACGTCGGGCTCCCGGTGCATGGAGCCTGCTTCTCCCTCTGCCTGTGTCTCTGCTTCTCTCTCTCTCACTGTATGCCTATCATAAATAAATAAAATTTAAAAAAATAAAAAAAAAAGAAATAAGTCAATTGGAGAAGGACAAACAGTGCATGTTCTCATTCATTTGGGGAATATGAATAATAGTGAAAGGGAATATAAAGGAAGGGAAAAGAAATGTTGGGAAATATCAGGAAGGGAGACAGAACATAAAGACTCCTAACTCGGGGAAACGAACTAGGGGTGGTGGAAGGGGAGGAGGGCGGGTGTTGGAGGGGAATGGGTGACGGGCACTGAGGTGGACACTTGACGGGATGAGCACTGGGTGTTTTTCTGTATGTTGGTAAATTGAACACCAATAAAAATTAATTAAAAAATAAATAAAAATGGAAAAAAAATAAAAAATAAAAGCAAAGTTACCCATTTGTTTTTTGGTTTGTTTTTTTTTTTTTTTTTTTTTTGGATGAATCTTATGAATGGCAAGACTTCCTCCTGCAGTCCTGGATAGTAGCAGGATTGGGTTGTTTCTGTTTTGTTCCATGTTTCCAAAGACTGATATATTCTTATTAAAAGCTAGTAAGCTGCATTCAAAACTGATTAAAGATATCAAACAAACAGCTCTGAAAGTCACATAACCCCAGGGAAAAAAAGAAAACTTTGAAAAAGCCGTTTTTATTAGTAATGACTGGAAAGCAAAAGAATGAGAACTGGAAGACCGCTGAGTGTAGATTCTAATAGGTTACACCCATATCAGATATAAATGCAAAGGCTTTTAGCATCAGTTTTGTTCATCTTCTACTTGTTCTAGATATTCCTCCTAATCCACAATCCACCTGTCTTCACCCTGTTATGTACCTCGGCCTGTATCACTTGGACTTCCTTGCCCTCTAGCTTCTGTTGGGTCCAGTTCAATGGAATACTCCAAAAGGAAGTTCAAAGATTAAAAAAAACAAAAAACAAAACAAAACAGTTCTGGATCTTTATCCCTTTGGCTCTCCCTTAGCTTAATGTAACATAACAGTGGCCACATTCCTCCACTGAGGTCACATTGCCTCATCTCCTCTCCCACAGCTACAGTGTTTTCCAGACCCAGGAACAGCAAAACAGCTTGTTTCTTCAGGCCTCGGGTAGTAACGGCTCCCCGTTGCATGGAGTTCCCGGGTGCTTTACTGTTCCTTGTTGCTTCCTTTAACCTTCCCATACCTTTACAAATAGCTCCTTCATTAAACTCTCTTCAATTCCACATCTCATGTGTCACCCATTTTCCAGAAGGCCCTGATATAGCAAGCTTGCAAACATGGGCCATGCTTTTGATACTGGAGTGGTCCACACTCTAGCAGTCTTTATTCTCCAGCTTTCAATTTCATTTTTGTGTGAAGCTTTTCCAAGACAACAACATAAAATTCCAATTAAGCACATGTTCAGCCTACCAAATTCTAAAAGCAAGCATAGTAAATCATTCCCAAGTAAGCCATTCTTGGGCTAAAATAAGAGTGGACACTGTCAAGGGAAAAAGGGTTATTATAAGCCCAAACTGTTAAATTATACTTTCATGACTGAACACAACTGTAATCCATATTATTATTTTAAATTACACTATAAAAAGCAGCCATTTATCACCTTTCCAAAACATAGTGATAATATATTACCAAATTATCAAGGGTCCTTTATTAAAGCTCTTGAATTTGATTTATAATGCATGATGTAGCTTATCCTTGAGAAAGATCTACTAAAAGGTATACTTAGTCTTAAAGCTAGTGAAATAAAATCTCCCTCTAATCAGCCACCAGAAAGCTTCCGCTTCAATGCTTTGTTGATACTGGTGTCAGCAGGACATTAAAAGCTTGAAGCTTTTTATGTTTGATCAAATACCAACATTATGCTGAAGCAGAAGTATTAATTCACAGAGTGAAGCTTCCAAAACCTCTTCAATTCTCCTTCATCATTCCACGCCCCCACCAAAAAGGTCATATCATATCAGGGGGCTTGGGGACAAAAAAGAGATGGATGTTTTGTGAATGTTTGTTATATACAAAACCACTCTAGAACCCGAGGGAAAAACAATCACTAAAATACACTTTTCTGAAAATGCCAATCATACTCTAAGAAAGAGGAAAGTAACTGTTGCCGGGAAACAAAATGGTGACACAGTTATTATTTTCATCTCAGAATGAGAAACAGAGTACCAGAAAGGGTCAAGAATTTGCCCCAAACTTCCCACTAGTGTTTGGGGCATCTGGGATCACTGTCAATCAGATCCTAACACTATATTCCCTCCCCGAATAAAATCTCTGTTAACAAAGAAATAGGAAACCTCACAGGTTAAAGAAATTACTTTTCCCCCACAGCTTTAATTTCTTTCATCACTTTGATTCTGGGCCTTCCAAAAGAAAGTTTTCATTATACTTCCAGATTCACAAAATACACTCAGGGGAACAAATTGAATTTTAAGTGTGTCTTAGAAACCTGCAGCAAACTGTCAACAATAAAAGCAATGTTCTCAGAAGATTATTTACACAGAAGAGCCCAAAATGTATTTACATTGACATCTATGAAGCTGCTATAAACACTAATCTTAACAACTTCTAATGGTTCTCTCCTCTTCTTATATACAAATACACCCCAAAATGTGGAATTATTGTTCCTGACACAGTAATTTGGATACTGTGCAATGTATAAGATGCCTAGCATCATCATAACACTATTAAGGCATGGCACATCCTAATAATGTATTGGATTTTTTTTGACGGAATGATAAGGAAAATAAGAGTTGGCACCATTATTTCTAACAGGCATACAGGTAAGCTGGAGAGATTAAGTGCTGACATGGAGGTACATATATGCACTGGGGAAAAGGAGGGAGGAACAAGAAGGACCTTTTAGGTTGTTTGAAAACAAAATTTCAGGGAGTTGAAGAAACAGAAGTTGTCTACTTTTTATTGCCTGGGTCCTTATTTATGGCAATAAGGAAAACGAGCGTTTATGGAAAACGCTCGGCATTGCACAAGTGATATACATCAGAATCAATAAAAAATGGAATTTACCATGATATTATAACCAAATATCATTCCTAATGAAATATTGGATCTAATCGAATTGTCCATTTTGGGGTTCCAGGGCAGATTTTTCCTATGATCAAAAGAAGAACACAGGACCAAAACCATACCTGGTATTTTGTTTTGCCATCCCCCTCCCCTAATCAAAGAAAATGGTTTTCTAAATTGATTATTTTCCTTGTCAACAGATGCAAGGCTTGAAATTTGTTGCCCAAAACATTCAGCAATGAGTAGCTTCTCTTAGCTTAAAGATTCTGGCACAAAGCTCATTTTTATGAAGGCTTGGGGACTAGTTTAGTTAATAGTCCTTTTCTGGGACACCTTTTCTGACAGACTCACTCCCTAGCCTCTCTTGCAGCTCAGGAGCAGGCATGTGACCTAGACGCCACCAACGAAATGCACATGAGTGACACTTCAAGTCAGAAGCAAACACCATTGTGGTAGGCTGAATTATGACCCCCAAAGATATCAGGTCCTGGTTCCTGAAACGTGTAAATGCTGCTGTACATGGTAAAGACCTTGCAGATGAAATTAAATTAAAGGTACTGAGATGGGGAGATTAACCTGCATTATCCAAAAGGGCCACACATGAGTCATATGTATGCTTGTAAGAGGATGACAGAGGAATTTGACATACACAAAGAGGAGAAGACGATGTGACGACAGAGCAGAGAGGGATTTGAAGATGCTAGTCTTGAAGACTGGAATTTTGCAGCCACAAGTCAAGGAAAGCCAGCAGTCATCACAACTTGCAAGAGACAGGGAATGAGTTCTCCCTTAGAGCCTCTGGCAGAGCACCACCCTGCCAGCACCTTCCCTGGTTTCTCCCAGTGGTGTTAATTTCAGACTTCTGGCCTCCAGAATTGTGAGAGAAGAAATTTCTTCTGTTGTAAGCTCCTCAGTTTGTGGTAATTTGTTACACACCAGGAACTAATACAAATATGAAGAAACAGGTTCTGCACGGTACCCACTGTGGAGAGACTGGCTGAAACATACCGCTTTCAGAAGAAGTGGTTTCTGAGGTTCCAGGACTACCTTCAAGTATGTAGGAAACTACCAAATGCTATGCCCAAAAGGTGTGGCTGAGGAATCCTTTGGTACGATTTATGCACTGTCTTGGCTGTGTAGTCTGACTCTCTCAACAATTCTGTGAGCTATTTATGTTTTCGTACATTACTTTTCTCCTTGAGCTAGAGTAGATTCAGTTGTCCACATTTAAGATAGGGATCTACACCAACAATTAAATTGGCATTATCTTAAACATGCTGGATTATCCTTACCTATAGCAGGTCACATATGGGGCATTCACTTCTTCCCATATACCTATGTAAAATCCAATTAAACTAAGAAGTGAGGATAACTATGAAGTAGAAAAGAAAGGGAGATGATACAAGGAGCACATTTAATTCAGTTAGAATAAATTCATTGAGTCACTGTATTCAATCACAATAATGATGGGTCAAGCCTTGTCTTTGAGGAGGCAAAATGCGTACTTTAAAGATAACGATATTGTAAGTGAATAATATTTAGTTCTTGCCCTGGTATCTTGTCCTACGGTTTAGTGAAAGAACATGCTTCTCTCCAGGGCCTTGTCACTCCAAGAGGGGCCTAGGAGCTTCTCGCATTAAAGAGGAACTTGTTAGAAACATCAAATCCCAAACCTCAACCTTAACCAGGCTTAATGAATCAGAATCTGCATTCTAACAAGATGCCCAGGAGATTCACATGCATATTAAACGTTGAGAAGCACCTCATATGGGTACCAGGAGGAGGACTTCCTGGAGGAGATGGCATTTGATTTGGCACGTAAGTTGGTGCTTGGGTTGAGCTATAGAGAAAAACATTTCATGTAAAGAAAACACAAGGCTTCAAGGTGGGAAAATATGGAACATGATGACAGGTCATTAAATGTTTTTTTAAAAAATCCCACATAGAGCATAAATAAAGGGGAAATAGGGGGATGCCTAGGTGGCTCAATGGTTGAGTGTCTGCCTTTGGCTCAGGTCATGACCCCCGGGATCCTGGGATCAAGTCCCACATCAGGCTCCTCACAGGGAGTCTGCTTCTCCCTCTCCTATGTCTCTGCCTCTCTCTCTCTCTCTCTCTCTCTCTCTCTCTCTCTCTGTCTCTTATGAATAAATAAATAGAGTCTTTAAAGAGGATGGGAGGATGTAGGTTAAGATCAGATTGTGAGTGGGTTAAGAGTCAGGTTCTGGAGTTTTCACTTTAGCTTGGAAGCAACAAAGGTGCATGAAGGGGCAGGAGAGAGGGTAATATAACCAGAACTGTGTTTTAGGTAATTTAATCTGACAACATGTGTCAAGTTGATTCAGAAGAACAACTAGAGGATCTTAGTAGGGAACATATGTCAATTGTTCAGGAAACACCAAAGTAAAGAGTATCAAGGAAAAGAAAAATATAAAGTACTGGTTCTGAAAAAAAAATAAAAAGAGCTTGGTACTGTTTGTTTGGGGATGTGAGGGATAGCATAGATAGAAAAATCCAAAGTTTGGGTGTTCAGCAAAAAAAGAGAGAAATTTGGAGGATAATGGATTTAGTAGCAATGTAAAAGTTGATGAGCCTGTTCATTTTAATGCATCTTCAGGACATGCATTACATTTGGAAGCATGAGTTTAGAACAAAGCTCAGGAGAGAAGTGGAATCTGGAAAGAGATTTAGTAGAAATTGGCATAAAGGTGATAACTGACACCCAGGCAGTAGATGAGCTTGCCAGCTTGACATAAAGTGTGGATGATTAAAAAAAAAAAAAAAAAAAAAGACAGACATGGAAAGAGCCAGGAGGAATAACTTCACTTATGGGGTGGGAGGAGGAAGAAAGGAAAATGTACTAGCCAGGGATCTTGAGAGCAAACCATAGAAACCAACTAACTTTCACCCAAGCAGGAAAGGAGTTTACTGATGCATATGGGTTTGCTCTCAGAAAGCAAGAAAGGGGAACCGTGCCCAGAAAATAAGAAGGAACCAAATGAGGCCAGCAGTTGTTAGCCAGGACAAGCTCACACAGGCCAGGAGAGAAATTGGTGAGAATATCAACGCAGTGCTGCCTGCAGGACATGTTCAGCAGTGCTGAGGCTGCACCACTTCTCTGGGTAGGAGACATTTAGTGCTACTTCCACCTGCATAAATAATTTCCGACTGTTCCAGGCAAGAGTCTCTGATTGGCAGGGCACAGGCCATGAGCCAGCATGCTAGCAGCTGGAGCGAGGGAGGGAGGAAGGGGAAAGGAGAGAGTTAGAGCTACCACCAGACTGGCTGCTTCTGCCTGCCTCTACACCCCTGCCCCAGCGATTACCCCAAACACACAGAGGTCAGGATGCCAAGCAGCCAAAAACTGGCAAATATTAACTAGAGCAACCAGGAAGGAAAGTCAGCAGAGGAATCAGGAGTACAATGTCATAGGACAAGAAAGAGCAGTGGTCATGTGGTCACCAGTGGCAAACAATCAGGGATGCCAAAGAGGATGCGGGCAAACAGTTCCCGGATCAGGCTACTGAAGTCATCTTTAAGAGAAAACAAGCCAGACTTTAAGAAAAAGGAGAGAGAGACAAGAGTGAAGTGACTACGTGAAGGTTACATATAAACTATTCTTTTGTTGTTGTTGTTTAAATGTGGAGATGGAAGGAAAGAACCAAGAAAGGTTGTTGTAGTTGGGGGATATATGAGCATATTTCAGGCCACTGGGCAAAAACCTGTAAAGAGGGTGACTGAAAATTCTAGAGAAATTAAAGAAGTGAAAGAAGATCCTAGAGGATGTGGGAGGGGTTGGGGTCAAAGATAAGCAGGTGGTGGCAGCAGGAGACAGAAGAGAGAATAGAAATGGGGACAAGCAAATCTTGATGTGGTTCCTTTACTTTAAGTTCACATTTATGATGTGCCTACCCTAAATAAGTATTGTGCTGGGTGGACACACAATATTGATAAGGTAAGCAATGATCCTCAAGGAGCTGATGAGTTAGTCACATTAAGTGACATCTAATGCTCATTCAACCCTAAATATGCTATAACTTTAATATTTTTTAAGATTTTATTTATTTATTCATGAGGGACACACAGAGAGAGCCAGAGACATAGGCAGAGGGAGAAGCAGGCTTCCTGCGGGGAGCCTGATACAGGACTCGATCCCAGGACCCCGGGACCACGACCTGAGCCAAAGGCAGACACTCAACCACTGAGCCACCCACGTGTCCCTAACTTTAATATTAATTGCAAATATCAATAAAAACAAGTTAGAATTTAAAAAGGTCAAACAGGATACAAATTGCTATAGGAATTCTGGGCGAGAAACAGATATTTCCAACTGGGAAGGTTTCAAGGAGGAAACTGACCCATAAAGGATAAATACACAGAGCAGGGGCAATGAGTATTTTGAGGGTCTGCCAGACAAAACAAAAAAGTCTCAACTATAGCACACACAAAAATTTGGACATTAGAGAAGACATTTATCAATTTTGGGGCTTCCCAGCTTCTGAATCTTATTTGAGGTCCCTTCATCTTGAGAGGCGGAGCTGTCACTCTATTAGCTGGAAGTTCAGATCCTCATTTTCCCTGCCACCTTTATATCTGGAGCAGAGGGGCATGGATTAATCAGGTAGGCAAACCTGCTTCTGAGTCCTGCAATGCCTGTCACTTCACTTGACTCTGTAGCATAATTTTATGATTCCCGTCCACTGTCTAGATTAATTCCCAGAGCCTGGTTCTCCCAACCTCCTAGCAATTTGAAATCTTTTCAATAAATTTGTTTTAATTTAGCTATATAGTCTTTTTTATGTTGCCTGCAGCTGAGAATCCCTACAAACAGGTATGATAATCCTGACCAATATTGATATGATCATAGAAAATCTTATAATCCAGTTTGAATGAAGAATTGCGGGGGACACTACATACCAGCCAAGGTTGTGTCAGGAAAACAGAATGCTCTCTAGGCACAAGTAAAAGGGGATTTTTTTAAAAAAAGGATTATAAAAAACTCTGAAGGTCCAGGGAAGCAAAGGAGAGAGAAGATGTTGCTAAAAT
The DNA here is from genome assembly GCF_018345385.1 of Vulpes lagopus. NCBI lineage: Eukaryota > Metazoa > Chordata > Mammalia > Carnivora > Canidae > Vulpes > Vulpes lagopus. The sequence goes on along the minus strand of NC_054834.1, from coordinate 85,004,666 downwards.
TCATGAAATTTATAAATGGGTACATCGTAGAAACCACCACTGAGGATCTCAGCCCTCTGCAGCACCCAAGGAGGTGGTTCTCAGGAGGATGCTTGGAAATCCTGGCATGGCTGCCCAGATGTCTGTCATCTGCAGATGCTCGTGTACTTGTCTGGAGCTGCAGCTGGAGAAAAAACCTCCTGCTGCTCAAGCTTGGACTCCCCTCCTATGCTCTAGATCCTTAGGGATTTTGTTATCCTTATTATCTCTCTTGTCCAGTTGCCTCAAATTCTCTTTCCTGACTCATTTCCTGCACCGTATAAAAACGCTCAATTCTTGCCCTATACTTGGCTATTTATTTCCCTTTCTTTCTGCTCTTATCCAGAGGCAAGATATCTGGCTACCTGGAAGAGCAGTTGTCTGCATTCAGTCTCCACTAACTAACCTCATGCCAGAAGACATTGTAGCGTATTAGGAGCTTAGCTTTTAAAATGCTCAACATGGGTTCATATTTTGCTAGGACCACTTATTTAACTGTGTGACCTAGTACAAGTCACTTAGATTCTGCAAGTCTGATTATTTTCTTAAATTGGAGATAATCACAACTTCTCAGGGCTGTGTGAGGAGTACTTAATTAGTTCAATGCCTGGCATATAGTGAGTGTGCATTAAATGTAACCTGTTGCTTACTCCTTGAACCTCTGTGGTCAGGCTGCCCCTCTTCCACTGTTGATACTACTCCCACCAAAGTCTCCAGTGACTTGTTAAAAGTGATGAAAAATTTTCCATTTTTTAAGATAATATTTGATCTGTTTAAAATGTTCCACATAATTGACCCCTCCCTCTTAATTTAAACCCAATCTCCAAACCAGGGTACATAGGATGATTCACTAAAGTGATAGAAGAAAACATTGCAACTTCTATTGTTTATAAAATACATCATATTTCTTTCTATGCACCATATGCATGCAAAGAAAACTGCCAGTTAAATATGACACAGCTTTATGACACATGTAAATGACATGTGTCATTTACACATTCAGTTAATATCTATTACACGAACACTTTTACATTTACTTAAATATTTATTTAAACTTACAAATAATGGCAACATGATTGGTTATGACTAAGTTCATGTATTTGTGGACAGTGATGTCATTTCAACTCTGATCAACAGACATTAAAATGGGGGAAAATATGCATTTTATATGATATACACATGCATATATATATATTTACACATATATAATGGAGTATTAGCCATAAAAAAGAATGAAATCTTGCCATTTACAACAACATGGATGGAGCTAAAGAATATAATCTAAGCTAAATAAGTCAGTCAGAGAAAGATAAATACCATATGATTTCACTTACATGTGGAATTTAGGAAACTAAACAAATGAGCAAAGGGGGGAAAGAGAGAGAGAGAGAGAGAAATCATAAAATAGACTCTTAATTATCAAAAACAAACTGATGGTTACCAGAGGGGGGTGGGTGGGGAGGATGGATTAAATAGGTGATGGGGATTAAGGAGTGTGTTTGTCATGATGAGCACCAGATAATGTATGGAATTGTTGAATCACTACATTGCACACCTAAAACTAATATAACACTGTATGTTAACTAATTAGAATTAAATAAAAACTTAAAAAGTCAAAAATAAAATAAAATGTCAATATTATGTTAATAATTGTAGAAACTAGATGATTGATATGTGAAGGTTCATTATCCTATTCTTTTGGGTATGTTCAAAATTTTCCATGATAAAAAGATTTTTAAGAATCAAAACTGGCTGGCTCAGTCAGTAGATCATGCAAACATTACATGGTCTCATTCATTTGGAGAATATAAAAAATAGTGAAAGGGAATAAAGGGGAAAGGAGGGAAAATGAGTGGGAAATATCAGAGAGGGAGACAGAACATGAGAGACTCCTAACTCTGGGAAACGAACAAGGGGTGGTGGAAAGGGAGGTGGGGGGGGTGACTGGGTGACGGGCACGAGGGGGGGCACTTGATGGGATGAGCACTGGGTGTTGTGCTATATGTTGGCAAATTGAACTCCAATAAAAAAATAAATAAAAAATAAATAATAAAAAAATTTAAAAAATAAAGATCATGCAACTCTTGATTCAGGGGTTGTGAGTTTGAGCCCCACATTGAGTATAGAGATAACTTAAAAATTAATAACTCTTTTCTTAGGCCAGTGGCACAGGCAGGATGGGCAAGTGTTGCAGTCTGTATACTGCCAGGAAGCTCCACAGCCATGGATCAGATTAGAAGTAGCATGACGAACAGTGTAAGAAAGCCCATTTGGGCACAGCTGGGAAGGTCAACCCTTTTGGAGGTGCTTCCCATACAAAGGGAATTGTGCTGGAAAAAGTAGTAGTTGAACCCAAACAGCCAAATTCTGCCATTAGGAAGGTGTCAGGGTCCAGCTGATCAAAAATGGCAAAAAGAATCACAGGCTTTCTACCCAATAATGGTTGTTTGAATTCTATTGAGGAAAATTATGAGATTCTGGTTGCTGTATTTGGTCACAAAGATCATGCTGTTGGTGACATTCCTGGAGTTCACTTTAAGATTGTCAAAGTAGCCAGTGTCTCTCTTTTGGCCTTGTACAAAGGCAGAAAGGAAAGATCAAGATCATAAGTTTTGATGGTGAAAACATGACAATAATAAATTTTCATATGCCCCAAAACCAATAATAATAATAGTAAAACAAAAGGCATCTTTTAAAAAGTCAAAAGAAAATATGTGTCTTTGGAATGCCTGGATAGCTCAGTTTGTTAAGGGTCCAACTCTTTGTTTCAGCTTTAGGTCATGATCTCAGGGTCTATTAATATATATTACATAGATTAAAATATTATATGTATACAACCCATAAGTAAATATACATGGGGATTGTTCAAAAACTTACTGACTGAATACATAATTTAAAAGGTTTGGAAACCGCTGATTTAAACCATGTCTTGATAAGTAATATTCTTTCATTGTTTCCCTCTTCCACCTCTTCTTCTTGACAATCTTCATGCCTCCATCTCTCCTCTTCCCGTCCTTTACCTTCCATGTTAGTATCCGTAGAATTCTTCATTGTTCACCATTCCTATAACTTTACTCCCTGTACACTGATAACTCTCAAACCTCTGTCACCTAAACAGTTTCCTCCTGAGCTCCAGACTAAAGGGATTAGTAAATTTCTCCACATCCATGCTATGGATATCTCAAATCCATCAAATCTAAAACAGAGTTTGTCTTCCCCTTAAATCTTCCCCCTCCTCCTCTCTTCCTTATCACAGCAAATGGCACCATCATTTGCCAGTCACCCACTTCAGAACTCTGATTTATTCTTTCAACTCCTGCTTTCTACTTCCAAATAGCTCTAAAATATGTCACCTGCTCTCTTTCTCCAATTTAGGTGATGGCTGCAACAGAAAATATGTTACATTAAAAGCCAATAGTTCCATCTAACAATGTAAAATTAAAATGAAAAAATAATTTGCATCATTAGTTTATCATGCTAGAGTTACTGAGATCATCAGAATGGCCCAAAACAAAGACATCTGCTGTTAGAGGGTATTTGCCAGGACTCAACACAATATTGTTTTAAGCCAACAATTAACTGGGATGTGAAACCTGATTTTTTTTATCCCATAATTTGGTATCTAGTGACTTAAGTATCTGGCTGTTAGAGAAAATCCCATTACCATTTGGCAAACAATCTCTGACTGGATTGATTAGCCATGAAATGAATGCAAGTGATTTGCACAGCTTAAATATGCACTTAATAGTTTAAATATGAGATGACATTGACAGCTTTCCAAATAGTACTAATATTCCATTAGAGCAATTCACTAATGTATATCAATATAATCCTTACATATTACCATTATTATTACATTTTTTTTCTTTATACTTTCAGAATTTCCCATTTTTACCTTGACTATATCCCTAATTTCTTCATTCTGAGACTTTTCGGGGTTGAGGAGCTGCAGCAAACACAAGTTAAGCCATAATAATCATTGCCACTTTATTGCTGACCTTATTCTCCTCTTCTACTATTTACAATTTAAATGGAGACGAGTTTGGATGGAAACTACAAAACCCTATGCTGCGGTACATAATTTGAAGAGAAATGCAAAGAATCTGAATTGTACATGGATTGACAGGCATTAAAATGAGAAGTTTCTTCAGAATAATTGGGAGGGCCTAACGATGCCATAAATAACAGTGATATATCTAACCCTTTCAATATTCAATAGCAGCTTATTATATTCTGTCTCCCTGTATGAGCTGCTTTATCTCTTATCTTCGCTCTGTTCCCATCATTACTGTCCTCGTTAACACCCTCCTGTTTCTTGCTTGGACTTTCCTAACAGCTCGTCCAGTCTTACCAACTTGGCATTTGTCCACAGCTGCCAGACTCATCTTGTCATTTTTCCAAAATGTAAATCTGATTATATCTTTTTGATGTTTTTGTTTTGGATCAAACCCTTTCAGTCGTCTGCATTGTGGAGAGGATAAAATCCAAGTTCCTCAATGTTACACCCAGAACCTTTTTTGCCATAGCTCTACCTTACCATCTAGTATCACCTTTGACTGCTTCCTTTGGGGCAGACAGACCTTGCCCCATTCCTGGGTATGCACTCCAGGTCCCAAACGTAATGTACTGTGTCTCTCCACTAGAAGGGCCTCCTACCCCACTCTCATTTGACAGCCTCTATCAGTGCCCAGTAGCAAATGTTACCCCATGGCCTCCTAACTCTGGAAAATCTTCATTACCTACTCATGCAAAATTAACTGCTCACTCTTTTAAGCTAGTATCCTGGCATTAACATGTCTCTGTCTTGCACTAAATCCTACCAAATCATAAATGCTTCTTTACATGTCTCATCTTTCCATTAGGCTTGGAGTTGCTTAAAGAGAAGGACCATATCTTGTCCATGTTTTATATCTCCAATAGTGAATTTAGTACCTAACAATTTTAATAATAAATTTCAGTTATTGCACACTAGAACTTTTCCAGGTGCTATTCTAAATGCTTCCCTCATTTAATTCTCACTGTACCTTCATGAAGTAGGTACTATTACTAGTCCCATAAGAAAAGTAAGGCAAAAGTAGGTGTTTAATAAATGTCAATTAATGAATATTATTGCTTTTTTAAAAAAAAATTAATGTAGTCATGTCATCATTACTCCTAATACTTTCCAGACATTGTTACAACTGCAAGATGATGCCTTGGTAGAGGTAAAGTATATGCAATGGCATGAGTACAGCTATTCGGTTTGGGAAGACATAGATTACCTGCCATTCTGAATTCCACTCTATGTATACAGGCCTTCAAGATTAACTGCTTTGTTTTAGTTATTTTTGTTTTCACATGTTATACTGGCTTTTTAAATAATTTTCCCCCTCCTGATCTCATTTATACCTAATCATTATCTACAGAAACAGTTAGTACTATTATTACTTACACATTTCCTTAAACTGCCAGATACAGAAATTAAGTTGCCAAGCCGGAGGGGAAAATGCCCACTTCAATACCACTAAGTGGGTAGTTCTTGTGCTAATTTAATATTTATCTTGTTTAAGTTTTTTCTTCCGCAAGTCACATTAGTAAGACAGATTTAAGATTTATCCTAGATTGTGAGAGATAGTTGTTCTGTGTAACTACAGTTTTGCAATTCTTTAGCATGTGAATGTAGATAGATTATTAAATGATATGGGTTTTTTCCAGAAAACATTTTTATTTTAACGACTCCAATATGCTGAGCTCAAATGTATAAAAAATGGGGGAATTTGGGACTGGGTGTAAGGTGAGAGGCAAAGGTATTTCTAGTCCAAGGACTGATGCCAAATCACAGTTTATAAAAACTACCTGCTGCCCATCATGATGCCAATGAGGTAGAGAAGTATTATAACCACATCTTTAATTTCTAGACTAATTCATCAGAGATATCCATAACTCATATTGAAAATCACAGAAGGATGAGTTCAATAATAATCTAGTTAATCGTCCCAAGTGGAATCCACACCTCACCCAACAAGGACAAGTGAGGAAAAGAGATAAAAGAGGAAGCAGAATAATAAGGTAGCTGAAACCAAGAATCTGGCCATCTGCTTCTTCAGAGGGAGTCATGTCTTTACCCTTATTTTATATTTAAGGTATTCCGCCATTAAAAAAAAAAAAAAAAAAAGCAATGATAGAATAAGGAAACACCTACTTCCCCAGGAAAATGAGAGTACAGCTGAAGTAAACCAGAGGACAGGCCCACCCACAAAAAGTGTGATTTCTGTAAACTTTTGCTTCTATTCTTTTCAACTCTCCTGCTTCTTGCTCCTGGATCCTGCTGCCTGTTGAATTTTTGCTAACTCTGTATATCTCATATCCAGATCTTTCAGAGAGAGGCTCTAATTAGCTCCACAAATCATAATAGTCCCTGTTGAGCAACCTCTCACACCAGGCCTGTAGGGCCATTGGCAGTGCTCTGTACAGATCCTGTCTGATGGCTGTGCTATGTTAGTGTACTTCAGTCCTGGAGTGCTTTCAATCTCAACAACCAACACTTCCATCTCACTGTCAAAGGGCTGCCCTCAGGTTGCAGGAAAACAGTTTTTTCCACGTGCATAGAGAGCAGACAGTGCCTGGAAATTCATAATCATAGGCTCAGTCCTTAATCAATGATTGATGAGTAAGGAAATATAAATACCCCACCTCCCTCACCCCATAGACAAATACCCCAATCCCATAGACAATGGGATTGTCTATGATGTGACCACTTCTCTCCAATCTTCTCTGCAGAATTGTAACAGTTATCTTCTGTGGGATTTTGCTGGACATTCCATCCTTGTCTGTCTTTCTTCATACAAATCATCCCAGAACATGCTTCTGGAGAACTCAACTCAGAAAAGGCCATTGTCATATCCTGCTAAGTCACTTAGAGATTGATTGTCTTTGAGGCAGGAGCTTATCTTTGATCTAATCGGCTATGATCAGAGTTACAGGATCATAACCTGTGCATACCCTTTAACAGGGGCTTTGGCCATGGGCCATGGCCTCTCTGAGTGTGAGAAGTAGAAGCGCAGGCCAGAATACACTCACATTCATCTGGGTAATGTCTCCTGGGCATAAATATGGTAAGGCAATAACAAGTGAAGGCAACAATTACAAACTGTGTATGTCGAATTGAAGAACTTAAAGTGCTCTATATACCTAATGTGGAAATGATGATATGCCATTTGCAATCATAAAGCAGCATGTTAAAATACAAAAAGCAAAGATATAAGAAACAAACCTGGGAATACAGTATGAATAGGGAAAATACACCTGCAGATATACATGCATGCACACAAACACATACACCCACATACACACACGCAGGCTCCAGAAATCAACTCTTTCCACTAAGAGCAATGTGGAGTTGAACCACATTTAAAAACCTTAACAGTACTTCCTTAGTTTTCTATTAACTCACAGGGGAAGTCTGACCACCCATGGGGCAGAGACCGATTACAGTTATTTACAAGGTAGGGAGGATACACCTTTATTTATGGTTGTATCCTGTTTTTTAATTTTTGAATTGTTACGTGTCTATCTTTCATTCTGCAAATTGCATACAGCAACCTGGTAGGTAATTTACACACTAAATTACTTTACTGTAAGAATAGTAAAACACTAAAAATCCCTTTAACTCAATAACCACTTACACACAGGCATCACGATATAACAGTAGCACTATAAAACAGCAATACAATGAATGAAGTCACAAAACATACAAAGCACCTTTGAAGATACTGGAAATAGAAATAGTCATAATTATCTTACCCAAACTTTTTTGTGGTGATGTCGCAAAACACAGTGGTCCACGCTCTACCCACAAAAGGGAGGAGGAAAACACCCAGTGTTCTTTACTAAACAAATGAAGGTTTTAGTTTTTATTTTTTAGTTTTTTGAATTATCATCTATTGTTGCCTGACAAGATTCTTTTCTTTGCATTGAAATTAATTGTACCAGAGAGTAAGGAATAAAAACCATTAAGACTTGGTGCCAACTCTAGTGGGGATGATGAGTATGCACATAATTATAATACAAAGGAAAACCTATCAAGCATTCTCATTCTAGCTAATGGAATCAGGGTTGGCTTCAAGGAAAAGCCTATTTGAACTATATTTCAGAGAACAATAGGATTTCCAAAAGAAGAGGCAAGGAACAGGAAGCTCCAAAACCTTATTCCTATGATTACTGTTTTTTACTGTCACAGGTTAAAGTAACTCCTGCAAATCTCAGCTTCTTTCTCTTTCAGAGCCTCCCACTGATCTGCCTTTAGGAAGAAGCAGAAAGCCCAACTGGGTCTTTTTCTTACCAAACAACTTTAGAAAATAGTATAGCATTATCTGTTAAAATCTAATATATGCATACCCTGTGACCAAGCAATTCTACTCCTTAGAATATACTCAAAACAAATGCTTGCATTTGTACATCAGAATCTTTGTACAATGATCAAAGTGCCTTATTTGTATTTGTCAAAAATTGGAATTATCAAATGCATAAACAAATTGCAGTATGTTCATACTATGAGATATATACAGCAACGAAAATGAAAAAACACAGCTACACACAACAATATGAATAGAACTTACAAGTATAGTATTGAGCAAAGAAATCAGATACAAAAGAATACACAGAGCATGAATCCACCTATATGTAGTTCAAAAACAGGCAACCCTAAGAGGTCTATTTGTAAAAGATCCAACCATAACATAAAGCAAAGACATAACCATAAAAGTGCAAATAGTGGCTGCCTCTAGAGAGGATGAAGGGATGTGTGACAAAAAAGGAACACAGACAATGCCTGTGGAAATGTTATATATTTTTTGCCTACGTGGTGGTTTCATAGATATTCACTTTATAATTTATTATACTATACATTTATGCTTTACACATTTTTCATATGTATTTCAAAATAAAAAAATAAAAGGGAATCTCTACCATCAACAATAAATATTCCTAGAGAAAAGACATACATATGTGGGAATATTATTGAAACAATATGGGATCCCTGGGTGGCGCAGCGGTTGAGCGCCTGCCTTTGGCCTAGGGCGCGATCCTGGAGACCCGGGATCGAATCCCACATCAGGCTCCGGTGCATGGAGCCTGCTTCTCCCTCTGCCTGTGTCTCTGCCTCTCTCTCTCTCTCTGTGACTATCATAAATAAATAAAATTTTTTTTTAAAAAAAGAAACAATATAAAACATATGACCAAATCCCAAAGATAAGAACTACTAGTATAGGAGGTCAAAAAGGATAGGCTTTGAAGAGTTAAAATTTGAACAGAAGAGAAAGATCTGTCCAGGTTGGTGGAAAAACCTGAACAAAACTTCCTTGTTTTGTTTTAACAAAACTTAATTTCTAGTGGTTGGTATGCAAAACTAATGGATGACAAGGTTGAACAGGTAACATTGGATCAGATTGAGACCCCTCTATGTGATAACATGCACACCCATGTTAATGAAAACATTAAATATTAATAACTACTGTCTATTGGTTGCTTATTTTGTGCTAGGGAATTTATGGCTTACAATAATCTTAAGACTCAGTGTTTTATCTCTTCTTTTTTCCTTTTTTTTTTTAAAGATCTTATTTATTTATTCATGAGAGAGAGAGAGAGAGAGGCAGAGACACAGGCAGAGGGAGAAGCAGACTCCCTGTGGGGACCCCGATGCGGGATTCAATCCTGGTACCCCAGAATCACGTCCTGAGCCAAAAGCCGATGAGCCCAACCATTGAGCCATCCAGGCATCCCACTTATTCTTTTTCTCAATGAATAAACTGAGGCTCAAATTAAGTGTCATGCCTAAGAACCCAGCTAGCAAGTGGTGGGATGAAGACTTACGTCCACATGCCTGATTTCAAAACCCATGATGGAAATGAGGACCAATCTATTAAGAAAAAGTAATTCTAGTATCCAGTTGTGGTCTCTACTATTTCCTACTAAAAGGAAGCAAACATCTTTGAGAAGTGGCTGACTCCAGATCTGGGGCAGGAAAAGTACAGGCTGAAACTGAAACATCTTCTCATTCCAGATCAGGAGGAAACTATGAAAGACTCTATGGCCATGTCTCCCCTGGCCTAAGTGGAGCATCAATAAATATGATAAATGAAAGGGATTGAAAAATATCAAATACGAATGAATGATAATTAAAAATTAAAATCTCATTGGTTGGTTGCCTTTAGAGGATGCTATGGACCTCCTCCTTATACTTTCAAAACTGATAAATAGAGGGAAGAATTAAGTTTCCTGTATGATCTGTAGGTCTGGGTAACCAATTAGCTGATAAGGGAAAATTTCTCTTTAAAGAACCATCTAACTAATAAATGAAGACAAAAACGATAGAATTAGAATATCTCTATTTCTAATTCTTAATGATCACAGTAATGATCATCGATGGCTGACAACATCACCAAACAATGAGAAAAAATCACATTATGGGCTTCCTGACAGGAAAGCATGGCACATATGAAATAGCACTGTCAAAAATAAATTGAATCTGAGTCTCATAAAGCTTTATACTAATGTATAAGAGTTATGAGGGATAATGGAACATGTTAACACAATAGTGATGCAGTAATCCAAATCCAGACTCTGAGAAATTCTACAAATGAGTCAGCTATTTCTCACACAATACAAGAGAATAAAGAATGGAAAGACAGGGTTCCTAGAGATTTAAAGATACTTAAGAGATATCTCAACCAGTGTCAATGTAAATACCTTATTTAGACTCTGGTTCAAAAAGCAAATTGTAAAAACAAAACAAAAATCATTTACAAGATAATAGGGGAAATGAGAACACTAATTAGATACTTAACCGTATTAAGGAAATCTTGTCATTGTTTTTCAGGTGAGATAATGTACTGTGGTTATGTCTTTACAAGATCTTATCTTTCAGAAATGCATACTGACATATTTACAAATGAAATATGCTTCAAAATAATCTGAAAGGAGTAGAGAGTGGGTCAGAGTAGAGATGAAATAGGACTGATCATGTTTTGATAAATGTTGAAGAAGGTGATGGGAAGAGTAAATTCATTACACTATGTTCTCTACTCTCAGTGCAGTTTTTATATTCTATAGAAAAAATAAAAATAAAAAGTTTAAAACATGCTCAGAGTCTCTCTTCCTCTGATTCATGGAGAGGGAGAGACTAAAAAATACTAGAGAGGGGAAGAATATGGTTGGGAACACAGAAGTTAAGAAAAAGGGATCTGGATTTTCCTCCAAACCTGGGATAAAGATGAGTTACAGACAGGAAAAATAGAGACCTGGTGAACTCACATTAGGTGGCCTCTAGCCTATCAGCAAAGGAAGAGGCATATTTTGCTCCATGGAGGAAGCCTACAAAGAGTTGGAACTGAGTACTAGAATGGAAAAATTTGGGTCATTTGCTTCGTGGAGATATTAATGGGTTTTGTCATTTACCAATAATGTTAAAATTGGTAAACACAGTAATGCCCCTCAGCACTAAATAGTGTCATACCTCTCAGTACTAAAATTTCTTAGGATTCTCAATTCATAAGTGTTCCTAAAAGTCGGTTAGGCAGCATTAATTCCTTAACTAAGGTAATCTTAACAAAGGTATCTTAACCTTACTCTTAACTAACAAGTTAGGTGGTCATGAGTTATGAGTCAGCTTTGATGGAGAGTCACATTACACTCTGATTTCTTCACTATCTTCTGCTAAAGTCAGAAGAATAATTGTTATCACGTATAAACCTGACCAGTTTCCCTGAGGAGCAAGGGCTCCTGGGCTTTCGTTATTTATCATTTGAACTGTTGTTTTCTTAGAACAGATTTTAGCAATGGGTTTGGTTATTCCAAAGAAAGAACTTCTAATTACATAAATAAAAAGCAAACCTATCACTCTAATTCTCTCCTCTTTGCCAAAACACAGTGAATGTATGTCAGTAGCAAAACTTAATCCTTCATCACATTTCCCACTTCCAGAAAAATCATCTGTACCATTAAAATTATTTTCTTATTTTCCAAAGAATGCACCTTTAACAAAAATGTTTCCTAGGGAATTCCCATCATGCTTGAGGTGTTGCAGTCCTACCAGAAAACATTACTGATTTTTACAATATACTCCCACCAACTATACAAAGTCTTACCAATGCCAGTTTCCTCTTAACCTATGACCCACCCTTGCATCATTGCTTTGCACCTAAATTTCACCCCCGCCTTCTATCGGAGGCAGGTAACCAGCCCTAAGATGTTCTCATTGGCATTTTGAAAATCTTCCTATGAGTCTCAGGGTCCACATCTAACCTCTCTTGTGCTTCTTATAACCACAGAGGTCAGTGAACCCTCTGAGCTCTAGTTTCCTTGTCCATACAATGGGAAGGCACATGATGGACTCCAAAGTTCACTGTGAAGTCTGTAATTCCATAGTTCCTTGGTGTCTGTGCATGAGGTTAGGCTGAGTAGATGAATGAGTCAGCCACCCTGGCTCCTTTCCAGTTCCTCCTGTCAATATTCTGTAGACATACTGATGGAACATTTCCTCATCTGAGAATTCTACAGTTTAAAGTCTGTGAGGTAAGTTCAGTTTATTTTGATAAAAAGAGTTGTTTAATTTTGTTTTTTGTTTTTTAAATGGATGAATTACAACCTTATATTTGCCCTTTGGGGTCTATGTTCATGATTGTAGTCCTCATGAGTTTAGTTATAACAGGAATAAATGCAGATCTTTATTATCATGCTGCTGTGGGAATTGTTTAAAATTTATTCTTAGACCAAGCTCTTGCTTGGGCCTCCTGGGTCCTCCTTACTACACCTGGGACCATCTGTGGGCATCATCAGAACTGCAGTTTAAATGTATCCCACACCAGCTTTCTTTACGCCACAACTCCTCATGCAGTTGAATATGCTCCATTTGTAGTTTCTCTTGTTCACATCTCACTGTTTTGGATGCTGTCCTCAGGTACAGTTCTTTCACATGTTGAATCGTATCATCCAGGTCCAGTAAGGAGAACAAAATCCATGCTAGGTAAATAGAAGAAATTTAAAGTAGGGAAATAACTTGTTACAGAGATGTAGATGTTGAAAGACCTAAAAATAAGTGCCAGTGAGGTTATCTAAAAAGTACCAGTTACAAAAAGTTACTAGTACCCCCAAGACCTGAGGAACAGAGAAGAACTAGTATTGCCCAGGCTACCCTGTGGGAGCTAGAACCTTGGAGAAGGAACCACCCAAACTTGCTGGAAGCACTGCACGGTTGCCTGGTAGGAACTGGACCACAAAAAGTGGGGCTTTCAGGCAGGAGCTGGAACCATAGAAGAGACACAGTCATAGCTCAGCATGCTCCCAAAGCATAGAGGAAAGAAACACCTGGGATTCTTCCCCTCCCAAACCTCCATTTCCTGCCAGTAACTCGCATTGGCTGAACCTAACCAGAAGGCAGTGCGAAAGGGAACCTGAGAATTCTGAGCAAGCCCTTAAGATTGAAAGCAGAGGAGGGCAGAAAGTGGATCTGAGAGAAAACAGGCAAACAACCTGAATACAAATTGGAAAAGGAAATACAAATAACTAATAAACATAGGAAAGTATATTCAACTACTTTAGAAACCAGAAAAAAATGTAACCTTAAACCACAATGAGATACCATATTGCTCCCCACAAAAATGTTAAAATGCCAAGTATTTTTTTAATATTTTATTTATTTATTCATAAGAGACACAGAGAAAGAGAGGCAGAGACATATGAAGAGGGAGAAGCAGGCTCCATGCAGGAAGCTCTATGTGGAACTTGATCCTAGGACTCCAGGATCATGCCCCTAGCCAAAGGCAGACGCTCAACCGCTGAGCCACCCAGATGTCCCTGATGCCAAGTATGGAAGATGTTCAGCAGTGGGAAGGTTTGTACACACTGCTGGGAGTGTGAACTAGAAAGCACATTGGCATTGTCTAATAATGATGATGATGTTGAACATACCCTATGCTCTAGGAATTCCACTTCTAAGAACACACTCTCAGGAAAATCTAGCCACGTACAGGAGACATGTACAATAACATTCACAGAAGCATTGCTAAGTATAGCAAATTACCCAGCTGGAACCTACTCAAATGTCCACCAGCAAGAGAATGCATAAAGTGTGCTTTATTCTTATACTGGAACATTGCATAAAAAGGAGCAAACTATAGCTACATACACAAGTGAATACACAGATGAATGTCATAGGCATGATTTTGAGCAAAAAAGTACCCCAAAAAACTTGAAATGATTCCACTTACATAAAATTCAAAAACCTGCAACATTATATAGACTATTTAAGGAATGAATCATCTATGGGGAAACTATAAATGAAGGAATGATAAACAACTCTGAGGAGGGGTTACCTCTGTGTGCAAGAAAGGTGGACATGGTCAGGAGGAGGCCCAAAGCCTAGCTACTATTTTTTAGATATGATACATTTTATATTTAAAAACTTCACTTCGAAGACCTAAAAGCTCATGTTTCCTCTTCCTAATTGTGACTGGGAATAAAATAATATACTCTCACACATTCATGCACGTTCTATAGTTAGATTTCCATTTTGGTATCCTCATTTATGGCTATTAACCTTGGCCTAGTTATATCAATCTTGTCTATGTTGCCTCGGTTTCCACATCTGTAAAATAAGGATGATAATAGTTTCTTCATAGGATGATTATCAGATACAAAAACACACCGGAAATGCTCAACCCCATGGCCTGGCACCCAGCCAGTGGCAGATGTCTGTTATTTTGCTCACATCATTGCTTCAGTCCATGTAGTGTCCTCCCCACCACCCCTATCTACTGACCATTACTCATCCAAGGACATTCAACATAGTGCCTGAAGACCCTCCCACCCATCCACCCCAGCTGACTTCTCCCTTTTTTAAATGCCTAAACTTCCTGTTGCCCGCACCGGACATTTACCATGTATTTATTTATTCATTCATCCTTTATGAGGCACTTACTGTGTATTTATTCACTCATTCATACAGCAAATCATGGGTCAGGTCCTGGGAACATAGAAGTGCCTAAACAGACACTGCCTTCATGGGTCCTGCAGCCTGGAAAGGGAGCTAGACATTCCACCAGTGAGGGAGTGCATAACTCTTTAATCCAGCTATGCTAGGTGCTATCAAGACAAAGTGTGAGATGCATTGAGAATCTATCACAGAGGAGGCTGACTTAGACTGTAGAGTCAAGAAAGATTTCTTTAAGGAAGTGACATTCAAGGTAAGACTTGAAGGATACACTGCTTTCTATTGTCACCATAGGCAACAAATATTTATTTTTTTTAAGGATTTATCTATTTATTCATGATAGACTTAGAGAGAGAGAGAGAGAGAGAGAGAGAGAGAGGCAGAGACACAGGAGGAGGGAGAAGCAGATTCCATGCCAGGAGCCTGACGCGGGACTGGATCCCGGGACTCCAGGACCGCGCCCTGGGCCAAAGGCAGGCGCTAAACTGCTAAGCCACACAGGGATCCCCAATAAATATTTATTTAAAACATATAACCTACATGGAGTATCAGTGCACATGTAACTACAGAAAAAATAGAGTAGTCCCTCCTTACCCATGGGAAATACGTTCCAAGCCTCCAAGTGGATGCCTGAAACCACAGATGGGACCAACCCCTATATATACTATGTTTTTCCTATACATACATACATAACCATGATAAAGCTTGATTTATAAATTAGTTATGGTAAGAGATTATGACAATATACTGCAATAAAAGTCATGTGACTCTTCTTTCTCTCTCTTTCAAAATATTATACTATATTCATCCTCCTAGTGATGACGGGAAATTATAAGATGCCTACCTGATGAGCTGAATGATGTAGGGACAGAGTTTTACCTATTGACCTTCTGACCACATATCAGAAGAAGAATCATCTGCACTGTAGTTGACTGAGGGTAACTGAAACCACAGAGAGCAAAACTGCAAATAAGGGGTGATCACTCAAGCAGCAAGTGACTAGAATGTACAACATTATCCAGATGTTTAGAATCCCCAAAGGTCAGGGTTTTTCTTAGAGACATTTTATATAAAATGTGAGATTTGAGCAAAGCCTTAACTGGAAAGGTAGAACTAAGACAAGAGAGGGAGGCAAAAGAGACATTTTAGATATATTACATATATATATATATATATATATATATATATATCCATTTATCCATATGGATATATGGGCAGAGATAGGAAAAGGCAAGACAGGTTCAGACAGGTGGCTTGAACCAAGGAGTGACATAGGAAGGTGACTAAAAGTAAAAGTTCAGATCATAGAAGGGCTTGGTTTATCCTAGATAGGTTTTCTTTCTGTATTATGGGTTTCTTTGAGACTCTCATAAAAACCCTGGACTTCTTCTCTTTCTCAAAAAAAAAAAAGTTTTAAGTGTATTCGTAAATCTGTATATAATTTCAGGGGTTCACAATCCCTCTGAACTCCCAGTTAGCACTGAAAGGATGCAAGCAGAAGAAAGGTGACATGTTCCAGTGTTTAAGAGTGTTTCCTTTGCCTAAAAGGGAAATTACTGGTAGGAAGGTCAATTGAGAAACTATTTCAACATAATGAGAGCAGGAGTTCTTGTAGGCCCTATGCAAAAGGGGTGGCTCTAGGAGTTCATTAAGTAGGTAAACTAATATTTATTGAAAGCTTACTCTGGTACTCAGTGTAAGAAGGTAAAAATGAGAAGATAAGAGCACTGCCCTCAACTAGCTCCAAGCTGGGCACGATCACCAAGGCAAGCAGCCGTAAATGCAGAGGGAGTCAGAGCAGTAGCAGATTGTCTTACTCAGAACTTTCCATTGGCAAGTTCTAGAGAATCAAATCAATGTCGCTGATATTATATTCAAGGCACATCACAAAACAGCCACAACTCACCTCTCTGTTGTCATTTCCACTTAAGCCTCTACCACGACTACTTCCAACACAGGACTCAGCGGGCCGGGCATTACTGGACTGACCTATCCTGACACTACTTTTCCTGCAGGTCAGTCACTATTTTTCTCCAAGTAGCTTTGCACGGTCAAATTCCTATGCACCCCCAGAGGCCCAGTTTGGGTGTTGTCTCCCTTGAAGCTTTGTCCAGTCTCCCCGTTCATTCTGCTCCGAGTTAACTGTGTGCGGCCTCAATAACACTGAGCAAGGGAGGGATGTTGTCTTTCCATCTCACCCTGGGAGGTGCCCATCCCTGTGGTGGCAGGTGCTTAGTATCCACTGAGCTGAAAGGCCCCGGCAGGGAGAGGATGGAGCCAAGGCGCATTTGGGAGCCACCGTGAAGCCTTGGCGGCTGCAATCAGAAAGGCAGCCTAAATGTCCTCCCCTCGTGGAAGAAGCTGCTCAGGGGACAGCAATGCAGGTGACTCTGGGCACACATCATGTGCCTTTATGGGGTTTGAAAACATAGGACATCTACGACCAGGCAACTAGGGTCAGCCTAGCTACAGGGGCTGCAGACGCCACGGGGACAGGATAAGTGTCACTGTCACACCGCTGGTTTGTGATGCAGACAGCCACATTTCTACGGGATTGTTATTAAGAAAAGAGCTTACTTGCAAAAGTCAGGTGCTTATGTGGCTTAAATCTTTTGGAACTATTGATTGTAGGGTCCCTCGAGTGGCTCTTGCTTTTAATTCTTTAACAACTGCAGGTGAAACTGCAGCGTGCCATTACCTCGCCTTTGCTTGCGCTATCCAGATACACGGCCGCAATCGGGACACCTGGATCCCTTGGCGTGACCGCAGCAACAACGCTACGGGCGCAGGTTTCCGCCTTTGGGGCACGAGAGGATGTGGGTGCCCTTGCAGCGCAGTCATGCAGGGAAGACGTCCTCCCACGCGGAGGTGCGCTACCGGGACCCAGCCCTGACTGCACCCACCCCGCCCACCAGGGCGTTGCCAGGTCCTGCGCGACACTCGGCTCTCTCGCTCCGCGCGCGCTTCCCGCCTCCAGGAGCAGAGCCGGACTCCCGGCTCGCGGGCGCCCCGCCCCGAGGCCCCGCCCCGAGGCCCCGCCCCGCCCCGCCTGATTGGCGGAAGGCGGAGGGGGCGGGGCCGGGCCCGGGAGGCGGGCGGCAAAAGCGCCGGCGGAGCGCGGCGAGAGGGTGGGTGCCGCGTGCGCCTGGGGACCCGCTCGGGATGGGGACGCGCTGGGCGACCCTCCGCCGCGCGGCGGAGCTCCTGGTGCTCCTCCTCAGGTGCTTCCGGCCGGCCGAGCCCTCTGGCCGCACAGGTAACCGCGGGCGCGCCAGCCTGCCGGCCGCTAGGGCCCTCGACGTCGTCGGGCCCGCCGACTTTCCGCGGTCCGGGTTAGGGCTGCGCTTCGGGTCTCTTCCCCTCTGCTTTCCACGGGAGGGGGCTGGAGCCCAGCGAGTGAGCCGAAGGGGAGGGCCGGGGAGAAGGCGCTCCGGGGCTTTCCGGTGCAGGGGGGCGTGGAGGGGAGGGGGAGAGCATGGAGGGGAGGGGGAGAGCGTGGAGGGCGGGGGGGGCGGGGAGGGGAGGGGGCGTGGAGGGCGGGAGGGACGTGGAGAGCAGGGGGGAGGTGGAGGGGCGTGGAGGGGGGACGTGGACGCCAGAGGGGCATGGAGGGTGGGGGGGACGTGGAGGGCAGGGGGGGAGCGTGGAGGGCCGTGGGCCGTGGAGGCCGGGGGGGGAAGGGGGAGAGCGTGGATGGCGGGGGCGATGTGGAGAGCAGGGGGGAGGTGGAGGGGGCGTGGAGGGCGGGGGGCGTGGAGGGGAGGTGGAGGGCGGGGGGGGGGAGGGGGAGAGCGTGGAGGGCGGGGGACGGGGAGGGGAGGGGGCGTGGATGGCGTGGGGGATGTGGAGAGCAGGGGGGAGGTGGAGGGGGTGTGGAGGGCGGGGGGCGTGGAGGGGGGACGTGGGCAGCAGGGGGGAGGTGGAGGGGGCGTGGAGGGTGGGGGGCGTGGAGGGGGGACGTGGACAGCAGGGGGAAGGTGGAGAGCGGGGGGGGGCGGACATGGAGGGCGGGGGGGGGGCGTGGAGGGCAGGGGGCTGGAGGGCAGGGGGGCGTGGAGAGCAGGGGGCGTGGAGGGGGGACGTGGACAGCAGGGGGAGGTGGAGAGCGGGGGGGGGGGACGTGGAGGGCGGGGGCGGCGTGGAGGGCAGGGGGTTTGGAGGACAGGGGGGCGTGGAGAGCAGGGGGGAGGCGGAGGGGCGTGGAGGGCAGGGGGAGCGTGGAGGGCGGGGGGGCGTGGAGGGGGGACATGGAGGGCAGGAGGAGGCGTGGAGGACTGGGGGGGTCGTGGAGGGCAGGGCCTTTTTCGTGCTGAGGGAGAAGAGGCCACTGTAGAGAAGGCGCACAGCCCTTTCTGTGCAGGTCCCCCCGCTTCCTTGTCCTCTCGCCTCTAAAAGCTGGCTTCCCTGGAGTAAAGGGCTCCCCAGGACCCCCAAACCCCATCCAGCCCGTCTCGCCCCTCCCTCGCCTCTTGGTCACCTGGGCCACTGCGTGCCTAGAGGAACTGTCTACCCACAGCGCCAAGGATGATTAATGATTCCCCGACTTTGCTCCGCGTTCGCCAAAGGTGCACGTCAGAAGGAAGTCAGGTTAAGCCATGTCTTCCAAAGTGACCATGATCGTAATTCCGTTATGATGCCCTCCCCGAAAGCCTTGAGCAGCGATCCTTTCTTCTAACTGGCTTATCAGCTCCCAGACCCCCCACCCCACCCCCAGGAGGCCCAGGGCTGCAAGTTCGAGCGCAGGTCACTTGTCCGCAGACCTCCTTCCTGCCTCTGACTGCGGAAGCAGGACCAGGAATAGACTCTGCGCTGATGCTCTGGGTAGTGCCAGCCTCACCATCCCTCCCCCCCCACCTCCGCAGCAACCGGGGTTTGCTTTTACTTTCTTTTTGCCTTGGCAGAAGGTGCCCCAGAGGACTTTCTTAGTCGCGCTGCATAGTGGGCAGTCAGTGAGCCATCACCACCTACCTCTTCTGTTAACTTTGCTGTATTGAGGAAGTAAAAGATGCACAAGGAAGTCTTTGAAAACGGTAGGCTCCTTGTGGCTCTGATTTTCTCCTGGCAGCTAAAGTGGATTCCTGCCAGATTTAGACTTTTCTCAGAGAGTGATAGGAAGAAGCTTCCCAGGTATGAGTGACATCACCCCATCTACATCGAGGACGTTTTAGTGAATAATGTCCTGATTCACGCTGCTTGAGGGGTGCGAATCCCCAAAGCCCTTCACTGGCTGTGAGAATTCTCTTCCACCTGCCCCACAGTCCAGGGAGAAAAACCTCACTGCCACGACTAACTACAGTCAAAACACACTAACCTTTCAGTCACCAAAGTCTTGGTTTCCCTCTACCTACTTCCGGTTTAGTCTTAGCTGTTTTGTCTCCCCTACAGAATTCAAGATTAAGGATTAATTTTTGCAATCTCTCCAATCCCTGGCCTTTCTCATCAACCCAAACCAAAGAGCACCAGCTTAACTCCATTATCCCTGCACAAGGTCCAGGCAGGTATTTGTTTTCCTGCATCCTTCCTTACCCTCAGCAGCTGCTCTGGTCAGCTTACATGTACTCTCAGACCAGACCTTGTGGTCCCATTAAGGGAAGCGCTGGAGTTTTGAAACCCCAGCCATTTGAGTAACTTGTTTGGCAGTGTGTCAGCTTCATCATACTGGTAATGGCATGTACTCGGTTACATGTATGCAGCTAGGTTTGTGCGGATAGTCTGGGTTGCTCAGTTGCTGAAGGAGCTCTTCTGTGTCTTTGGGGAAATGCCAATTGCTTAGTTTACTTTTTTGCTTCCTTGGAGAGCTAATAGCTTGAAGTAAACCAATCCTTCTGGGACTCCTGAGGTTCTTACCAGCCCATACCACCCAATCTGAACCCCAAAACTTTCTGACTCCTAGTAGACTATCATGGATCCAAGGTCACTTCCAGACCTGTTTTTGAACTGGCAAACCCAGACTTCTGACTCTTCTACTCCACTTGTACAGTCAGCACACATGGTGGCAACTCCACAAAATACTTAACATTGGGAGCTGTAGAAGTTCCCCCCTAAAACTAAAAATGCTGCAATCTTCATCCTTTGCCTTCATCTCCCTTTCCATTTGTCTGTGATTATAAAATGTTGCTGTTCAACTTCTCTTTGGAATGTGCAAGGCTCTTTGGTTTAGGTAAGAAAAAGTTACCTAATGATTAGGCAATAAGAGATAGTTTTCCTCTGATGGGTATGGCATACTAAAAATTCATTTTCAGTATATTTCGTTTCAGACACAACTAGAATGTTTATGTAAAACGTAGCATATAAAACTTGCTACTAGGGATGCTTCTTTTTATCAACCTCTGCCTTTAAGATTTGCCCAAATATTGTATGTGGAAGTAAACATTAAAATTCCCATTTAGGGGAAGCCCTGGTGGCCCAGCAGTTTAGCACCACCTTCAACCCAGGGCATGATCCCGGCGTCCTGGGATCGAGTCCCTCGTCGGGCTCCCTGCATGGAGCCTGCTTCTTCCTCTGCCTGTCTCTCTGCCTTTCTCTCTGTGTGTGTCTCTCATGAATAAATAAATAAAATCTTTAAAAATAAAATAAAATTCCCATTTAGGACCAATATGAGGTAACATGAACAAGATGCAGTCATGCTCTGTAATTAACTTTTCAAAATGTAATACATTCCTGAAATATTTTATATACCCTTATTTAACACATTTTCTTTAAGAAGTAATTGTTTTCAATCCTTCCCACTCTTCAATCCACCATCTCAATAGGGTCGCAAGACTCAGGCAGACTGAACAGCTTCTGCCAAGGGTAAGGAAAGATATGGGGAAACACCATGAGAAGACTTATGTATTATTTATGAATGCATACACATACATTATGTATGAAGGCTAATAGCAAGTTTCCTTAAATCATATCAATAATTAATATTTGTGCTAAGTGACCACTATAGACATCAAACATTGTACAGACTTGGTTAAAAGACAGATTTAGAATAAGGCAAGTATTTATGACCATAGATGTTTCAATTAGGTAAGAAGTTTGGCAGCTCCTTTTTTTTTTTTTTTTAATGATAGGCACACAGTGAGAGAGAGAGAGGCAGAGACACAGGCAGAGGGAGAAGCAGGCTCCATGCACCAGGAGCCCGACGTGGGATTCGATCCCGGGTCTCCAGGATCGCGCCCTGGGCCAAAGGCAGGCGCCAAACTGCTGCGCCACCCAGGGATCCCGGCAGCTCCTTTTTAACATAGCTTATGCATGCTACTCCACACCTCTCCTGTACACTTTCAGAGTTTCTACAAGCTTGTTAAGTCTATGGGTGTCCCAGAAGTAAAACATATAGTAAATGGGAAAGAGTAAATTTTCTTTCCCTTCCAAAGAGTATGAAGTGTCACTGTTCCCTAAGTCCACATGCCTGATACTAAAAGGATTAGAATGACCTAAAATGCTACTAGCATTAGCATGACATAATAAAGTTGTGGACATCTGTTCAAGAACAATATACAATGAACTTAGCAAAGACCAGTAAAACCTGCAAGGCTAGGGATCCCTGGGTGGCGCAGCGGTTTAGCGCCTGCCTTTGGCCCAGGGCGCGATCCTGAAGACCCGGGATCGAGTCCCACGTCGGGCTCCCGGTGCATGGAGTCTGCTTCTCCCTCTGCCTGTGTCTCTGCCTCTCTCTCTCTTTGTGACTATCATAAATAAATAAAAATTAAAAAAAAAAAACCTGCAAGGCTAGGAAAACTGTTGTCTTGTGGAAGGCTACAATGTTACTACTATATACTATCTAATATATATATATTTTTTTCTTGCTTTTATCTTAGATTTGAAGATACAAAAACCCTGGGGATAGTAAGTGACTTCCCCAAGGTCCCCCAACTGGTAGCTGAGATAGGTCTTCAGTCTAGGACCCCTAAATCCTTATTCCACTGCTTCTACTATACTAAGAACTGTAGCTAATCTATTGAATTCTGCAAAGACTATTTGAAAAGTCTAAGAACTTCAAACCACAAAGGTAGCAAAGCTGCTGCTAGCCTAGTTCACCTATCTGGGTCCAAGGGGCATAGAGCAGAGTTTCCAGAAAAGAGAACAATGAGACCATAGGGCAAGGGAAGGGAAGGGAAGGTTCCAGCAAGGGTGGTGGATGCCTGCTTTCCTGTGGAAATTTCCTGCAGTAATTCCGGATACTTTGGAATGCGAGATTTATTTTGGAGAAGTGAGAGAGAATAGTTTAGGAGAGAGAGAATACTTTGAGAGACCCTCATGGGTCTAAGTGGATATTAAATGTGTGGGAGAAGGACATTGGAGAAACTGTGAGTGATAATCTTCTAAGATAGTATGTTTTCCTTTTTTGTCATCTGCCCTCCTAAATTGTGTCCACAAAGTAGAGAGTGGCAGAGAAATGTCAAAGAAAGAAGAGTGAAGGATGGAAGCTAATATGACAAAGACACCTAGCTGCAGCCCTGTGTGATATTTTAAAATACAGATTTGAAAGCAGAAGTAATTTAATGTTTTACGGGATTTTGTGGTTGTTCCTATTGTTTCTCTTGTTGTTGCCGCTGCTGTTTAAAACAAAAAAATTCTCTTTAATTTCAAGTTCAATCTGAAACTTGACTTAATTTTATAGTTACTATTTATATGGTGAAATTTCCCCTCAAGTCCTTGGTATGAGAATTTTTAACTCTGAAAGCCTGTGAATTATTATTAGAAAAGATATTTAGCGTTAGTAAAATCAGTGTTTGTGAAGCTGGCATCAAAATGAAAGTGCTGTTTGGGAACTAAAGTTTTATAGGTCCTTCTGCTGAACCCTTTGGTTCATTGACAATGATTGTTTACATTTGTCGAAAATATTTCAGTTTTACTCTCACCAACATGAACTTTTGTGCTATAACTTCAAAAAATTTTTCTTTCTAAAAGCACTGGCCAAATTGTTCAATTGTAATTTGTTGTAACACATGTGAATCTTGTTCCATAAGCTCAGGTGTGCATGAAACAATGCATTGCTTATTTTCATAAAACCAAATTAAATTTTATTCTGAAGTCCTATTCTACCAAGTTAACAGAACTTCAGTTTCTATCATCACTGAAGTCTTCCCTAATTCATGGGAAACTACCAGGGAAATATTCAGGGAGATCTCTCCTTTAGCCTCTAGCTTATACTCGATGCTTCTGAGTTTTCCACTGTGCAAACCTTCTGGGTGTTGGATTCTGTATCTCAGCTGATTTCTGGAGCCTAGGCTCAACCTCCCTTCATGATCCACACAGTCAGCAGCCCCCTGGGCCCCTCCTCACAGACTTCCCATCATGTTCCTGAAGGTATGATGGTGGAGCTGACCATGGGTCCCTCCTATCCTCAAAATCCAGACCTTCATTTCCTCTCATCCCTTTACCCCACTATTCTACTTCTGCCCCCTCAGAAGTTTCCCCATCTCCTCTGAGACAAGTTAATGCCATGTAATAATTTACCCTGTCATAGTAGCTAAAGTATAAGCAAAGCAGAACTGCAGCCCTGAATAGGTTCTCAATATTTTTCATTGACCTTAGACCACCTGTCTAAGGCAGATGAAAACTAGAAAGCTTCTTTATATCATTAAATAAAGTATGTGTGGGAAGATATTTCATGGAATAACAATAACAAATATACATATTATTCTAAGTGTTTTACGTATATGAGCTCATTTGAACCTCACATCTACCATATGAAGTACTATTTTACAAAAGAGAAAACTGAGGCATAGTGGTTAAATAACTTGCCCTGATTGACATGAGTAATAAGTAGCAGAGGCAGACTATGAACCCTGGCAGACTGGCTCCCTGGCTACCACTGTCCTCTGACCTTGTGTAGTACACTGCAGTTGATAGAGTTTGGAGGCTGGGAATAGTCCAATGGTGCTCAGACTCATCAGCAAGCAGGGGACAAAGGCACACTGACCACAGAGTTCAGAATCCTGAAATGTCTTCTTTGACTATCTTGACTCAGGCAATGATCCATTCACCATCATCAGTGAAAACACGGGCAAGTGTATCAAGCCACTGAATGACTGGATAGTAGCGATGGACTGTGATGGAAGTGGGGACATGTTGTGGAAGTGGGTGTCCCAGCATCGGCTCTTTCATTTGCAATCCCAGAAGTGCCTTGGGCTAGGTATTACCAAACCCACAATTTCCTTGAGAATGTTCAGTTGTAACTCCAATGCCTCACTGTGGTGGAAATGTGAGCACCACTCTCTGTATGGAGCTGCCCAGTACCGACTGGCTCTGAAGAATGGACATGCTATAGCAAGTACAAATTCATCTGATGTCTGGAAGAAAGGAGGCACAGAGGAAAACCTCTGTGACCAGCCTTACCGTGGTGAGTATTGGAGAGGGACTTTAAATCATTTGCTGTTGTGTTTGGTTAATGTGACATTAAACATGAACAATTGATTACAAATAAAGTCATGCATTGGTAAGGGAGCTAGCATTCAATTCCGGGCACTGAGCATTAACATTGAGCTACCTATGTGAGATCGGTGCTAGTTTTCCCCTTTTACAGGTAAGGCTAGAAGGGATTAGGTGCCTTGTCAGAGATCACACAGTCACTCTGTAGTAAACCTGGGGTTTGAAATCTCTATGATACATGAGCATATGTATTTCCTATGATTACATTCTGAACTGCAAAAGAAAGGAAACATTAGAGTAACAGGAAATCCTTCATACAAAATGAAATTCAAATGACCTAAAGAAATCAAACCTATTCTAAGGTTAAAAAGAAAAAAAAAAGGGCAGCCCAGGTGGCTCAGCAGTTTGGTGCCACCTTTAGCCCAGGGCCTGATCCTGGGGACCTGGGATCGAGTCCCACGTCCGCCTCCCCAAAGGGAGCCTGCTTCTCTCTCTGCCTCTGTCTCTGCCTCTCTCTGTCTCTCATGAATAAATAAACAAAATCTTTAAAAAAAAAAAAAAAGGAAAAAAATAAAGGAAATGTATCTCTCTCCTTGCCTACAGATGTTTATGTAATGGAAAAACTTTAAGACCTCATGTGAGTTTATTTTTATTTTTGGCATGGCTGTCACACTTTGATGTTTGTGTTTATGATTTTAAGAGCGGACTTTGCTTTCAAAAATAAATACAGTTGCTTTCAATTGCTTTCAAAAAATAAATACAATTGGCCCTTGAACAATATGGAAGTTAGGGGTACTCACCCAAAAGCTAACTACTAATAGCCTACTGTTAACTAGAAGGCTTACTGACAATGTAAACAGTTGGTTAACACGTATTTTGTATGCTGTATGTATAACATACTGCATTCTTACAATAAGGTTAGCTAGAGAAAAGAGAATGATATTAAAATCATATGGAGAAGCGCCTGAGTGGTTCATTCAGTTAAGCATTGGATTTTTGGTTTCAGCTCAGGTCATGATCTCTTGGTGGTGACATCAAAGCCTAAGTCTGGCTCTGCACTGAGCATGGAACTTGCTTAAGATCCTCTTTCCCTCTCCTCTGCCCATCCTGTCCCCACTTGCACATGACATGTGTGTCTACATGTGTGTGCTCTCTCAAAAAAAAAAAAAACTATAAGAAATAGGAAATACATTTACAGTGCTGTAGTGTATTTATATATAAAGAAAACACATATAAGTGGGCCCTTGCAGTTCAAACCCATGTTATTTGAGGATCAACTGTATATGAACATTGCATATGAGAAAACTGATCATAAACTTTGTTCTGGGTCTAGAAACTGGATTATAACAAATTTCCAAGTTTAAAAAGAATGAATTGATTGGGGTGTCTGGGTGGCTCAGTTGGTTAAGTGTCCGACTCTTGATCTCAGCTTAGGTCTTGATCTCAGGGTCATGAGTTAAAGCCCTATCTTGGGCTCCCAGAGTTGGGCTCCATGCTGGGCATTGGAGCCTACTTTAAAAGAAAAAAAATGAGTAGGTTTATTTTTTAAACCTCTAAATTTAATCAGGTATCACCAAAATAAATCTTTTTCATTATGTTGCTCTAAATTACATTAAATGTTGATATGTAAATATATATTTCATCATCTTATTTAAGTCAACTGTTATCTCACTTTTGCTCTTTGTAAATTTACCTAGCTTTACAGAGATTTTTCTTTTCTCTCAAAGGTCATTTAAGCTAAATTTAGCACCTTAGTCTTCCAGTTACCTGCACAAATTTCTCTCCTATAGTAACTATTTCTATTTCCTACTGAAAATGCATCTGATTTCTGAGATGTCAGGCTCTATTCTTAGGGGAAAATGTTAAGTTAGAGAATCAGAGACAGGGTTTTCCTTTTCTTTAATCCTCAATCCTTGAGTAGTTGAACAAGTCTGTTTTTGCTAGCCAGCTTCCTCCTATATATGCAATGGAATATTACCCAGCCATCAGAAATGGAATCTTGCCATTTGCAATGACATGGATGGAAGTAGAATGTAATATGTTATGTATTATGTTAAGTGAAATAAGTCAGAGAAAGATTACCATATGATTTCACTCATATGTGGAATTTAAGAAACAAAACAGATGAACATAGGGGAAGGGAAGGAAAAATAAGATCAAATACAGTGGGAGGCAAACCATAAGAGAGTAAGAACTGAGGGTTGATGGGGGAGGTCGGTGGAGGATGGGGTAAATGGGTGATGGGCATTAAAGAGGGCATTTGCTATCATGAGCACTGGGTGTTATATGTAAGTGATGAAACTAAATTCTACCTCTGAAACTAATGATACACTATATGTTAACTAATTTGAGTTTAAATAAAACCTAAAAAGAAAAAAAAAGAAGCAATTGCTTTCTGGATGCCACTTAATGGCAAGTTTAAATTTTGCACTTTGAAAGCCTTTGTCTAACTTGGTAGCTAAGAGGAGAGCATGGAATGAAAGAGAAAATGCCTTTTAAACTGGATTTATTTCATTGTATTTGTTCCGTTCAAACACTAGAAAGGATAATTTTCTTGGTGGGGTCTGTCTCCTGCCCCAAATTCTTTTGAGGGATACAGTTGTAATTATAAATTCCTTTAGTCTCCAGAATTTCAATCTAAAATCTATCTTATGCATTTGTAATATTCTCCTAAGACTTGTACATTTCACTCAGCTGCCAAAATGATCAGTAGCACAAAAAAAGTTTAAGAACCCACCTAGGCTACCACCCCCACAAAGAGCTAAACAGTGCTACCAGCAAGAGCCCACAGACAGAAGGTGTTTCTTGACCTTACCAAATCCAATATTTGGAACACTGGATTTTCAAATAAGAAATTTAGAGATTTCTGAGAAAAGACCCACATTCCGACTTATCGCCTCCTATCTCAAGTTTTAATTTGCACAGAAGTCATGGTCAAACCTGCCTCCTCTTCTCCATCCCTTTCCAGGTGATTGGTACCGTCCCAGTCCTGCATGTCAGAAATCTACGAGTCACCCTAGAGTGTCCTGCTTTCCTCTCTCACCATTCCAATGTAATCACATATTAAGTCCTGGCAGTTTTACTTCTTTATATTTATGCATTCCTTTCCTGTTTTTAGATTAGAGACTACTGTCTTAAGTTAAGGACTTTATCTGGGACAGTTCATTCAGACTCCTTGTATTGGTTCCTGCCCTGCCTTTTTCCTAGCTGTATAGAGATAAGAAAGATAAGATACTTGAGTGCCAGTAGACTGAAGTCCAAGGTTATCCAGCTTGTTATAGCAAAGCTACCATTCAACCATGACTGAATTCCCCAAATATAGCTCTTTTATTTCTACCTTGGTTTTTGCTATATAAGTTTTTTTTTTTTTTACTTCTAATATAAGAAAGATTATTTGTCACTGTGTCCTGGGTTGCCTTTCTCTCCAATCCCCATCCTGTGAGTCGTGTTTATCTTAGAGAAAACTTTGGTTGTATAAATGTTACAAATGAACTGCATTTGCCTAGCATCCAGATATGCATTTATATCATTAAGATATCTTGAGCTCACTCTGACTCTTCAAATTTTGACTTTTTGGCAAATTGAGAGGAAATTGAACTATCTACATTTTGAACAACTCTTAGGAGCCTGCCAGCCCCTTTAACCATTGAAGCTATTTTGCCTCATGAAGAAATTAATGTTAGTTTTCCATGTAAGTGATTGAAATCACAAATTTGTACCTATCGTAGAATATGCTGTTGTTTTAAGAGTGCTATTACATAAATTCACACATTCAGACAAGATTCTTCTCAGAAAAAGCATGTCTCTCTAGGGAAACACATGGGATTTAAGAGGTGTAGTAGCAGTGAAGAATGTGTGAGAATGAAACTCTTCGTTGAATAGTTAGCATAATTTAGCTGCTACTAATGTGGTTGTTGTTGTTATATGCCTATCATTCTTCAAAGGATATTGTGAATAGGAGAGCTTTTTAATTGAAGCCTAGCTTTGAGCTATGATACATAACTTGAAACCTGAGAAGGCAGCCAGTAAAGTCACAAGTTGTCCTTAATGTGTCAAGGACTCTATATTGAGAGAGCCAGTTCTCATCCCTGTCACTTACAGTTTACTGAATGTCTTACTTTACACTGCAAAAATGGGGATTTCACAAAAGAAGTGTAATACTTGCTCTACTACTCTCACAGGTTTATGGTAAAGAAGGAGTGAAATAAATGTATGTGAAAACACCTCATATAACAGAAACACAAGATTTTTTAGGAAGAATCTGTTGGTTCTACAAGTAATAGTTACTGTGCTCAGAGAATCCTTTTAAGTGCTGTTATATAAGAAGAGAAGTGGTCATGAGCTTTGGTATCCTTAAAAATGTAACATAAGTAATAAGCAGTTTCCCTATGAAATAAAAGGTCAAATTATTTTTTAACAGAAATATCCTGTCCAAAATCATTTACATGTCAGAGGAAAACAAAATCAATATTCCTTAGAAGACTATTTGCAAATAAAAGCATCTAGATTATTCTCACTTTTTGCTGTACTGCTGCTTAATATATTCTAAACTGTTAAATTAAGTCTCATACTTCAGTTAAATGAATGTTTGAGAATGATAAAGAATGTGGAATCAAATACTCTCTTAGAGCACACTTTTAGGCAAATCTGTGAGACTTTTTAATGGATTCTAATAGCCTGATAAAGGGTAATAAGATCTGACTATTATGCTTTACCTAAAGCCATTATTTGATCTGATAATGACCTTGGTTTTAAACAAATTAAGGATATGGGAAAAGGTGACTAAAATAATTACACAGTTAGCTGTTGTATAAAAATGCCTTTCCAAGAGAATTGTTACCCACATAAGTATTGAGCACTTCCGCTTGTATTTGTAGGCATACTTGAGGTTGGAATAATTTTTCAGTTCCTCTCCATGTATCAGAGGAAATTATTAAGATGAGAAACTAGTTCTGCTACCTTGATGGCCACCAGCTATTCCAATCACTGCCTAGCTAAAGCTGGTTCTTTTATGTTCTGAATTGCCATGCTCTGCTCCTCTCCAAGAACCTTCTCAGAGATCCAGCTGTTCTTTCTCCCACTTCCTCGAAACCCACAACCCCAATTCCTTGTAGAACCACCAGTCTGTGAACAAGGGGGCTGTGTGTCCATCTGTCTAACTACGGTTGTTCCAAAGTCCACACACACACACACACCCCTCCACCAGTGATTCCAAGGTATTTTCTTGGCCATGCTCTTCCTAAGAAAAGAAAATAGAATATAAATTTAGTCTCAGGCAGGGCACCCCTTCTGATGAAGTACTCCGCCACCCATGGTATTCAGTTGATCAAGCAGGGATCATTAAGCTCTTCATCACACCATAACAAATGAAGCTTTACATAGATTATCTCATTGAATCTCCTTGAGCAAACCTGTGAGTTAGATACTAATATTCCTTATTTGCAAATATAGGAACTGAGGCTAGTAGAAGTTGGAAAGCTTGCCTATAGCTGCACAGCTGGTCAGTGGGGGAACCAGCATTCCAAGTCCAGACCTAAGCAGTCCGCATCCACGTTCTAAATGTTCACACTGCAGCCTACTTAGATACCATATTCTCTTAAGTGAAAACAGCAATCTCTCCCTTACAGAAAATTTAGGAATTCATTAACTGAAAGTGATTGTTTTTAACAGCCACCAGTTTTTAACTTTCCTCTACTTCCTCCCCATACCACAGAGGTATATACCAGAGATGGGAACTCCTACGGAAGACCTTGTGAATTCCCATTCTTAGTTAATGGGACCTGGCATCATGAGTGCATTCTTGACGAAACTTACAGTGGGCCATGGTGTGCAACCACCTTAAATTATGAATATGATAAAATGTGGGGCATCTGCTTAAAACCAGGTATGTATGGACTAGCAGACTTTATATATGGAAAGAAAATGGATACCATTTATGTGAGGCAAAAGGGAGAAGGAAGAGTCTAAGAGAACTCAAAAATGACTGCAACAAATATTATCCCAGAGAAAGAGTATATATTTGAGGAGAGAGAAGGAGAGAGAAATAATGCGTAACTATGAATTTGCTTTCAGAAGCAGGCCAAAGCAAGAACCAAGACAGGATGGTGCCATTGAAGACAAAGGAGTAGGAAGAGGAAATAGAAAAGGCATGAGCCGTTAGGAAATTATGAGTAACCTTTACTAGAGCAGTTTCAAAAGACCAGTGGTCGTGGAAGCCAGGTTATAGTGAACTAGAGTATGAACAGAAGGAGAGAAAACCTCTTAGGTTTTAGGGATTGGAAATGGAGCAAAGGTGGTGTTTTGGGGGTAGATAGGTTGAAGAAAAACTGTTATGATGGTAGAGACTTAAGTATATTTGTGGCCTGAAGCAAAGAGTAAGGGACAATAGAGACCTATATCCCTGGGACAGCATTGGTGACACTGTTCGTCCTGTTCATTCAGTATATTAGGCAGAGCATTTTTTCTAATAGCTTCTTACTAGAAGGAAACTATGCAAGGCGTTCTTAAGAATTCACTGCTCTTTAGAAAGAGAGTGAGACCAAAGTAACATTTGCATCATGATCTGGTATATAACTGAGACATATCTTCTTACCAGCCATATGAGAGTTATATGAGGTCATAGTACCTGACATGTGGTAAGTGTCCAGAAATATTTTTAAATAAGCAATTGGTTGGAAGAATGTATAATAAAGAGTAAGGGAAAAGCTCCAGATCTACGTAATAGTAAATACTTATAGGGCCCTGCCAAGTGGCAGGTACTAGCCTAAGCACTCAAACTATATTAATCCATTCAATCTTCACACAACCCTGTAAGGTAGGTACCACTATTTATGCTCATTTTACAGATGAGCAAAGTGAGGCATGGGGGAGTTACAACACTTGCCTAAGGTCACTTAGCTATACATTTTAGATCTAGGATTCAAATCTAGGAAATCCAGTTTTGAAGTCCTTGCCTTAAACAACTATACTATCATGCCTCTTCCAGTAGCCAAGCTGGTGATATTACTAATACTGATCCCTCTTTAAAGGAAGCTGAGTTCAAAATGAAGAGTTCTAGGCAACTAGAAGAGGTTATTTTGAGTTAGTGGTTCTGCAGCAGAATCACTTGAAAAATTTATTAGAACAAAGAGTTTTGGGGCCCACCTCCAGAAATTATAATTTGGTAGATTTGGAGTTTAGTGAGTTCCCAGATGATGCTGATGATGCTGGTCTGGGGACCACACTTTAAGAATCACTGTTCTGGGTAGACGCACAGGTTTTTCAACACCTAGAACCTACTGAAAGATAAAAGTATTTGCTTCGGCTACAATTGATACTAGGCAGTGTTTGGTCAGCTAGGTGCTGATTTCATATAAACCTCGCTATAGTCTGGATCAGAAATTTTCAATGTGAAAGGGATTTTAGAGGTTATCTAGTGTAAACCCTCATTTTTCAGGTGAGGGGCAGCAGATGCAGATTGATAACATGGCCTATCAGGGTCAGACTGCATTTGTATGGAGCCTGGAGATTCCAGGATCCCTGACCTTCATTCCCCACTGTACTTATCCCACTTTACCATGCTTCCTTGACTATCATGAGTTTCAATGTCTTTAGCTTCCTTTGGGTGGTGAGGGTGAGAATGGTAGCATTCATATACCTCTCAGACTTATTTTTAGGGAAGAAGCAGGACTATGAATTTCTCAAAGCTGACGATTGTTAAACCATGCAGATTGTATTTTATAGCAAACATACTGCCATCCCACTGGAAGCTCCTGGATTTACAGACATAAGGCCCCAGTGGTAATAAGGAAATTTTAGGCAATATACTTACAAATCCACCGATTTTGTTTTCACCAAATATCACTTTCAACTCAGTTGCTATTTAGGACATTCAAATGTGTCTGAAGAAGCAGTGTGTGCTGTTCAGAAGATCAACAAGACCAGATTTAGATAGTGTTCTGATTATAGCTCTGTCACAAACACTGCTAGATCTTTGTTTCCATCTGTGAAATGAGAGCATTAGACAAGATGATCTCAGAGGACCCTTCCAGCTTGAAAGACCGTAAGTCTAGCATGTGATAGGAGACTGGTTATGGGAAGCCCTTTGGAAAACTCCCTGAGTGGAGCCTGGGACACCCTTGACATTGTCTATATTGCATTTCTTTTTCTAGAGAGTATTTTTAAACCACTTGTGTCAAGACCTGTATAACTCATCTAAGAAATAATTTGAAAAGTCTGTCTGAAGCTATACATGCTTTTTAGATATTTGTTAAAGAAAATATGCACATTATACAATGAACATATATGTCTGTATACATATGCACACATATCTACATATACATCTACAATATTATATAATATTAATTTGGGTCATATACTAAATAATCTGTTAAAACATTAAGAAGATATTTAGACTGAGTTTTTAAAGTAAGGTAGTCACTTAGATTCTAAATCTTGGGGATTTAAGCATCATGTCTGCACACACACACACATGTACGTACACATAGTGTTTCACTGCAGGCTGTAGGCAAACCCCTCTGCAATCTGCCACCATTTTCAAGTGAGCTTGTTTTCCATCAGCCCGGGAATTTGACAATGTGAGCACATTCAAAGACTCCTACATTTAGGCAGAGGACCAGCATGGGGTAAAATATGGCATTGTAATTGACAGGGAATAAAAGGAGAGTAGAGGATAGGAGAATGGAAGCTTTAATCAGCCAAAGTCATTTGTTTCCCATGACTTCAATTTCTTTGTGTAACCAAAGAGTCAAAATATGGTCTAGCCAAACAATAAGCTTCAATTTTAGTGTATCCTTAGAGTATGGAAATTGAATTGCAGTATTGGTAAGCACTCTTAGTAATATAAAACACTATTCCCTTACTTTATGATCCCTAACATATCTTTTTATCAACAGAAAATGGCTGTGAAGATAATTGGGAAAAGAATGAGCAGATTGGAAGTTGCTACCAATTTAATACTCAAGCCACTCTTTCTTGGAAGGAAGCTTACATTTCATGTCAGAATCAAGGAGCTGACTTACTGAGCATCAGCAATGCTGCTGAATTAACTTATCTTAAAGGTAGGTTTGCATGTGGTAGAGCAAATTGCTGGGATTGTAAAGATGGCGTCTGTCTACCTCTATTTTCATATCCAGGTGTGTTGTTTTCTGTATTTATTTTTCTGTCTTCTCTTAATTGTCAACACTGAAGCCCATAGGCAGAAATGTATGCATATAATCCTATTCTATCCTTTGAAAATGCATTTCATGTTGGAGACTGAAAAGAGGTTAATGTTCAGAAAATGGTGTCAGGTAGCAAATTAAACTGCTACTCTAAGCCTAAATGACAAGATTTTTTTTAAGGTGAACATTAGACTCTTTGAAAAGTAGAGAGGAAGGTGAAGAAGATGGCCAAGTCACACTAGATGGCATCAGTGACAGGTCCTTGTGTTGAGTAGAGGAGTGTCATCCTCAAAGGCAAGGCAATGTCTAAGAAATCTTAAAGTGGATTTAATGAATGGACACATAGAGTGAATAGGATTTTGTTTTGTTTGTGGGAATTCTTAAATTTTTAATTATGAAAACATATATATATATATAAAAATAGAAAGTAACCTGAAAGAGACTTGTGTAACCACTACCCTGACTTACATACTCTATACACTAGACATTTCATTATATTGCTTTACATGGATTGATTCCCTCCCCCCTTCCCTTTTTCCCTTATGTTAAAGAAATAAAATGTTAACAGAGTAAAAGCCCCATGTCCATCTCTCAAAATAACTATTCTTTGAGTACTTTTACTATATATATGTATATATAGTATATATTATATATATTATATATACTATATATACTTTATATTTATATATCTTTATATATATAATATATACTATATATAATATATACTATATAAAATATATACTATATAAATTTATATATATATATATATATATATATATATATATATATATACCATTTATGTTTTCATTATACTATTCTGTTTTTAAATGATATAAATAGGGATCCCTGGGTGGCGCAGCAGTTTGGCGCCTGCCTTTGGCCCAGGGCGCGATCCTGGAGACCCAGGATTGAATCCCACATCGGGCTCCCGGTGCATGGAGCCTGCTTCTCCCTCTGCCTGTGTTTCTGCCTCTCTCTCTCTCTCTCTCTCTCTGTGTGACTATCATAAATAAAAATTTAAAAAAAGTTTTAAATGATATAAATACTTATTTGCCCATTTATAGGTTTATCCATTGTCAACTGCTGCTGTAAAGTATTACATTGTATGAATAAACCACAATTTATCCATGCCCTATTGAGAAACAGGTTGTTTTCAGTTTTTCCTATTACAAACACCTCTGCAGGGAACATCCTCATTTGTGCCTCATGGGGCAGACATGTATGAGAATTTCTCTAGAGTTAGGAATTGCTGAGTTATGGGGTGTACATATCTTCACTTCTAATAAAAAAATTCCAAAAAAAAAAAAATCCAAATTGCTTTCCAAAGGGGTTATATTCATTTAAATCTCCACTAGCACCTGGTGTTATCAGATTTAGTTGGCCAATATAATGAATGTGAAATAGTATTTCATTTTTTTCTTTTATATTTTCCTGATAATTCTTGTGGTTTTGTGTCTCATGCTTATTAGGCTTTCAGGTCTTCAGTTTATAATCTGCTAGTTGATATCCCTTGCCTGTTTTCTATTGAGTTGTTTGACTTTTTCTTATTGATCTGTTATAGTTCTTTATATATACTTATCTTTTGCTGTAGGATTACAAATAATTTATCCTAATCTTTAGTCTTTTTGCTTTTGTTTTTTCTTATCATTTAAAAATATGTTAATTTTAATTTGGTCAATCTTTTCCTTACTGTTTAGTACTTACTTATATTATCTGGCAAATTTTTTCTTAGCCCTAATATGATAATCCTCTCATTTTTCTTCCAAAAGTTTATAATTTTGCTTTTCATATTTATATCCATAATCCATCTGGAATAAAATTTCTAGAGGAGGAACTCTAATTGATCTTTCTCTACATGGATGTCAGTTGACCAAGCACTATTTATTTCACATTTTTCCCTCAGATTTGTTATGCCACCTCCAGTAAATATAAACTCCCCTGTTACATGTGGATTGTTTCTATGCTCTCCATCCTATTCCTTTGGTCTACTTGTCTGTGTGTCTATTCCACACTGTTTTAATTATGCCAGCTGCATAGTAAATATGAATGAGCAAGTCCTCTCTTATTTTTTTTAAGATTTTATTTATTTATTCGTGAGAGACGAGAGAGGCACAGACATAGGCAGAGGGAGAAGCAGGCTCCATGCAAGGAGCCCGATGTGGGACTTTATCCCAGGTCTTCAGGATCACACCCTGGGCCAAAGGTGGCAATAAACCACTGAGCCACCCAGGCTGCCCTCTCTTATTTTTTTTCTTGAATTGCCTTGGCTATTTTTTTAACCACTTATTCTTTTCCATGAATTTAAGGATCACCTTATTAATCTCAATGAAAAACTTTATTGGGACTTTGGAATTGCATTGAATTATAGATTAATTAAAGAGGCACTGCTGTCACTACATTATTAAGTCTTTTCATCCATGAAAATGGTATGCCTTTCTACTTATTTGGGACATCTTTTATGTATTCAGTAAAATTCTATAACTTTTTCCATCAGAGTATTGCACATCTTTTACTAGAAAGTTTATAAACAGAAAGTCTCTATTTAATTTTTAAAAAACAAGAAACCTGGGATGACTGGGTGGCTCAGTTGGTTGAGCATCTGACTCTTGATTTTATCTCAGGTCATAATCTCAGGGTCATGGGATAGAGAGCCCTGCATGGAACTCCACTCTGTGGGGAGTCTGCTTCTCCCCTTCTCTCTCTGCTCCTTCCCCATCCTTGCTTTCTCTCTCTCTAAAAAATAATAATAATAATAATAATAATAATAATAATAATAATAATTAAATCTTGGGGTGTTTGGGTGGCTCAGTTGGGTAAGCATCTGCATTCGGCTCAGGTCATGATCCCAGGGTCCTGGGATGGAGCCTCACATTGGGCTCCCTGTTCAGTGCAGAATCTGCTTCTTTCTCTCCCTCTACTTCTCCCCCCGGCCTGTTCTCTCTCTCTCTCAAATAAATAAATAAAATCTTTGAAATAAAATAATCTTTTAAGAAATCAAGAAACCCAAGTTACTGAGTCTCTGATAATTTCAATGAAAAAATAAATTATATGATGTTTCAGTAATGATGTTTCAGACTGAAACTGAGTACTAAATGCTTTTCATACATTATCTTATTTAATACCATATAACAATGCTATGAAGTATAGGTATTTCTATTATTATACTCACTTTGCAGATGAGGAATGTGAGGATCAGAGAGGAAGTGTAATTTGCTCAAGGTCACCTACAAGTAATTAGCAGAGCCAAAATTTGAACACAATCAATCTGACTTGAAGTAAAGTTGTAGGGGATCCCTGGGTGGCTCAGCGGTCTGACGCCTGCCTTTGGCCCAGGGCTTGATCCTGGAGTCCCGGGATCAAGTCCTGCGTCGGGCTCCCGGCATAGAGCCTGCTTCTCCCTCCTCCTGTGTCTCTGCCTCTCTCTCTCTCTGTGTCTCTCTTTCTCTTTCTCTTTCTCTCTCTCTCTCTCTCTCTCTCTCTCTCTCTATGTTTATCATAAATAAATAAATCTTTAAAAAAAAAGAAATAAAGTTGTATCCATCATTCATCTATCTGCATTTACCTTTTACAAGACTAGTAAGTTTTTTGCAGGAAGAGTTGGGTCTCATGAGTTTTTCCCTTTTGTACAAAACTCTAAGCACTATTGCTACATATGAAACAAACGCCTATTCCTAAATATAATTCAGAGAAATTCTATCACACTGTTTTATAATAAGTATAAATATTTGCTAAATTCAAACTATGAGCAAAACCCTAATACCTCCAGATAAATTACATAATTTAATCATCATCCAACCAGGGATGCCTGGGTGGCTCAGTGTTTGAACATGTCTGACTTTGGCTCAGGGCGTGATCCTGGTCCAGGGATCAAGTCCCACATCAGGCTCCCTGTGAGGAATCTGCTTCTCCCTCTATCTGTGTCTCTGCTTCTCTATGTGTCTCTCAGGAATAAATAAATAAAATCTTTAAAAAAATCATCATCCAACCTCATAGGACAAGTATTTTTATTCCCATTTACAGATAAGGAAATTGGCGTTTAGAAATAACATACCCAAGATCACATGGCTGAGAAGTACCAGAATTGGGATTCAAATATCAACATATATGACTCCATAGCTCTTACTTTTTTTTACTATACTATTTGCTTCTCTTACGTATTTTTTTTCTTTTCATCATTAATAGTCTAGTGGACTTTTGTCATGCTTTTTAGCTAATGCTTTGTTCAGCCCTCCTTTCTTACTTACAGCTTTACCCTTTTCCTATGTTGTTTGGTCCTTGAATAATCAGACCCTGATGGGCTAGTGGTTCAATGGAATTCTTTTCCAGACCTCACCGAACCTTACATAGAATATTGTTGAAAGTAAAAAGTGCCAATAAATTTAAGACTCCTGGAATATTGACATTTGAAAACTAATGTTCTCAGTGAAGGACAAAGGTGTGACTATAAAAATCATAACAACTAATGATGCATTGGGAAGAATGAATGTTGCATGATTCCTTTATGCATCATTTCTCTTTAATAACTCATAAAAGTGAGATAATATACTAAGTGGTCCTCCTGTGCTCCAGGCCAGATACCCTCATTTTATGTATATCAATAATTTTAGAGATACACCCTTTCTAATCTTCCAACCTCCTCTTTCACTGTGAATGTTGTTTAAGTGTATTGTAATTATTTTAACCTAATTATAATTGCTAGTTTCCCAAGACCCGAGCTGTATTTTTTTTAAAGATATATTTATTTATCATAGACAGAGAGAGAGAGAGAGAGAGAGAGGCAGAGATACAGGAGGAGGGAGAAGCAGGCTCCATGCCGGGAGCCTGACGTGGGACTCGATCCCGGGACTCCAGGATCGCGCCCTGGGCCAAAGGCAGGTGCCAAACTGCTGAGCCACCCAGGGATCCCCCCCAAGCTGTATTTTTAACATCTGAATCTCAGAGTATCCAATATTGAAAATTTATTGAAGTTTCTCTTTTTACTGAAAACTGCCATGTATAAACATTGGGCTGGGGGAGTGAGGCCAACAAAAGTGAATCAGACAGTGATTTTGTGATCTAGATGCTTCACCTACTTGGGGAAATAAGAGCTGTACATATTCAGAGCATAATGGAGAATGTATTCTCAAATGACTTCTGATCTGATAGCTAGTGGTTGGATGGGACTAGAGAATCTACTGCCAGAAAAAAGGCAGAAACAGTCCCTTGAAAATAAGTCCCATGTAATCTAAAAGAGGTTGGGTTTTTTTGTGTTTTTTTGTTTGTTTGTTTTTTGTTTTTTTTTCTGCCTGCCCTATACTTAGTTTTGTTTTACTAATACAGGGGCTTCTGGAGTGGATGATTTGGTTTCCTTACACTCACTAGATTTTGTTTGGAAGTTAGATTTCCCATGGCTCTGGCCTTCCTAGAGAACCTCTAACCACATACTCATCCCAGAGCTACAAAACAGGACCCAGTAGTCCCCAGACCAGGAATAGCACATTTGCATTTTCCTCATTTTCCTCCACCCTGAAGTGTTATTCACTTTGAGTGGCCTCTGACAGGTTCTCCAAGGCTAGGACACTTCTAAGTCAGGGTCCTTGCTGGTGTTGCCTTTCTAATGCATTAGAAGTTCTTCTCTGGCTCATTCCAGGTGCATTACCATGATCAGGCCTGTAGTGTCCCTTATGGAGAGAGGAATAGAAATAGAGGGTCAAGTCTGAACAGGTTTTAGGGACAGTGACAATTCTACTTCAGTGAACTCACCTATTTGATTTGGTTAGGTATGAGGATTTATGCTAGCAGTCATCTGTTTCTTGATGGCAAAGATGAAGGTAAGCTAAGTCTCAAATTGGTCATCTTCTTGCTTGGATTGTATGTAGGAAAAAAGTCTAGCTTCAGATTGTCCAAGCCATAAATGAAATGTCTGCCTTTCATATTTGACAACCTGAATTTTTAGAATCCATTTCCCACTCACATTCACCTGGCATAAAACACATAAAGAACATTCCTGTTTTCCAACATGGTCACAATTTTGAAATCCTATGATTCTACTGAAGAATAAGTCATCAGTATGGCTCACGAATAGGACAGTGTAATGAAGCAAATTAGGAACCTAACAGATTCCAAAGTTCATTTTGTTTCTTTATAAATGTGTCCTTACCATGTGCAGGTAAGTGATGAGATTATTCAGATGTCCTGCCGGGGATATCTGAAAAGTCTTCATGGAAGGGAAAGTATTGAGTTTGGATGGGCTAAAAGGATTGGTCTTCCATAGTATCCCCAGTTAAAAATTAATAAAGGGAATTCTGAGTGTCCTGTATGATTGAGTCTGAAGTACCATATTTATGTCATAGTTTCCAGAACTTCTTTAGGAAGGCTGGGGAATCAACTGCTTTTATGAATGAGAAATTTACATTAGATTAAATCTTCTATTTGTATGTCAGTGCTTATGCTAACCAGGTGAAAGAAAAAGATGAATCCAAAGTGCCCTGCAGCATTCTCCCAAGCCATCTATCCAAATACCCACCTTTTACTTCCTTATAGAGTATCCTCACCATTTATTTCCTTGAGAAAAGTGAAGCAAACCCTTAGATTTCCTTCCTCATACTTAGAAATTTATCTGTATCTGTCATCCCTCCAGTTTGCTCAAGGTTAACTCCTTCTCCAAAGCTCTTTGCATCCACACCAGCTGTTTCTTCCCTCTCTTAAATTTTCATTGACTCTCCTCACTCTGCTGACTCTTTCCCAACAGGCCATAAAGTTATTTAAACTTCTACCATTAAAATATAGATAGATAGATGTAGATATAGATGTGGATATATAGATACAGATGTAGATATAGATTCAGATGCAGATACAGTGTATCTTTGCAATTCACTCCCCTAACTTCACATCTGTTCCTCAGTGGAGTGGTAATTAGGCCTCTGCTCCTACCACCCTCTTTCACAAACCCCTGCCCATCCCTTTAATATTGATGTCTGGGTTATTACTCTTGGCCCCTTTCATCTTTGCTGTTGCTATTTCTGCTCTATACAGGGGAGCTTTTCCACTCCCTTGGTGTCAGTTCTGTTTTAGGCATTTATGTTCTAAAGTCTGCAGTAAGGCAAAAATTGAATATAGTCAAAACTACCCTCAAAAAGCCCTTAGAGTCTGGATATAGTTTTCTATATGCAAATTATACATATATCAGATATTTTTGTGTGATTTACATGTAGAAAATATCCAAATTTCAAGAACCATTTTTATGTATATAAGGTACACACAAATTATATAAAAGATAATTATATCAATATAAATTTAATTATTTAAAAATTTTATAAATTATATTTTATAGTTTATATAAAAGTTATCTTAAACATGAATATTTTATAAATATTATAATTATAAATGACTATATTTTATATATAGAGAGAGAGATTATGTATATAATTTAATAATGTATCTACATAATTCCCAGAGGAACTAAGTAGCTGTTACTAAGTGTTTAAATGCTGAGAATATTTCAACAAATATATTCCAACCTGTCAGCTCTTCCTATTGTTAGCATCATCCTTATCTTCCGTAGATCATTTCATCAGGTGTTCTCTTTTACTTGGCCTTCAACATATTCAGGTTCTTTTTTCATGATGTTGATAAAGTCTTACCAGGTTTTTGAATAATTTTGTTGACTTTCTTGGTACTGGTGTGAAAATCCTTACAATCTTTTCAGTTTACCAATACACGTGGACACATATAAGCATGATTGCATCCGTTGCTTGTGGGCATATGTATCTTGACTGGCATATCTGCAACTAGCTTCACTATTTAAATTATCTCTGCTTCTCTATCTTTGTCTCTTTCTCGCTGATGGCTTCTGGTAGTCAAGTAATGAATTTGAGTGATACATCTTCACTGTAGTCTGTGCATGTATGTCTTATTCTGTGGCTCCATCCTAAATATCTCCTTTGGACTCTAGGGTTGTATATTCCATTGCCTACCAAACAGTTCCAATACATATTTCTGAAGCAGTATGGGTAACACTTTACCTTTTGAGGGGTCTACATCTGGTTCTGTCCATAAATTGAAGTCCTCATGGGGACAGGGACTTTGTCTTTTGTTTTTTATATCCTTAGTACCAGTTAAATGATATGTGCTTAATGAACTTAAACTGTCAGTCTGGAATACAGTCAGTTCTTCAAAATCTAGATATACAATCGAAACTGTTTTCTTCTGTATCAGTACAAGAGGATTATAAATAGCGAAACAGCTATTTTGAGAAGTGAAACAGCTATTTTGAGAAGATTCCGTTCTTACCTTAGAAGAAAGGGACAGGCTAAGGAAAAAGCAGAATTGAATTAACTTAGCAGCCTTTGGCTGGCTTTCGTGGATAGATAGCCTCCTACGGAATTCTTGCCTTACAATCAAGACCTTGAGATTTTCGCTATCAGTAGAAACTTAAATCTGACTTAGATAATAATTTAGGCAATTTTGTCATTTGTTAAAATTATGTGATCCTTACAGAAAAAGAAGGCATTCCAAGGATTTTCTGGATTGGCCTAAATCAGCTGTACTCTACTAGAGGCTGGGAATGGTCAGACCAGAAGCCATTAAACTTTCTCAACTGGGACCCAGGTAACTTCCCTGTCTTCCACCTACTATGCACAGAGCAAAAGCTTCAAAAAAGTAAATGAACAAAAGCAACCTATTCACTGACAGTTTATAAAATTTTCAAATCTTGACAAATGTTATTATGATTACCTCTCAGAAGAATTTTTCCCCCTAATTCCTTCTTTATTGTGATACCATTACAGCCAAGTTGAACCATACCATGGATAACTGAGCATTTGTCTCTAACCTTTATGGCAACCCTACATTTTTAGGTAACAGCAGAATAAGCCCCATAACATGACATGTCTGTGACTAACCTGTGTTGTCTCATCTGCAACTCAACTTCATACAGAAATATACTCTCATTTTAAAACTCTTGGGATCTGCTACAATACTGCTCAAGTCCTGACAACATAATGGTTGTATTTTATGACATAAATAAATACCTTAAAGAAAACTTTATAGTTAATAAAACCAACAAAATCTTACTTAGCCAAAAGATTTTTCTCCCCAAAATAAGTTTAGGTACCTTTTTAAAAAAATAAAATCTTAGGCTTCTGACAAATATAGACTCTAAATGTTAACACTAGATTCAGTATTTTTTTAAAAAGTATTCTGTATACATATTAGAAAAATGGGTTAAGTACAATAAAATACCAATAGGTCATTTTAACTTAATGAAATTTCATTGAATTAATGAATTAATTCCCTATTCAGTTAATAAAATCTTCAAAGATAATTTAACTTTTAATTCAAGGTCTTAAGAGCATTACAGAATCATAAATTAGTATTTATTATATAGAGTAGCAGATTAAGAACTACTGTCTGCAGGATATGATATGGAAGTTGATTGGAGGCAGAGATTTGTTTTGGTTTTTGGTTTTGCTTTTTAAATTACTTATAGTGTATCAGAGTGTTTCACCCTGTATCCTGTATTTTAGAAAGAAGACATATTTAAGAACATGAATGTTTATTGAGGTGTCTACATCTCAATTTAGTAGAAGGTTTTAACTATTTTGAGTTCCAATATAATCAGAAAATTAGAAATACAAATTATTTTTTCTAACCACCACTTGGCCCTAAACTTCTCTTTTTAATTTTTTGAATTTTCTACCGTTTAAGATATGCCGAGTGCACCAATGATCATAGGTG
This sequence comes from Vulpes lagopus, assembly GCF_018345385.1. Taxonomy (NCBI): domain Eukaryota; kingdom Metazoa; phylum Chordata; class Mammalia; order Carnivora; family Canidae; genus Vulpes; species Vulpes lagopus. The sequence continues at coordinate 84,960,443 of NC_054834.1, read as the reverse complement.
GATCAAGCTGTGCAAGAATGGATGCCATGTCTGGTTTATGGCAGAGTTTTTCCTGTGAAGTTCAATTGCCCTATGTCTGCAAGAAACCCTTAAATAACACGGTGGAGTTAACAGGTATCTTTCTCATTTCATTGTGCAAATAGGTCTTAAAATTATAGTTTTGTGAAGTCCAATAAAATCCATTTCAGACATCTATTTCCACCATTCCTTCACCTGATACTACCAATGCCAAAAATTACTTTGTTTAGACCCTGTGGTTGGGTATTATCAACTATATATGCATAAAGCTTTGGTTTGGTATATCCCCATAAGAAGGCAGAGGTATTCTAGGTAAGAAATATGTTTCTATTCACAGAGGTAGCTCTTTTTTCATTAGAGCAGTGGTTCTCAGAGTGTGGTTTTTAGACCAGTAGTATCAGTGTCACCTGTACCTGTTTGAAATGCAAATCCTTAGGACCCACCCCAGATTTACCAAATCAAAAACTCTGTGGGCCCCAACAATCTGTGTTTTAAGAAGCTTTCCTGGAGATGCTGATGCACATTCACGTCTTATGTATAACTTGCCTCTCTGAGAAATCAAAAACGGTAGACGGTGGAACTCTCCTGGGATTTCCAGCTCCTGCCCTATGATGCCCATCCTTGTTCTGTCCTTCTTTGCCAGGCTGATTTTTTAGGTTGTTGTGTTGATAAATCAGGTAGAAAAGCAGAGGTGCTGAAGGACAAAATGTGTACAAGGAGGGGGGTTTCAAGGGATTTCAGGGGTAAGAGAAACACAGAACAGTTGAAGTTTCTGAAGTACAGAGAAACTTCAGAAGCCTTTGAAAGAATAAGAGGAATGCCCTTACTGTCTTGCACAAGGCCCAGCACATACCTGGTATTTGATTAAATCCTTCTGAATAAGAGAAGCTAATACTCAAACCTGTGAGGAAAAAAGGTTTTAAAATGTCTTGTTTAAACAATGTTGGGGGAAGGAGATAAAATTTCTTGTCCATATAGGAGCATAAAGCTATTTTTTAAGAGTAAAAAATAAAGATTGTCAGATGTTTTATTAAAATACTAGGGGAAAATGAACATTCATCTTCCAAGTTGATTCAAACCAAATTTAGTCCACACACAAAAAGCATAATAGAAAAGACAGCACAGATGAAAATAAACCAGGTGACTGATGATAGATCAAATAAATATCCTGTAGTAGCAATTATTAAATAAATCATGATGTTTCCACATGATTGAATAATATGCATTTATTAAAATAACTGTGCCAGCAGGAAAATACAAGAGCAGAACAAAATGATATGCCTACTTATCATTTTAATCTTGTAAAAATATGTTTTCATAGAGACAAAGACTAGAATAGTAAAATGTTTGTTCTAAGTTCAATTATGGGTATTTTTTCCTCTGTTCCTTTATCATAATCGTAAAATATAACAATAATTATAATAACATGTTCTATTTCAGAAACTTAAAATTAATTGAGTTATCTTGCAAATGTGAGAAGCTAACTGGACCTGAATTTTATCTTTAAGTAAAGGGAAAACTGTTTACATTTTTAAGTTGCTGTATTTTCATTAAATACAATTAAATTAATTCCAAACAGTTATGAATCCATAAGGTCTGAGTAATTGACTTAATTTCTAATTCTATTAAGAAGGTTAAAAGTATTTTATATGGTTTTATACCTCAGTCTTTTTCTCCAATATTTCTTGACCATAATTTGAGTGAGTTTTAACATGATCTAAACAAAGAATCACTAATTACATGAGGATGTGAATCTAGTAGAGGAAAGGAAAGAAGAGATCCAGAGAGGCCTTGTACCCTTTCCCTTTATCACTGTCCTCTCTTTCATGTGGAGTTTATAAATGTTTTACTCTATTCCTTAAATCTTTATCCTTTGTCCAACAGTAGGCATGAATGCACATCCCCTTACCAATCTTTTTTTTTAAGATTTTTTAATTTATTCATGAGAGAATTTTTAATTTATTCATGAGAGACAGAGAGAGAGAGAGGCAGAGACATAGGCAGAAGAAGAAGCAGGCTCCCTGCAAGGAGCCTGATGCAGAACCCCGGAATCATGACCTGAGCCAATGGCAGATACTCAACCACTGAGCCACCCAGGTCCCCTCCTCTTGCTAATCTGACATACATGACCATACATGAATCTGGACTTCTTAACCTCTCAAAGTCAGAGACTAGAGGGGAAGCTAACAAATCCCATACCAAGGAAGAGATATGTCAGTGACTGACTTACCCCACACCATTCTTCTATCTATTGGGACTAAGGGAATTAATTCCCTCCTCAAATAGTTGGAGCCCAATCATGTAGCACATTTGTATCACATTGCAGTTATATCATTATCTGTATCCCATCACTCTTGTGATGCCATGTAGAATGAGGCACCACATAAAGTCATGTCCTTATGCCCTTTGACATCACATTCCCTAGTTTTCCAGAATCCTGATGATTTAAGAAGGAAGAATTTGGAATGTTTTTTATTCAAAATAGATGTATCTTTACTGGAATATAAATAGCTGCTTTTCTTGCAGATGTTTGGACATATTCAGATACACACTGTGATGCAGGCTGGCTGTCAAATAATGGGTTTTGCTATCTGCTGGTAAATGAAAGTGATTCCTGGGATCAGGCACAAACAAAATGCAAAGCCTTAAGCAGCGATCTCATCAGCATTCATTCTTTAGCAGATGTGGAGGTGGTTGTCACAAAACTCCATAATGGGGGTAAGTTTTTAAATTTTCCTATTTGAGAGGTTTAAAACATTCTAAGGTACCCCTGTTTTTAGACTCTTAGTGGAAATGAAAGCCTACAATTTGATCCTTACAGATTGGTACTATCCAATAGAATTTTCTGTGATGATGGAGCTGTTCTATAATCTGTGCTGTCCAGTATAGCTGCCACCAGCCATTTGTGGCTTGTGAGCTTGTGGAACTGATTTTTACTTTTATTTAATTTTTGTTATTTTACATATAGGCATATGTAACTAGTAGCTACCAATTTGACAGTATAGCCAGTGATTGAATAATTTCCCTCCTCTCATAAGCTAAATGCTATTTAATTTGCTCCAGATGCTTAAGTGATGATAATTTCATGATTATTTCACTTTTGTAATTATTTAAAAGCTAAAGACTGAAGAACAAAAATAAGCTAGACAGGCAGTATTATGTCCTCCTCCTAGGATTCACTAATAGTAATAGCTAATAATAAATACCTCTTCTATGTCAGCATGGTGTTAATTGTTTCCCCTGGGAAGGCAGCAGCATCATCCAAGGGTAGGGATGGACGTCAATCCCATTCTGACGCGATTTGTAGAATTTCATTATAGGTTTCCCCTGCTATCCAAAAGTAGATTGTTCTTATGAAATCTTTCATAAACCAAAATGGCATAAAACTAAGAAGTAAACACCATTTAATAAAAGCTAAATCCTCTTCAGATTTCTTTCACTTAGTGAAAACAGGTACGTTTTCGTAAAAGTGAAGTGGCAGAAAGAGCAGAGGAAACCTGTATACCCCATAAAGCAAGGTTTATCTAAACTAGATAGGGAACACTTAACCTATAGATCATAGCATGGTTGTTCCACTACGTACTCTGCCTATATACATACTTTGAAAAGCACTCAACTCCTGGACTGCCTAAATGAGCAATGTTTTCATAGATTAATTACAAATACCACTGAGACTCCTAAAACCCCATTATCAGAATGTAAAAATCAGTAACAATGTACATAATGAGGTATGTAATTGACTAAAAGCAAATAAAATATTTTTCTTTTAGATGCCAAAGAAGAAATATGGATAGGTCTTAAGAACAAAAATGTACCAACTTTATTTCAGTGGTCTGATGGTACAGAAGTTACTCTAACATATTGGAATAAGAATGAGCCAAATGTTCCCTACAATAAGACTCCCAACTGCGTTTCCTATTTAGGAAAGGTAGGAAACCTCCTGTGGCTTATTTATATTCTTATTGTATACCAAATAATAATAGTAAGATGACTTTGGATGAGATATTTGTGTTTGGGCTAGAAAAGAAAATAAAAGGTAAGAGCCCTATAGATTCTCTTTCCAGAAGCTACTGGAAAAAATAGGTAAATAACACAATGACTAAATAAGCAATCCACTTCCTGTCTGAGAGTATCTGGTCTGGTCTGAAACACATAAAAGGAAATCCTGTTAGAACTCAATTTTTATGCCAGATTGATTCTAATAAGCTGCTTTCTCTCTGGACCGTCAATATGATATTTAACATACAGCCACAACTTAAGGGAAAAATCCCATCTTCTTAATTCATGTTCAAATTTTTATATTTTATATTATATTTTTATATTTTATATTATATTACTTTGAGAAGTGAAAACTATTTTTATTTAAAAATAAGGTCTCAAAAAAAAATAAGGTCTAAGGGCAGCTGGGTGGCTCAGTCAGGGGAGCATGTGACTCATGATCTCCAGTTTGTGAGTTCAAGCCCCACATTGAGGATAGAGACTACTTAGTAAATAAATTAATTAAAAATTAGGTCTAATGTTTTTTCAGAAAACATCTTTCTTCTGTAGAATGCTTATTTATTAAACATGCTTTACTTAAGAGTCCAAAATAGGCTCTATTTGAGAGAAAAGACATGTGTATCTCTATATTTTGTTTGTACTGCTTTTCCTGGGGACTCCTAATTATCTAGGAGGCTTGTGTCACCCAAACTTCTAGAGAGATGTAAATGGAAGTAATAAATGATATGTGTATTTAGGAGTGTTTCAAGATTAAAGAGGTATTTAGAAAGGTGTCAGAGATAAATTTAGAAGGGTGTCACATTTCGTGCTCTATTTAAAAAGATATTTAAGATGTCTTTGGTAGAGTGTCAAAGATAGAGATCCCATAGGCAAGAATAAACTGATAGCATACCTAGATAGCATTCCAGTGTTCAAAACTGACCCTTATCACAATTTACTTTTTGAAATTTAATTTGAAGAAAGCAGAGTGACTTAAGCAAAATTAATGCTAAGTAGCATATTTGAAAGAGATTATTTTGAAGTCTAGGCTGAAGTAGAGTGGAAGGAACTTTTGATTTTGGAATTGATTTTGGGAGAGTAGCTGTTCTAACTACCATGATTTATATATATATACATATATATATATAAATATATATAATTATATATTTTTTATATATATTTTAATATATTTTATATATATATATATATATATACATATACATATATATATAAAGAGACTAAGACAGCATGGTTGGTTGATATATCCAAAAGTTTTTAGCCAATGGGCAAACTTAGGCCATGTCATATGAAAGAAGACTAGAACACTGGTGACTGTGTGTAGGCTGAGTTCTTCTTTCTTCAACTTCTGTACTAAAAGTCCTTGATGGTTTTACTGTTACTCTAACAAGAAAATAGAATCATTTCCACTATGATCTGGAGGTGGTGTTGAAATAACAAACTGTGAGCCACAACCTTGCCGGCCTACTGGGTGGCATTTTCTAGGAGTATGTCCCCAGATGTAGTCTTTGATTTATAGTCATTTTCTTTTTCCTTCTTCTTCCTCCTTGCCCTGCCCCTTGCTCACAGTTTTGTGAGAAGAAACTATCTTGATTTAAAATAAGTTAGAGTTCAACTCTAAATATATGGCAAATAATTTCTCTGTGGGAAATTTTTTTTCTATTTTTAAAAAGCTAGGTCAGTGGAAAGTCCAGTCATGTGAAGAGAAACTTAAATATGTATGTAAGAAAAAGGGAGAAAAAATGAACGATACAACATCTGATAAGATGTGTCCTCCAGATGAGGTATGTAAAATCCCTGTATAAGTTTTCCTAAGCAGCGTTACATCTTCTTGATTGAAGGTGGTAGTTGAGACTGAAACAATTCAGACCTGGAAAGTAGAAGAAATGACTATACCTTCTGTTCACTTATGTTAGAGCAAATCAGAGGGCAGTGAATCATAACATATTGGCATTCTTACAATAAGAAAAAATTTTATAGGAAAAAGTTACCTATTCATGATTTTTATTTAAAAAAAAAAGTATGTGATTGTAATCCTTAATGCTGATATCTTTCCTTCCTCCAATTATTTTTTTCCTGTTCAAAAATAGTTCGACCAACAATATTATAGTCTTATGAGGAGCTAGGCCTTGGAGGTAAAGAGAAATAAGACACACCTTCCATCTGACACAGGCTCACAGTCCTGTAGGAGTTATCTATGAAGTTATATCCCACCTTCATCATCTGTATGGATTTACTGGCCATGTCCTTAATTTCTCTAAGTGTGAAATGTTACCAGTGTAACAGAACCTTGCTTGTTAGAGGAGGGACATTAATTGATGTATCTCCTCTGATTTAGGGCTGGAAAAGACATGGAGAAACCTGTTACAAGATTTACAAAGATGAGGTCCCTTTTGGAACCAATTGCAATCTGACTATAACTAGCAGGTATGACCATTAGTAAACATGTGCTGGTGAACTTTTAAATCTGGGTTAGTTTTGCTAAATAAGCTTTCTAAGAAAAAAGGTACATCTTCAATTTATATAGTATTCCATCATTGTAAAAACACCTACTAACTTAACCCTTGTTTTGCAGATTTGAACAAGAATACCTGAATGATATGATTAAAAAGTATACTAAATCTCCAGGAAAATACTTCTGGACTGGCCTGAGAGATATGGATTCACATGGAGAGTATAGTTGGACAGGTGTTGGTGGAGTAAAGCAAGCTGTAACTTTTTCCAACTGGAATTTTTTTGAGCCAGGTGAGTGCCTTAGTCTTGAAAGTAGTGGAATATGATGATTTGTGAAATGCAGTATACCTTCCAGATGTTGTCTTCACTTAGCTTTGAAATGTGAGGAAAATGATAATCTTCAGGATGGTAGTCTATCAATGGAACCATATCTATGGTGCAGTGACTAGAAGCAGTGACTATGTCTTCCTTATTAAATCCTTAGGAATAACCCCAAAAAGGGACCTAAAAAGCTCAGTTCTCAGAAATCACCTATAATGGCACAAAGCTAGAACCATCAGTGCGAGGTTTTTTTTTTTTTTTTTAATCTTTTCTATGTAAGCCTCAAACAGAATCTAGAAGCTTCATTTTGAAGTGCTTTACATTTTCATCTCTTTGCTTCTTAACTTCTTTCTCCAAATTTCTCCAAAATTGAATGTGTTTATTTCTATTATTCCGAATGGATGAGAATTAAGGAGGCAATATTGTAGGTATTACTCATTCTAAAAGTTAGTTCATCCTTCTTTAACCAGCTCAAAGTATTGACCATATTTAGCCATAGAATCAGAACCATTTTGAACCAGAAAGGACCTCAGATATCCCTTCTGATTTCAGAGTTGAGAAGATAGAGTCTCAAAAGGTGATTTACTTAACAAATGTTACCTGGTTATTGAATTGCTGAAATTCAGATCCCTGATTCCTAATCCAGTGCTTTATAGAGGATTTTGGTTTTCTATAAGACTGGAGCTATAAAGCATTCAATTTTTGTTTCTTTGGATTATTTATATTTTCTTGTTTTTGTACGATGTGATCACAAAGACCACTTTTTATAACCCAGTTACTGGAACATATGAGTGTATAATGAAACACAATACTTGAAATAGAGAATGCCCACAAAATTTGAAATAGATGGTCACCACCATAAATGTAAATGGTATTGATAACAAGGTCATCTTTTTACTTATAGAAGATGGAGGATACAGGTGCTTATCTTGGTGAAATCTCACTTTAGATTATAATGTTCTAATATATAAAACATGGGATTTCTTTTATACACATTCAGATTTCTTACAGTCAATGTCATATTCTTCATAGATAACCTTCAGTGGTTGGAGAGGAGCTCAGGAAATAGACACAATGGCTATTCTCTCAGTCCTATAGCCAGAAAGACTACCATTAATCTCTATTTACTATAATTACTCCCAACTTCAGCCAGCTTGGTCCATCATGGACAAGACATGGGTAGGGGGCAGAACAGGGGAAAAGCAGGACACCCATCGAGGACAACACAGCATCTTTTCTCCCAGTCCCTTGTTCCAATTGCTGTCTAGGTATGAGACATGAGACAATGTTTGTTTGGTGAAATAGAAGTCGTCATTATTTTCCAACTTATGTTCTTCTTGTCTTCTACCCACTTCAAGCAGCGTGGTATAATATAAAAAGGAGCATGGCACTTTGCCAGACAAATCTGGGTTCAAGTGTTGACTCCACTACTCATTAGCTATTGTTGTCGCAAGTCACTTATTCTTCGTCTGAGAAATGGATCTGATAATACAAACAATCTCTTAATGTTGTGAATAAATAAATTCTGGCTGCCATAAAATAGACAGAAACAAATGTATGTTACCATATATCTCCTTTAATATTGTACCCCCTATTCCTTTGGATCTGAATCTGAAAGAGTCTTGTTTCAAGGGTTACTAAATTGCTGAAAAACTTTTCAAAGTCATTAGCTAGTATGAATCACTTAGGGTATGCTGAGCAGCTTAGTGATTTAGAGTGCACCTCTATATGCAGACCACCTAGATTCTAGTTCTGGATCAACCACTTACTAACATGTGACCTTGAACAAGTCACTAATCCTCACTGTACCTTGGTATGGCAATAGAATCCACTCCAGAGGTTTGTTGTAAGGACTGATTCATTTAATCCTGTTAGAATAGTACCAGGGGAGTAATAATCACTGATCTTTATTTCCATCATCGTCATTATCATCATCATTATTATAACACATCCCTTTCTACCATTATCTTTTATATCCTTTCTCCAGACCTTGGCCCAAATAAAGGATAAGGACACTAGAAAAATGTTTGGACTTTAATGTTCAAATGTAATGTTTAATTAAACTTTCTGATTCAACCCCAGCTTCCCGAGGTGGGTGTGTGGCTATGGCTACTGGAAATTCTCTTGGAAAGTGGGAGGTGAAAGACTGCAGGAAGTTCAGAGCACTTTCAATTTGCAAGAAAATAAGTGGGCCCGTTGAGCCTGAAGAAGTAGTCCCCAAGCCTGAAGACCCTTGTCCTGAAGGCTGGTATAGTTTCCCCTCAGGTCTTTCTTGTTATAAGGTAAAGTAACATTCTCATTCAATTCCTTAATGAGGTTATCTTTCTACTATCCTAGTCCACATACTTGTAGTAGAAATTATGCTCCTCCTCAGGCACATATGTAACCTACCAAGGTGTTTGGGAGCACCACTCATGCCTTTGTCATGTCCTACCCAAAAAAGCAGGCCTACAGCCAGAACTGCCTCTTTCCTAGTGTTCTTTTGCCCTGAGACATTAAGTAAGCTACATGCCATGCTGACACTTTGCTTATGATTCTCATATCCTTCTAATCTTTGTTGTCCAATGGAGAATTCTATCACTTCTTATAATTTAAAAAAATCATTTTAGGGCCTGTATCAGTCAGCTGTTCCCAAAAAGAAACCATTACGTAGTATCTTAAAATTCAGTGACTATAACAACAAACATTTAATCTCATGTCCACAGATCTCTGGGTCAAATAGGGATTGTTTTAGTTCAGGCTTGAATGGTGAGCTCTGCTTTCAACAGTGGGTCAGCTGTTCTGGGCTTCAGGCTATGAGTTGGGATGTGCTACCTTGATCTGGGTCTCAGGCTGAAGGGGCAATAGTTTTTAGGGGCTTGTTCTTACAGTCAATTGTTAAAGCCTAAGAGGCCAGCCTAACCATTTAAGCACATTTCAGGTCTCTATTCACTTTACCTCCACTAACATGCCATTGATTGCAGCAAGTCACATGGCCTGAGCCCAAATCTAGGTATAGGGAAGTACACTTTACCCACCAGGAGGTCATGGCAAAAACGTAAAATTGTATCACAGGGAACTGAAGAATAATTCAATCTCTTTCTGTTCCTTTTTTGAAAAAAAATTAGTCATCACAAACCAAAGATGGCAAGTTTTGCTTTGCACCTTCTGTTCATGTTAGCAGGGCAATCTGCTGTTTCATTCATCCTCATCAGAAAACAGGCCTGTACTTGTATAGGTTTCATTGTGCTATGTTCATAATTATGTTTTTAGCATATTTCTCTGCAGAAGTCTACTCCCAAAGTATTCATATGTATCCTTTATAGCCTTACCTACTGGTCCTAGGAATGCAGGAGAATGTGGTGTCTTGTTGGAGCAGTTTCCCATTCTGACTAAGGAAGGTCATCCATCTGACAGCAGTAGCTGGCCTTAGTTGACACTTTCAGCAGGTCTTGGTTGTATCCCAGTATATGTTATTTTTAATTTATATATATATTTTTTAAATTGAAGTTTGATTTGCCATATACATATAGTATGACACCCAGTGCTCATCCCGTCAAGTGCTCCCCTCAGTGCCCATCACCCAGTCACCCCATCCCCCCACCTGCCTCCCCTTCCAGTATCCGTTGTTCATTTCCCAGAGTGAGGAGTCTCTCATGGTTTGTCACCCTCTAATTTTTCCCACTCATTTTCTCTCCTTTCCCATATAATCCCTTTCACTATTTCTTATATTCCTTGTATGAGTGAAACCATATAATGATTGTCCTTCTCTGACTGACAGGTAAAAATAAGAACATTTTCCTGTTATTATCACACCTATAAGAATCCATTTCAGAAGCCTACACATTTGAATCAAAGAAACAAAATAAATGAACAAGGGGGAAAAAAAGAGACAAACCAAAACCAGACTCTTAACTATAGAAACAAACTGATAGTTACCAGAGGGGAGGTGGTGAGGGGACAGTGGGTGAAATAGGTGATGGAGATTAAGGAGTGCACTTGCGATGAGCACTGAGTGATGTACTGAACTGCTGACTCACTGTATTGTTCACCTAAAACTAGTAGAACACTGTGTGTTAATTCTATTTGAATTAAAATTCAAAGACTTAATTAAAAACCTACACTTTTTATACGTAATAGACTTGGAAATTATGACTATTTTATGATCATGCCAGAAAAGAGATTAACATTGTGTTTTGTTAAGCTGTTTAATATAGAAAGAATCGTAAGAAAAAGGAACTGGGAGGAAGCTGAGAGGTTCTGCCGAGCTCTTGGAGGACACCTTCCCAGCTTCACTCAGATGGAGGAAATAAAGGGATTTCTTCACTTCCTCATGGACCAGTTCAGGTAATACTTTGAGGATGAGATCTTCTGTGCTGAATCTGATGCTCTCCAGGTACTCAGAATTGACATGTTTATTTTCTAAAGGGTCATTCAGTGCTTGGCAGTCTGTCAATATCAAATATTTTTATGCGCAAGACACTATGAATAATTTGAAGATGAGGGAGATAGAATCACCCTCCTTTATGTAGCATAATAAACTCCAACAATGGGGATAAGAAAAAGTATGGTAAAAATCTAGAACAAAGGTAAGGAGGGACCATGAGAATTCTAAAGACAGATGAATACTTTGGGAGGTATAACTGGGAAAAATGTTATGAAGAAGGATGGTTCTTAGAAGGTAAGGTAGTACTTTGAAAGGTAAGACTAAGAGAAGGAGCCAGAAAAAACAGAAAATTAGCAAAGGTACTGAGACCAGAGTGTACAGATACAGTCAAGGAGAAATGAGTCATTCCATTTACCTAGAAAATGAGGTTTAGATATGAAATTGGAGCAACCTTATTTGCCAGGGAAGGAGTTTGATCTTAAGTCAATAAGCAAAAGAAAACAAAACAAACCAAAACAAAAAAATACCCAACAAGTGTGTGTGTGTGTGTGTAATATATATGGGGGAAGAGAGATGGTAGGTAGATGCAGGGTAAGTAATTAGAAAGTTATTACAGCCCTCTTGTGGAAAACTACTTTGAGAATGGGCAGGAAGAATGTGAAAATAGGAAAGTAATCAGAGACACTACAAAGAATCAATTAGCCATTGTGATTTTGATGTTATGGTGGAAGATTCTTGGGTGATTTTCCTGATGTCCAATGTGGAGAAATGTGGACCAGGTGATGCTATCATAGGAGAAAAATTTCTCTGAAGCTTTGGGAGCAATCATGAGGGCATTCAAGTCCACGAATTTCTTTTTTTCTTCCCCTATTTTTATGAATTGAAAAGAAGACCACCAAAATATGCAAATCAAGGATTCAGGGTATACCAGGCAAAATCATGGAAAAGAAATTACCATTTAGACTTATCCTGGTGAATACTTTCCTTATCATTTTAACTCAAAAGCCTCAAAGAAAAACAGCAAAACAAACAAAAAACAGGTACCAAAACACAAAACTCAACTGCTCTTCTTCTCTAGGACATTAAATATAAGAAGATGTTTAAAAACTGACATCTAAAGAGTTTTGAGGTGGAAAATGTTTACAATATATTAATTTTTTAAAGATTTTATTTATTCATGAGAGACACAGAGAGAGAGAGAGAGGCAGAGACACAGGCAGAGGGAGAAGCAGGCTCCATGCAGGGAGCCCGACTTGGGACTCAATCCTGGGTCTCCAGGATCAGCCCAGAGCTGAAGGTGGCGCCAAATCGCTGAGCCTCCTGGGGCTGCCCACAATATATTAATTTTAGTTCTCAATTACATTGCTTTTCGTTTGTGAAAATTATAATTGATATAATCTTAGAACTCACTTGAAAAAAATTCAAAGACACGTTCCAGTTGAGAGATGAATTAAAAATCAAGAACACCTGAATAGGTAGTTTATTTTAAAAGAATTGGAAGTAAGAATATATAATATAAAAACATCCCCAGTCTAAATAATGCAATATGTATATGTAATGATAAAAATAGAAAGAAGTTATCCTAAATCCTGAAAAAAGAAACATGGGAATATTTTAATAAGACCAGGTGTTAAACTCTGTTTATAAATTAAAACTGGGATATAAAGAGATGAAATGGTTTTCAAAAATGAAAGTATAATAAATTCCTCATTTGCCTAGAAGTCATATTTAGAAACACAGATTATGTACATTTTATTTTTTTTTTATTTTTTTTTATTTTTTATTTTATTTTTTTTAGATTATGTACATTTTAAAACAGTATGTTCATCTACTGAATATGTAATGGGTGAAAGAAAGGTTTATATAGTAAATTATGAAGAAATAAAATAAAAAGCATGAAATCCAGTGTAAAGCAAGATGGCAGAAGACCAAATTTATCTATTTCCAGTTATGTTTAATTATAAGTCTGCAAATTTCTTCAATAATGAAATTCAGCTATATGCTATTGAAAGACAAATCTTGCCAATTAGTGCCTGTCCAGCTCAAAGAGTATGACGTTCTTTTCCTAGAAGAAAGAAGCTATAAAGTGTTTCACAAGTTGAGAAATTTTGATAAGAACCCATATTTTTAACGTTTCTTTAAAAATTGAAACAACAGGGCAGCCCGGGTGGCTCAGCGGTTTAGTGCCGCCTTCAGCCCAGGGTGTGATCCTGGAGACCCAGGATCGAGTCCCACGTCGGGCTCCCTGCATGGAGCCTGCCTCTCCCTCTGCCTGTGTCTCTGCCTCTCTCTCTGTGTCTCTTAGGAATAAATAAAAAAAAAAGAGAGAGAGAGAGAATTGAAACAACAGGACACATTTTCATATCGTAGCAGTAATTAGTCCTGAGGAGACAGTGGCCCACCAAGATAGGGCATCATTCTCTAATTTGTGGTTATCTCTAATTTATTACTCCTTTATCCACTTTACCTTTGTTTTTGTCCCATATTAACCTAAATAGTAATTGAGTTAATGATCACAAACAATACAGTAACTAAAATGAGAAAATTAAAAGAATGAGCTAAATTGTGCAAATGTGAACAAAAAGCTAGAATCACAATATTGATATTAGATAAAATACAATTGAAGTAAAAATTCACCAAATGGGGAAATGAGGTCTATTTCATATTGAGTAAAGGTACAATCTACAATGAATTTATAATAGTCAAGAGCCATTACATATTTTAAAATAATAGCATCAAAATATATGAAGCAAAAATATTAATTATATTAGTGAAATATTTCAATAAGTAACAATAGTGGGAACCTTTAACACTTGTCTTATCAGCAAGTAAAACAGACAAAAGAAAATAATGTAGAATATATGAACAGTATAATTAAGATGGTTTAACAATATCCTCCTTGTTCATACATTACAAAGTCTATATTTATTTTCTCTTCAAGCTCTTTGCCTGTGTCACTTACAGTAATTGATCTATTAGGCTAAAAATAAATTCCAAAGTGGTGAAATTATACAGGTATATAAAAAGTGAAGCCAAACTTATAAATTCAGTGTTTTTGAGTAACTGTTTTGGCAAATAAATCAAAACTGTAGAGATGGTAATAACAATACCCTCTCTGAAATTCATGGGATCTAGCCAAAGCTATAGTTGGAGGTACATTAATAGCTTTAATAGCTTTAATTATTAAACAAAAATAATGAAAATAAGCATTTACCTAAAAGTAAAAATAAATTTCAACGTAAATACAAGGAAACCATAAGAAAGAACCTAATAAAGATTTTTATATAAAGATACTTAAAATGAAGCCTTAGTGGGGCACCTGGGTGGCTCATTCGGTTAAGCATCTGCGTTTGGCTCAAGACATGATTCTAGAGTCCTGGAGTCAAGTCCCACATCAGACTCCCTGCTCATCAGGGACTCTGCTTCTCCATCTCCCTCTGCCTCTCCCCCCAGCATGTGTTCTCTCTTGCTCACTCTCTCTATCAAACAAATAAATAAAATCTTTAATTTAAAAAATGAAGCCTTAGGAATTATAAAACCTATTTCATGAAGAAATTTTTTAATTGGTAAGAATACTATGCATAATTTCATGCTGTTACAAATGAAGTTGTTAAAATTAATACTTTTTAGGGAAATGTAAGTTGGTATACAATTGATTTGATAAGTGGAAACCCAGTAATTTAATAGCCATGAAAGAAATGGAAAAAATTGACAAGGAATTTCTTCCAAAAAAGAGATAGGAAATATAACATGGTTATATATGTGACTTTCTTCACATTTTAAAGAAGAAATCATTACCTTGTATTTCAGTGATACAAGCAAGAGCTTGCATTCCATTACGTAGAAACTGATATAGACATCTGGTTTATTTTACAAACTAGTCTAATCCTGATATCAAAGCCTATCAACAAGAGCACAAAGAATTACAGACCAACCTCTTGACTAGACCTGAAAAAGAAAATACTAATAAGTGATAGAATAACAAACACTGATACAGTCCTTATTATGTGCCAGATAATGTACTGAATGTTTTCTATTAGCTCATTTAATCCTTACAACAACCTATGAAGTAGTACTATTACAATCCCCAAATGCCAACTAGGTGCCCCAAATATCATTCTTTTCAAAATTCGTCCTTAGAACAGATCCAAATTCATCTCTTATGACTACCCAGATCCCAACACTCAATTATGAAAAAATGTTGGATCAGTATATGCTAACTTAGACACCAATGAGATATTAAGTAAAACAAAACAAACATGACAGATGTAATATTAGAAGTGACTTCAGGGGTCACTTGCGTGGCTCAGTCCATTAAGTGTATCCCTTAGGTTCAAGTCATGGGATTGAACCCCATATTGGGCCCCCTGCTCAGTGGGGAGTCTTTTTCTGCTTCTGCCTCTCACCTGGTTCGTACTCTCGCCTCTCTCTCTCTCAAATAAATAAATAAACTGTTTTTTAAAAAAAGATTGACAATAATGATGATAATAGGGATATTTACCTTTTTCTGACTTTTACAGAAATGCATTTAATGTTTAATCCTTAAATGTGATATGGCTATTGGTTGAACTACACTTCTATTTTTCCTTTAACAAGAATTTGTATTTTAATTAACTGACTGAGCTGCCCAGGTGCCCCAATTATTGTTGATCTTTGTTTGGAATTTATAGCCTGTACATTAAGATTTTCTTTTTTAAAAAGAATGTTATTCCATGCAAACAATTACAATATATTTAGTGGGAGGAAAAGCAAATCATGAAAAAATAAAAAATATACTATTTACATTTAAAAGTAGATTACAAAAATACATCAAAGAAAGATAATCATTGTTACCTCTGGAAGTTAAGATTTTGAGTAATTTTTGAAATATTTAAACATTTTTCCACACTTTCCAGATTTGCATTAATAAACCTACTATTGTGTTTTTCTCATTAAGGAAAGGGAAATTTCACTACAATGTGCTGGAAACCTGATGCAAAATACAGTACATGTGTTCCATAAATATTCATTTATTAAGCATCTATTATAGAAGTTCAGACATTCTGAACTTTATTTTCTAGCACTAGAAATTATTATACAAGATTTCATTGCACACTAACCTGAATTAATTTGGATATACAAACTCTTAATTTCCTTTGGAGGTTAGTGTTTCTTAGATACTCCCCACAACCTTGGGAGTAGATTATAATGAATGCAAAACTCAGACCAAATCTTTCCACATGTACAAACATTTATTAAACAAACATTCATTGAAACAAGCACAAAACTTATTTCAGACAATCTGTTTCATAAGCTTCCAACATCCCAGCAGTCTGTCCTAGGTGTTCGAGCCACCATCTTGTAAGGAAGGGTCATTTGAGGTAGATTTGACAGTATTCCTGAGGCAGGATTCTGTTCCTATTATAGTTGGCATCAGGTAGTTCCAATCATCTGACCCAGTGACTAGACATGGGTTGATTTAGAGATCAAGCCCCAGATCCATTTCTAATGGTACTGGGTACCAGCCTTACCAGAAAGTAATAACCTTTCATGAAGGGTGAGAGTGTCTCTAAATATTTTAGCTATTCCTCATATCTTAAGTAATTTCAATTTCACCATTGAGAGCCCATTTCTAATATGCTGATTAACAGGCTTCTAATTTTGCTGATAAACACCTATTTCTGATATTCACTCTGCTAATAACCAAAACCTCAGGTATGGCTTCGAATAACAGACATCTTTGTGGTGGCTGCCTTTGGAACATACTCTGATACTCTGCTGATCCTCCTTGAAGTGAGAATTTTGAGCAGGGCAACTTACTGGTGCTTAGCTCTCAAGTTTGACACACACAATATCATACTGTCTAGACCAAAGTATTTTTAAGTAAAATACTGACATAAACAAAGTGGATTTTCTAACCAAGCAAGAGGTTAGAAACCTTTATTATGAACAGGGAGGCATTGATAAGTACTAAGCAATGAGGTTGTAGATATTTGTAGGAATCAAATGATGGAAAATGGAATATCATAAGTGATATAAATGATCATTAAGAGCTTCCATATACAGAATAGATTACACTAAAAAATAAAACTGAAGTGTGAGAGGTAATTAAGGAGTTTTCCTTGATTTGTTTCCTTGTTTCTGATCACACTTGCTGAGTTTCCTTTCAGTTAAGAAATTAACACAAGTTCATTATGTAAGATTTGGGGAATATAAAGAGTGTTAATGGAAAAAATAAAAGTTGGGATGCCTGGGTGGCTCAGTGGTTGAGCGTCTGCCTTTGGCTCAGGGCGTGATCCCAGAGTCCCAGGATTGAGTCCCGCATCAGACTTCCTGCATGGAGCCTGCTTCTCCCTCTGCCTATGTCTCTGCCTCTCTATGTCTCTCCTGAATAAATAAATAAAATCTTTAAAAAAATTAAAAATTAAAATTAAAATCACTTCCAATCCTGTATGTTATAAACATAGTTAGTGCTTAATGTAAATCTTTCCCATTTTCTTCCATTCCGTGTATATAGTTTATTTTCCAGAGAATGTACAACAATGTTTTTTTCCTGATCACAAAAGTAATATATATTTAATTTAAAAAGTAGAAAAGCACAAAGGAAAATACAAATCACCCTAATCCTTTCACTCATAGGAGCCATATTTCATTTGTACTCTTAACCCAGCAGGTGATACAGACTATGTTGTCTCCTTTAATCAAGAGATCGTTTGCCCACACAATACTTAGAAAGACAATGTATGCCTAAGGGAGGGAAAGGGAGGAAGGAGGCAAAACCCATTTACATCAGAAAATGATTGTAAAGCTTACCCCTTGAAGGCTTTACTTACCTTTTTATTGCAGGAATTGACCTTTCTCAGATGTCCATTGCCCAAATTGTGTATTGCATGCCAAGTAGTTAAATCAGATTACTGCTATACTTCTCACAATCTAAGTTCTCCATCTCTATTTGTATTTCAATGAAAGGATTCATGGTGCACAAAGTCATTACGGCTCTAAGATCTTTGCAACTCTTAATGGCAGCCCACCAGGGAAAGCCATTGTAGAACAAAAATAGTTTTAGGATTAAAGGAGAAAGCCTTGTTTGCAATGCTGTTGCTGCTGTGTGTACTACCTCCTGTGATGTAGCATGAATGGATTTCGATATAAATCTAAGGCTTTGCAGACTAAGCACCCTCATCAAATAGTATTTATTGGGGTTTGTAGCTGAGATACTATTTTCCTTAGAAACCAGATGCAGCAGGAAATTTGATTGAGAGGAGGAATTTTAACACAGATACACATATTAACCTTTCGCGCAATGTCTTCTTAACCTAATACCCTAAAACCATATACTTAGTGCTTGTAGTAGAAAAATTTATATAGAGAGAAATTTTTCATTTGATTTAATCCTCCAGTTATGATCCATTTTTTCTCTCAAATTTTCTAAATCCACATTAGAGGTGTGCAATGATTAAAGTGATTTTCAATTTCTTCTTTATCTGCCTGTGGATAAACCAGGTCAAACCAGGAATAAGTTACAACTGAGGAAATATTTTCCGCCTCCTACCACACACAGAAAAAACACAAGTAGCTACTATTTTCTATATAACACACTAATGAATTTTGAATTGGAAGCGAAAAGCTATAAATGTCTGGGTTCAATCTCAGAAAGTAGTGAAGACTAAAAATTTTGGACAAGTGTTTTCTAGGAAACTATTTTTTAGACATGCCACCAAGGAGGCAGAAGAAATGAGCTTGACAGCATAGGTTTCTAATGGGCAGAGGTGGAGCTAAACAAAGACTGTGTGGAAAGGTTAGAGACAGATCTCTAAAGAGGCTTCCAGTGGGAGCTGACTATAGAGTAAATGGAGGTGACAGATGACCTTTGACCATATTCCTGGTTGTACTGTTGATTGTAAAAAGAAGATAGACGATCTAAGCCTTACTTTAGGGAAACACAAAAATGTGCACAAATTCCTTAGGCTCAATTAAATTTGTGAAGATATTTGAAAGAAATCAAGTCACATCCAAGTAAGTAACGAGGAACCAAATTTAACCTCCTCTGGATCTTACCCATCTGACTTTAATTATACTGTATATGGCAATTACCTTGACTTGTGGTTTAGAAATTCAGCAGTTGGGAAGTGTAATAAATTTTGGAAGCCAAAAAAGCTCTGTTAGAAAGCTCTGAATAGTTGAAGACACACTGCAAATTCCTCTTCTAGCTGCTAAATTCAAACTGGATTTATTTGCCTCCACTGGATTATCTGAAATTTACAAATTGGTAATCTTTCTCTAAAAAAAGAAAATAATATAACAATAAAGACTGAAAGGGGATTATCCTCATATTCCATCGCAATTAGTTGAAAAGCTTAAAAGATGAAAAGTATTTATATTAAAGTATGGGGGAATGTTCAGTAGAGGAAAGAGGTGAACAAAAGCAATTATTTTATTAAAACATAAGAAATTGCTTTAAAATTAAGTTTACTCTAGCTTTGAGTCACTGGCAAATTTTTTGAAATGCAGATTTATATTTTTCAGCTATACATTACAGATTCCATACATACTCTTGAGTATGAGAGTAAGAATTAATTTTAAATTTGGGTCCTATCCCTTTTCTACTATGTGCTATATTTATAGGCATATAAAAAATCTATATCTATATATCTAGTTATGCCTATGTAATATACACTCATATGTACTGATCATACATACTACATGCAATCAGAAGGTTAAATTATAATTAATCAGTATTATCAAAAAAAAGTTTACATGGATAATAGTCTACTTAAAAAGTATCTACTTAAAAAGCCTAAAAAGAGGGCACCTGGGTGGCTCAGTGGTTGAGCATCTGCCTTGGCTCAGGGTGTGATCCCGGGGTCCTGGGATCGAGTCCCACATTGGGCTCCCTGCAGGGAGCCTGCTTCTCCTCTGCCTATGTCTCTGACTCTCTCTCTCTTTGTGTCTCTCATGAATAAATAAATAAAATCTTTAAAATAAAAAAAGCCTAAAAAGTGTAACACAGTTTAGAGAAAATTTTCAAGTGGAGTTAGAGATGAAGAAAATGTTTTTATGGTTATAGCACTTCTATTTATATTAGCAATATCTCCTAGCTAAAGAATAAATTTAATTGAGGAAAAGGGATATTTATAATATATGTCCCTGCTTCTATATGTTATTGTATATATCCTTTCTTGGAATGTCTATCCTTCTCTTCTCGATCAATCTGAATATTGACACATGTTAAACACTCAGATTATGACTCAAAAGAAATATTAGCCATCTTTGAGAGACTCTTTTGTCCTATAACCTCACAAAACATTTCCTGACTTCCTACAGTCCACAATAAACTTCCTTCCCTGAATTTTTGTAATGCTCAAAATTTATACAAATTTTATATCACTTGATATCTTTCCAAAATGGTTATTTTCTTTGTTCATGTATATCTTGTCGCCCTGACTAGTTTATATGCCATTTGAGGATAGGTAATACGTCTTGTACTTCTCTGTATTACCATGGCATCTAGCTCAATGCCTTGTGCATAGAAGTACAATAGTTATGAATGTTAAATATAATTACTTAAATGACTGCCTAATTATGTTGTTCTTATATAACCCATGGAGTTTGGCTTTTAGAAGATACTTATACTTAATCTTTAGGAAAAAGGGGGTGGGGCGCCTGGCTGGCTTAGGTGGTAAAGTATGTAACTTTTGATCTCAGGGTTGTGAATTTGAGCCCCACATTGGGTGTAGAGATTACTTAAAAATAAAATCTTTAAAAAAAAATACTTGTTTAATTTAAACATTTTTTAGAGCATATTCTTTTTTCTCTTTCTCTTTTTTTAGATTTTTTAAATTTAATTTCAATTTGTCAACATATAACACCCAGTGTTCATCCCATCAAGTGCCCTCCTCATTGCCCTCATCCTCCCCCCCCCCAACCCTTTGTTTCCCAGAGTTAGGAAACTCTCATGGTTTATCTCTCTCTTTAATTTTTCCCACTCAGTTCCCCTCCTTTCCCTTATAATCTTTTTCACTATTTCTTATATTCCATGTATGTGTGAAACCACATGGTGATTGTTCGTCTTTGATCGACTTATTTTACTCAGCATAATACCCTCTAGTTCCTTAATGGTCAGTGGGAATTAAATAATTTTTTTAAATATTGATCCTGTTTAATAAAAATTTAGCCAGATGATTTGTCCTGCATTTTTAAAAAAAGATATTTGTGTTATAAACACTTTAAGAAAATGTCATTGCTATCTTTGTATCAAAAACATTGTCTAATAGTGAAGCTCTCCAGTAGAAGTTTTGGAATAATCATGCCCTTTATTTCCCCTCAAGTGCAAAGTAGAATGTTTTACCTTTCATATGAAGAACATAACTGAAGACTTAGTTTTAAGAAATATGGTATTTTTTCCATAGCTTCCTCATATTTAGAGTTTGGTTTTATTTTAGAAGGCATCTTTATAGAGCTTAAAATTGTACTTTTCAGTTAGTGACAAGACAAACTTATATCTTAAGCATTCTAGACATGTGAATGCTAAATATTTTTGCCAAACCTGTGCTCAAATTTTTTTTTAATAATTTCTTTTTACATAGTGACGAGCGTTGGCTGTGGATAGGTTTGAATAAAAGGAGCCCAGATTTACAGGGATCCTGGGAGTGGAGTGATCATACACCAGTAAGTTTAAACTTTCTTGTTTGGGATAATATAAAGGGATTATTTGTTTCCATATCAGGTAAATTGATTGTTAAATAATACATCCACATACCATGTAATCATTAAAATTATGAAGAAGTATCTTTATTGAAATGGAAATGCATTCACATATATGAAGTGAGGGGGAAAGATACTAACCTTGTTTTTATTTTTAAAAAATAACCATACCTAAATACATAAATAAATATTTTTTTAAAAATTGAAAAATAGCCATACATTCTCTCTATAGTCCTAAAAATATAAAAATATGGTTATATACATACAGTGGTCATCTTTTTCGTTTTCTTTGTGCTGTTTTTATTTCCTTTTTCCACAATGAGAAGCTTTTACTTTTATTCTAAAAACATAAGAGTTATGTAAAAAAGAATGTATCTTTATTAAAGGAAATAATTTGTTTGGGGAGACCTTAAAAAGACCTTAAATAGGGATCCCTAGGTGGCGCAGCGGTTTAGCGCCTGCCTTTGGCCCGGGGTGCGATCCTGGAGATGCGGGATCGAATCCCACGTCGGGCTCCCGGTGCATGGAGCCTGCTTCTCCCTCTGCCTATGTCTCTGCCCCCCTCTCTCTCTCTCTCTGTGTGTGTGACTATCATAAATAAATTAAAAAATTTTTTAAAAAAGACCTTAAATACTATTTCAAATGTTTACATTATCCTAAAGAGAGGTTTTAGGTAATACTTATAGGAGCAAATTATTATAAAATGTATTAAATATTTTCTCCACAGTACCATTGTGTCAATTCATCATATATACTTTCCAAATGTAAAATTTCATTTGGACTTTCATTTTCAAATAGGAGCGTATCTGAAATTAGTTAATTGAATAACTGGCATTTCAACACGTGCCAAAAAAAGGTCTTTTGCAAGTTCCTTATTCTCTAAAATTCCAGCTGCAAACTTAATGCACTATTAACCTCTACTTCTGAAACTGTAGCTTCCATTGTTTGGAAGTATGATATTTTCTAAGTCATCTCATGATTTAACATCTTGATATTAAAAAAGAGAGAGAGATGAAAAGGTTTTCCTACTGTGACATGTGAATGTGTTTGAGTTATTAAAGCTGCCTAAATTACATCTAAATTGCAAATATTTATACATCAGTCGTAAGTTCTCAAGCCTCTCTTGTTTTCTAAGGTGTCTACTATTCTCATGGAAAATGAGTTTCAGCAGGATTATGATATCAGAGACTGTGCTGCTGTCAAGGTCAGTACAATGGTAGAAAATCTGCATATTTAAAAATAAATTTGGCATTGTGTACAGTCAGGCAACAGATTCACAGAGTGCCTCTTTTAGGTATGGAGCATGATATTAGATGCGATGGGAGGGAAGAACACCCATGGCCCTGCTCTCTCAAGCTACCTAACTTAAACTTAATTTGAGAAAATAAAATTCATATTCAAAAAAGGTTGCTCTTATAACTGTAAAGTAATAGGCTCCAATTTAGTTTCTAATGAAACTCAGAAGAGGAAGTGGTTCCTGTGGCCTGTTTCCAAAAGGGATAGGACTTGAACTGTGCTTTTGTACAGATGGGATAAGGTAAGCCTTTCTAATGGGGGAATGGCATGAGGAGGTGGCATAAAATAAAGGAAGAGTGGAAGGGAGAAACTAAGGTAGTGAGGAGAAAGGGATACAGATCAAGAAGTTTGTATCGGTGCCATGGTTGAAAACAAGGTTGGGAAATTAGATTGATGGTAGGCAACAGCATTATAAAAGTTTTTTGACATGAACCAAGGAGAGTATGAAGAAGACTCATCTCAAGTCAGATTTCAAGATGTAGCAAGTAGGATAAGATGACATAAAAGAGCAATTAGTCATCTTCCTTTGCAAAATTCATTCATTTATTGATTCCATAAATAGTAGTCCAAGCAGTCTATAATGCTCTGGAGGATACAACAATGACAAGATATAAAACAGTTGTTGTCACAGAACTTAAGTTTAGTAGGAGAGAAGTAAACAAGTAGTTATAGGAGCTATGACAGATGAGGTATACGTTTTATGCAAGAATGAGTATTATAAGGAGATAGTGATGGTGATGGACAATGGTAATCGTGATGATGGTGGCATCAGCTAATACTTGTTAACTTGTGAGCTAGGTACTTATTTCACTTAATACTTAAGTGATCTTGTGAGGTAGATGCTATTACATATTTATCTTTTAAGGAAGAAAGTTGAGTTCTGAGTAAGTGTACAGGGTTATAGAACTGAAATTTAAACCCATGTGCCTGGGTCCACCCTGCTATATGACTAGATGTTTATAGAAATAGAAAAAGGATGTCTGGGTAGCTCAGTGGTTGAGCATCTTCCTTTGGCTCAGGGTGTCCCAGGTGGTCCTGGGGTCCCGGGATTGATTCCCACATTTGGTTCCCTATCAGGGGTCTGCTTCTCCCTCTGCCTGTGTCTCTGCCTCTTTCTCTGTGTCTCTCATGAATAAATAAATATTTTTTTAAAAAAGAGAAATAAATAGAAAGGATACTGGTTTATGGAGAAAATACTACATTTTAGTCTAGATATTTTGAATTCAAGCTAGTAGTAAGAAATATATTTTTTTTAAGTAAGAAATATCCTACAGTTGAAATCAGAAGACCAGAGTTGGGGATCCCTGGGTGGCGCAGCGGTTTGGCGCCTGCCTTTGACCCAGGGCGCGATCCTGGAGACCCGGGATCGAATCCCACGTCGGGCTCCTGGTGTATGGAGCCTGCTTCTCCCTCTGCCTGTGTCTCTGCCTCTCTCTCTCTCACTGTGTGCCTATCATAAATAAATTAATTAATTAATTAAAAAAAAAAAGAAGACCAGAGTTGAAGGAAGAAATGTGTATTTTTAAAAAATTGTAAAGGGTCAAAAGTGGGTTTAGGAGAGCTGTCAATGCATAAAATATAAGATGGGGAAGTAGGAGACATATAGATTATACCTTTGCTATGTAAGCCAAGTAAGTGATTGCCCAGAAGTGCTGCAGGTTGCTTGAGACAAAGAACTGAGAAGGCCCCTGGAAAGCCCTATTTTCAAAGCAATTGTTCTGGTAATAAACTGTATGGTATCATGCCATTTTTATAGAATTCTGTTTAACACATGAGAAAGTGAAAACTTCAGAGAAGCTTGTAATGTTTTCAGAACACTGATGCAATATACTATGTTCTATGTAAGTAGAGTTCTTATGTGTGAAGAGATTAGAAAATCTACCAAAAAAACTAACTAAAAGAAACACTGATGTGGCCTGTGTCAGGAACAAGGCCAGCCAGGCCAGTGTTCTAGGAGAATCTCCCCTCACTTGGCACAGTACCCACCAGAATCTTGGCCTTAAGAGAAAACAGTCCAAAAACTGGTGGAGATTCCTCCCAGGTCATGCCCTCCCCTTTCCTTTCTTGCCTGCTTACTGGCTGGAGTACAATTTGTAGAGACCTATCTTGGATCATGCAATGCAGGCTAACATCCTAGTGTAGAGCAACAGCAAAGCAGGAGCCTGGGTCCTTGGGGTCAGACTCTTATGTCACATTTTCACAGATCTGCTTTAATCATAGTCTGGTGTTTGGAAGCCACTGAAGTAAATTTTTTTTTCTAGCTTGACCTTTCTCAGATTTAAAGGTACAATCTACAATTTCATATCAGCAAAAACAAGAAAAAAAACAATAATTTACATTTTGGACATAAACATGACTTTATGACATATTTCCTCTATCAATCCTTATTAAGGTTCTTGATTAGGCTGTTAACTATTTAATTTTTTTATAATAAATGTATTTTTTATTGGTGTTCAATTTGCCAACATACAGAATAACACCCAGTGCTCATCCTGTCAAGTGCCCCCCTCAGTGCCCGTCACCCATTCACCCCCACCCCCCGCCCTCCTCCCCTTCCACCACCCCTAGTTCGTTTCCCAGAGTTAGGAGTCTTCATGTTAACTATTTAAACACTGTGTTCATTCATTAAATAAATATCTTAGGTGCTAGGGCTAAAAGAGATTTAAGATTATACTTTAGTGTTTTATAAAGTTTCATCAACTTCAAAATATTCTACAATCCTCTTTCTCCTTTAGGTCATTCAGAGGCCAGGGCGAAGAAGCTGGTATTTCTATGATGACAGAGAATTTATTTATTTAAGACCTTTTGCTTGTGATACAAAACTTGAATGGGTATGCCAGATTCCAAAAGGTAAGTGGTAGTTATTCCTTTTCACAGTCTTCTCATGTGAACATTGTAAATGCTGAGTCCAAAGTACCTAAGAGAGTGTTTTAGACTATAATTATAGTTTTAAAAAGCCTATGAAGATATAGTTAATATATTAAGCTCCATCCTGCCTGACTCCAACCACAAGTACAAGACTGGCTTATTGAGATTAGATGGTACCTTCCTCTTTGATCATGAAAGAATTTTTATAAAAGATAAAATTTAAGATAAATTTAGAGATTAGATTTTGGAATGAAAGATTATTTCAGTGAAAAGAAGACACATAATGTAGGGACGCCTGGGTGGCTCAGTGGTTGAGCATCTGCCTTTGGCTCAGGTGTGATCCCGGGGTCCTGGGATCAAGTCCCTCATCAGGCTCCCTGCATAGAGCCTGCTTCTCCCTCTGCCTGTGTCTCTGCCTCTCTCTCTGTGTCTCTCATGAATAAATAAATAAAATCTTTTTTTAAAAAGGCCACCACCATATTCCCTTTAAAAGACATGATATCCTTGGGGCGCCTGGGTAGCTCAGTTGGTTAAGTATCTGCCTTCTGCTGAGGTCAGGATCCCAGGAGCCCTAGGTCAGGCTCCCTGCTCAGCAGGGAGCCTGTTTCTCCATCTCTTTCTGTCCCTCCTCCCTGCTTGGGTTCTCTTTTTCTCTCAAATCAATAAATAAAATCTGTTTTAAAAAATAAATAAAAGACAAGATATCCAGTATAGTAACTGTCAAGTTTCTTTCACAAAGGCAACTGGCAGGCCATTAATAAAAGAGGGAACTCTGTGTGTGTGTGTGTGTGTGTGTACTACATCTTTATCCAGTCATCTGTTGACGTGCATCTAGGCTCTTTATATTTACTGTGGACGTTACTACTATAAACATTGGGGTGCATGTGCTCCAATGTATCACTATTTTTATATACTTTGAATAAATACCTAATAGTGCAATTGCTGGATCATAGGGTAGTTCTATTTTTAACTTTTTGAGAAATTCCTATACTATTTTTCAGACTGGCTGCACTAGCTTGCATTCCCAACAGTGTATGAGGGTTCCTCTTCCTCCACATCCTCACCAACAGCTGTTGTTTCCTGAGTTGCTAATTTTAGCCATTCTGACCCATGTAGGATGGTATCTCATTGTGGTTTTGATTTGTTTTTCCCTGATGCCAAGTGATGTTGAGCATTTTTTTATGTGTCTGAACAGAAGTTTTTTATAAGATTACAATAAACAACTATGCATATTTTTAACTAATTTGACCCATTGTTGATAGAAATTAACCATTATATAGAGAACTGACTTAGAGAGAGAAGCCAAAGATGTTGAATATATAGGCAGTGCTCTGAGAAAAGTCTTCTCTACGTTAGGCCCAGATATAACAGCAAAATGAAGAACAGCTATTTTACTCTGTAGTTTCTAATACTCATCAAATTACATCTTTGCCTTGAAACAAGTGTGACCTACAACCAGAATGAAAAGGGAGAGGAAAGCAACTAGCAACCTGCGAGGAGCTGTTCTGCCCTGGAACTGTCTGGATGCTTCTAGGGGCAATCTTAAAGTGATTTTCACAGTCTTTGTGAGTTAAGTAGGAGTCTTGTTTCTGGTTTTGTTTGTTTGTTTGTTTGTTTGTTTGTTTGTTTGTTTTTTATAGAGTAGAGAGTTGAGTCTAAGCAGCAGATCCAAAGTCCCATAGCAGTGAAGGGTCTGAGGGCATTTGGACCCTGACTCACTCAATTTCAAGGCCCATAATGCATTGTAAAGTATCACATTTCCTCTGTTTCCAACTGGAAATTCTGGGTGATTTTTATTATTTTTCTCCCAGTTTTGTCTTTATCTTCTCAAAAGGTTCAGTACTGGATTACTGTACATTGTTTACAATAATACATTGGGGTTGGGATGCCTGGGTGGCTCAGCGGTTGAGTGTCTGCCTTTGGCTCAGGGCGTGATCCTGAGTTCTGGGTGGAGTCCCACATTGGGCTTCCTCCGGGGAGCCTGCTTCTCTCTCTGCCAGTGTCTCTGCCTGTGTGTGTGTGTGTGTGTGTGTGTGTGTGTGTGTGTGTGTATCATGAATAAATAAATTAAATTAAATTAAAAAAAAGAATACCTTGTGAGAACAATGAATTCTACCAACCAAGGTTTATAGAACAATTACTCAAATTGCATTAGATGGAGAAGTAGTTCCTGAATAACCTCATCCTGCAGTAATGATTATCTTTGTGCCTATTCCTTAGTGTTTCTGTGTAATATATACAATATACTCATTTACTTATGTATACTTTCTAATTATTAGCCATATTTTATCCATCTAGTCTTCCTTTGTGACCTCCGTGATGTAAGGTAGAGAACTACCAGGAATACTTTAATAGTTAACAGATCTACCTTTTTGATTGCCACTAAAACATCGTTAGCATAGGCCCCACAAAATTCAAACCAAAGCAATCATAATATGAAAAGAAATAATCTGGCCAGAAATGGTCCAACTCAGAAAGTCCTCTTGAGTTAGATTAAAGGCACTTACTTATAATAGGACATCATCTGTAATTGGATACTAATCCTCAGCCTTTTTTTTCCTTTCTTGTACCAGGCCATACTCTAAAAACACCAGACTGGTATAATCCAGGTAAGTTAAGAAAACTGAAATTTAGCCAAAGCTGCTTTTATCTTTTCTGTAATGTATTTAGTTAATTATCTAAGCCCATGCCCAAGTGCCAGCTTCTCTATCATATCTTCAAGGGAGATGAAATATCTCCAGGCAGGAAAAGTGATTGGCTGGTGTGCAATGAGGCTTTGAGGCTGGGTTTGTTCTCCTCTGTGAGTACAGGAGGGTGGCAAAGTCTCTCACTGGCTCAGCAATCCTTGGTGCTTTGCGGGTAGCACTGCCCTGGCCAGAGAGAGCAGATTACTATTCATAAATAGTTTTAAACATTAATTCACGCTTAGATGGTGTAGTTTGATCTGTGCATAACTCTGATATTCTTCTTCTTCAGAGCGTCCTGGAATTCATGGACCTCCAGTTGTAATTGAAGGGAGTGAATACTGGTTTGTTGCTGATCCTCACTTAAACTATGAAGAAGCGGTCCTGTATTGTGCTAGCAATCACAGCTCTCTGGCTACCTTGACATCTCTTGCAGGACTAAAAGCCATCAAAAACAAAATAGCAAATGTAATTTGAGAGAATATATTTTAAAATATTTTTCTTATTTTTCTATTTATTCCTTCAAAAATTATTTCAGAAGTCTTGCCAAAATCTACAGAAGTTAAATATTCCTTTCAAGTAAAATCTGCCTAAAAACATCCAAATTCATCATTTAATGTTAGAAAAGGGGGATAAAACTCCATAATGTTTTAAAAATATTCAAGATTAGTTATAAATGTCAACTTATAAAATCAACAGAGATAATATAAAATATTCTTTTTTTTAAGTTATTTATTTATTTATTTATTTATTTAGTTGACAGAAGGAGAGCACAAGTAGGGGGAGTGGCAGGCAGAGGGAGAGGGAGAAACAGGCTTCCCGCTCAGCAGGGAGCCCAACTCAGGGCTTAATCCCAGGATCCTGAGATCATGACCTGAGCTGAAGGCAGACACTTAACCCACTGAGCCACCCAAGTGCCCGTAATATAAGATATTCTAATTCTTTATTATATTTTGTACTAAAAGTTAACTTCATAGTTAACTTGAGTTTCCATTTCTTTAAATAACTAACCTTGTAAGATAGGAAAATAATTTTATACTTTTAAATTTACAATTATTTACAATAGAACACTATATAATCGAATTAATGTATACCTATAATTACAATGACCATGTTTTATAATAGCACATAGTGTTAAGTGAAAAGTTTCCAGCTACTTCTTTGATGGAAGGACCTGGTTTACATAATTTAGAGAAGTAATGGAATGTCTGGAAATGCTAGTGGTTGTGGTTATGGTGGGACAGGGTATTTTAAATAAAACCTCTTTAGGAAACTCAGCACAAATAAGGATAGGTGATTTTGTCTGTTGGTTGGTTTGTTTTTCAGATATCTGGTGATGAACAGAAGTGGTGGGTGAGAACTACTGACCAGCCAGTAGATCGTCGTTTTATGTAGTATGTGACACCATTGATATTGCCTTTGTAAAGTCATTGGAAAGAAGCAGTCCCAAATTCTCCTTTAGAAAATGGATTGTTATTTATAATTTGTTTTGAACATTCATCAATAAACCGTGTGGACTACAGAAACCAAGTCCTGTTACGTATTAGCATCAAGAAAAAAGTGGCATAAAATAATGGCATAACATTAAATTTAGAATTAAAATAACAGTTTAAAAAAAACAGAATAAAAAAAAAACAGAATAGAACATGTAACTACATTGTGAGCTGTGAACTCTCTCATTTTTTTTCAGCTCACGATATCCATGGCATCACTTTCCTATAACATTTCGGGAGGAATGCTTGTACATGTCTGCAAAGACTTGGTTCAATGGTAAATTCCAAATCTTTTAATGTTGATTATGTAATATGTGAACTTCAGGTTTGTTTACTAACTTAACCTTATTTTCCTGTTGATTATACGTTGGTTGCTTCATCTTATTTTGGCTTATTGCTAATGACCATAGTTCAAATTCCAAATGCAAACAAAGTTGCTTTTCATTGTATTTTGACTTCCTTTATACAATGGTGACTGCTTAGAAATAAACTTACCACTTTCATAACTGAAAAGCATATAAATAAATTTGCAAAGATAAACAGGTAGCAATTCTAAATATAGTTTAGTTCTCTTCCCCCTCATTAGCCTTCACTTTCAGCCTATTTCCTACCATCAGGTCCTGTGGTGGTAACTGTGGTTCTTATACTAAATGTATGCATTTTTATAGGCAAAGCTGGTATGCTCTACCCTACTGATATGATAATAACAGAAGATAGAAATGGCTAGAGAAGAGGAATATACTTTAACTGTTTGGGAGAGAGCAATTGAAAGAGATTTTCTTTACTACTGGATTGTTTTTAAAATGTGCTGAATGGAAAATTCTCACCCCTGTAATTCTGCTTTTCATTTCTCAGACTTAAATAAGCCAGCAGACTGTAGTACCAAGTTGCCCTTCATCTGTGAAAAATATAATGTCTCTTCATTAGAAAAATATAGTCCAGATTCTGCAGCTAAAATACAGTGCTCTGGGGATTGGATTGCTTTTCAGAATAAGGTAAAAAGGGAATTGCTACATTGTACAAATGATGATTGCTTTCATGATAGTTGTATGGCCTGTAGCAGAATCGCAGCCCATCAAACAACTTCACTAAAGATAGCCTCTGTGTATTTCAGTAACTCACCTGATCATTGCCAGAAACAAAGTTAACTCTCAAGCTAGTGATGCCTAGTGATGCCTACAGGTCTTCAAAGTACTGTGTTCTTATCCAGTTGCTACTAAAATTAAATTGCTGATGTTGATTGGTCAATGAATTATAATACTTTAAATAATAAAACTGTCTCTATAGCATGAAGGAAACTGACAATTTCTGGCTGATGTATTTTCCACTTGAAAGAAAGCATCCAAGCAGCATCTACCAATTAAATTAGACCAGCATTTCCAAACTATGTTTTGGTTACAATATATGCTAACAAAATGTTAATCATTGATCTTGCCTTCCAAGGGGTTTAATGATTACAAAGGTTTGGGAAACGCTAGATTCTGTATCTGCCTCTTTGAAATGATAATCTAGATTGGTATATGTATCTCTTTGGAAATGCATTTGGTTGCTAAGTAGAGAGATTGCTATACTATGTTAGAACATCTATTCTCTCACACAAAAGAAGTTTGAGGGTAAGTGGGCTGAGGTTGGTATGGAAGCTCCACAACATCTTCAAATCCAGGCTCCTGTTATCTTTTTGCTCTGCCATCCTTAACATACTGAAGGTTCCAAGCTCCAGTTCAGGGTGTTCTGTCTAGGGCCTTTCCTAGAAGCTACCCAGCGACATAGAGCTCACTGGCCACTCCAGTCTCCAGGGAGTCTGAAAAAAAATTCTGTTGGATGCTTCAAGGAACAGTATTTAAGGTGTACCACTTCACATTAACATGATCATAGTATCAAAAAGAAGAAGGAAGATAGGAGTCTTACAACTGAAAACATCTGTACTGAAGCTAAAATAATAAGGATACATTTTGACTTTTTAAAATTAGAACAATCTTCACACACACACACACACCAAGGTACTGGGACTACATTAATTTACATAATTGAGGTAAGTTTGAATTAAGATTTCCTGCCAAAAGAAAGGGGGATGACTTCTTTTAAAATGCATGTTTTTATATAAGGAGGTGATGATTATCAGTTCAGCCTTTGAAATCAGTTGGAATAAATCTAAACGCTGATCATATCTACTATCTGTCTACTTCACTTACAAGTAAAGTTACTTAACTGCCCTGTGCCTCAGTTTCCCTATTTGTTGAAGGAATTAAGTGAGATGGTATTATGCAAACTGTTAGCACATGGGAAGCACTCAGTAAGAGGGAGATTTTTTAAAAAAATAATTTGACTGATAGACCACTCTTTAGTTGTTTATATTGACAGTGTAGGTCTGCATTCATATAGTACTACTTTGTAAATTTCCATATCTCACAGACCAAAAATTAGCAGCCCTCTAAAAGATGAGATATTTACTTCCTATGTGAGCTCTTCGGTGCTTGGAATCTTATGCTTCATTTATGTTTTTTGTTTGCAGTGTTTTCTAAAAATCAAACCGAAGTCTCTCACATTTTCCCAAGCAAGTGATACTTGTCACACTTATGGTGGCACCCTTCCTTCAGTGCTGAGCCAGATAGAACAAGGTAACAGAATTGTTTTGGAAACATGTTTTATTCTGATATGGGGGCCAAGTTAGTTCTGAGAGGCTTTGGGGAATTAACATATTTAAAAATTCTTATTAAATTACTTTATTACAGAATAGGTAAAAGAGTATCGTTGTAGATAAGTAAGAAGTATTCGATGAGATTTTTTTGGTGTATCTATAATTTGAATAAGTCAATGCTTTTAAAAAATCTCTTTCTGACAGATTTCATTACATCCTTATTTCCGGATATGGAGGCTACTTTATGGATTGGTTTGCGCTGGACTGCCTATGAAAAGATAAACAAATGGACAGATAACAGAGAACTGACATACAGTAACTTTCACCCGTTAGTAGTTGGTGGGAGGTTGAAAATACCAACAAATGTAAGTTTTTTAAATCAGAAATCTAAATTGCTCAAGGGTACCTGAGTGGCTCAGTCGGTTGACCATCAGACTTTATTTCAGCTCAGGTCATGATATCAGGGTATGAGATCAAGCCCCCACTCGGGCTCTGGCTGGGCGTGGAACCTGCTTAAGATTCTCTCCCTCCCTTTCCCTCTGCCCCCACCACCCACTTCTGCTGTGTGCATATATGTGTGTGCTCTCTCTCTCTCTCTCTCTCTCTCTCTCTCACACACACACACACACACACACACACACACACACCTATATAGCTCTGTGAAATACCCACGTCTTCTATAAATTATTGGATTAAGAATGAGGTTTCTATTGTATGAGTCCACTTATATAAGATATTCAGAGCAGGCACATCTTCAAAGATAAAATGTAGATTAGTGGTTGCCAGAGGCTAAGAAGGAAGAAGTATTGGGAGTGATGCCTAAAGGGTAATGGCATTTCTTTTTGGTGGTGGTAATAATATTCTAAAAATTGATTGAGGGTGATGGTATACACATTGATATTTTCTTTTTATTCTACTTTATCTAGTTTATTCTCTTTGTCCTATCTTATCTTAGTCCATTATCACATAAGTGAGCCAACTAAATGAGTCTCAAACCATATTTGATCCCTAATCTAGGAAATTGCAGTAAGTATTTCAGCATCTTTTCTTCTAGGGCTTTTTCATATATTATTGTTCTGACATAGATAATATCATAATATATATAAAATGGTATATATACCATTGTCTACTTTTCTCATTTAGTATTATAAATAGTTTCTTATATCATTAAAAGATGTACTTGATAAGCATTTTAATAGTTGTGCGATATTTCTTAATGGTATGCCATTATTTATCCAACCAGTGCTGAGTATTTAGGTTGTTTCTATTTTTACATAATCATAAATAGCATTACAATGAACAGTTTTGTGCATAATCTTTGGTTATATTCAGATTACCTCCTTAAGATAGATTTTGGAAGTCAAAGCCAGATCAAAAGATAAAGTAGTTATAAAACTCTATTCACCAAATGCTTTCCAGAAAGGTTTATGAGTTTTTATATTTGTCAGTAATATATTATAATTGCCATTCTATCCATACAAACATATTAATAATTTCTAATATTTGATCACTTAATATGTGTCAGGCACTTTGCTAATGCATCACATGCATTATTTCATTTAATCTGCACAACAGATGTGAAAAGGTCTGTTATTCTGCCTCTAAGAAATGTAGAAACTTGTCCCCAGTCATGCAGTCACGCATGCAGTCGTGACTAGGTCCATGAGACTGCAGAACCAGGGTTTTTGGCTTCTCTACTATGTTACCTCTAAGGGTCATTGTCTTTTAAAAATTCTTGCTAATTTGGTAATTTAAATATATCAATCATATTTTTCTTTATATTTCTCTGATATCTAATGAAAACAAACTTCTGTAAGTTCAGTAGTACCTTGAGTTTCATCAAGTATGAATATTCTTATTCTTTTTCAATATTTTTCAAAGTCTTCATGTATTTTCTTTTGTCTTCATGTACTTCTTATTGATTTTACAATTATGTAAATATTAAACATGCTGACTCTATGTTTCTTGTGTTTATGAAAAATATTCCTGTAGGTTTTTTTTAAGTGCAGAATACCAAAAATATTATAGAAGTAAGTTTTGATTTTTTGCATGTGTGTACATTCAAATATGTTTATTTCTCTTTTCTCCTCCATTTTTTTTAGGTTAGAAATTTCATCATGTAGATGTTAGTTAAATATATGCCTATATTTTTTGCCTTTTTTTCTTGACTGCATGATACAGCCATGGTATATAGTGTATGTTGTCAATGAATACTTCATGCTTTTCCCTAATCCTGTCAAACACCATTTATTGCATATGCTTCTACTTGTTAAAAGCAATATAGGATGCCTCCTTTATCTTACACTAAGTGTGAGTGTATGAAATATACTCTTATGTAGCTATGACACTGATCTAAATACTATAATTTTGCATATTAAAAAATATGATAGGAATAATTATCCTGTATATATACCTTTAAAAAATGGTTTTAGCTATTCCTGTCCATTCTTCCAAACTATAATTGTTTCGTCAATCTCCAACCCAAACAATTAAACAAACTTATGATGAGAATTTGACAATATTTTAGTTAACATCTTTTTATTATTAATCTTTCAACTCAAGAATATGGTATATCCATTTATTCAAGTCTTCCTTTAGAGCCCACAGTGAAATTTTTGTAGTTCTGTCTCATTGCCTTTGAGAATGACAGATTTTTTCTTGATTTTCTCACTGATATGTAAGAAGCTTTGTTTGGGTATTTTTATGTATTATTTCACAGGCACCCATCTTACTAAAACCTCTTATTCTACAGTTTTTCACTAGATTTTTGGGGGTTTCTTACTTAGATAATTATAATCTTCAAATACTAGTTTATGCTTCACTACATGTGGTAGGGCTTCTAGAACTGTGATAGTACCAGAGGAAATAACTACCATCCTAGACTTGATCTAGATTTTGTAGGATTGTCTGCAGTCTCTCATTGTTATTTATGATGCTCACTCTTTGGGCACTTTTCAGGGTCTTTTTGGTTTGTTTTTTTTTTGTTTGTTTGTTTTGTTTTGTTTTTTAAGTAGGCTCCACGCCTAGCATGGAGCTTGACATGGCGCTTGACCTAAGCTGAGCAGAAGAGTCCATGATTAACCAACTGAGCCACCCAGGCACTCCAATGCTGACTCTTTAAGTTATATCATTCTATAACTAGCTTATTTAGAACTTTTATTCAGGAATAAGTACTGAATTTTCCAAAGCTTTTTTTCTAGTGTCTACTAAAATTGTCATATATTTATAATAAACGATCTTTATCTTATCATAGATTCTAGTTGCTCCAAATGGATTATTATTTTGCTATTATACTGAATTGGACTTCTTAGAATTATATTTGGGAATGTTTTCATCTCTGCTCATAGAATTAATTTTTTATGCTATATTGTCTGATTTTTTTTCCCGATTATGTCAGCTTCATAAGATGAACTGGCTAGGTTTCTGCCTTTGTGTTTTGAAATTATAATCAAGCCTGGAGAATTATTCAGCCTGAAAGTTTGAGGGAATTACCTACAAAATCATGTGATGTTATTTTCAGACATCATTCTCTAATAATAAAGGGATTTGGTGCAGTGGTCAAATGCCTAAATTCCAGAGTCACATTGTCTGGTTTTGAATTTCATTCAATCATTAGTATGGAAGTTCACTTAACTTTTCTTTCTTTCTTTTTTAAAGAGTTTATTTATTTATTCATGAGAGATACAGAGAGAGGCAGAGACACAGGCAGAGGGAGAAGCAGGCTCCCAGCAGGTAGCCCAACCGGGACTCCAGGATCACACCTGGGCTGCAGGTGGCGCCAAACCGCTGAGCCACCTGGGGCCTCTGCCCCCCACCCCCCTTAACTTTTCTTAATCCTCAATTTCTTGTCTGTAAATTCTGATTCTGTTATACCTACAACACAACGTGAAAATTACATAAGATAATTCATTTAAAGCTTTTAGCTATCTCACATATAGTTTTGAAAATGAACTACTAGTATTAATTTTCAATTTCCAATGAAGTGACTGGTACATTTTGGTGTTTCTACTTCTCCTTATAACAATTATGCTAATTTGTTCTTTTCAAGATAAGTTGCCTATTTCATTTAGATTTTTTAAAAATATATTTAAGTAAACTACACCCCATGTGGGGCTCAAACTCATGACCTCAAGATCAAGAGTCCCCTACTGTTCTGATTGAGCCAGCTGGGTGCCCCTCATTTAGATTTTCAAAGGTATTAGAATAAGATTGTGTATGCTATTATATTTTCAAATCCTCATGCCTTATTTTGATTGTGTTTTTACTTTTTTTTATTCAGATTTTTACAAAACTGGTATGTATTGGTTTTCTCCTCCCTCTTCTCCATCTTCTACTTCTATTGCTTGAGATACATTTACAAATATTACTACATTTTTCCATCCTAGTTTTTTGGAGATCTATTTTTGTTCATTTTCTAATCCCCTGTATTCAATTCTTAGTTCATCTTTCCTTTAAAAAACACAATACATTTAATAGTACATATTTGCATTATTCCACTATTGGAATATTTGCCCCAAGAAAACAAAAACACTAACTTCAAGAATGATAGCAGAGTGTTAAATATTACTTTAATTGTGTTTTCATCTTACTTTTACCAGTTTTTCTTTTATCTGTTTGCAATTTATATTTAATGATATTGCCACTGTTTTGTTTTATAATTTCTAAAGTTAATTGCCCCTTTTCCATGCTTCAGAAGTTTTTGAGGATTTTCTTGTGATTTCAGGGTCAACTCCTTAATGGAATTTTTTACAGGAGGAAAAATCCAATTTGGGATATAAAGTTCTCTTGCTAGGATCTTTAGACAGTTAGTTTCATGACTATTTGTACATGTTTGCCTTTTTGTTTAGATTTTTGAGGAAGAGTCCCGATACCAATGTGCTCTAATGCTCAACCTCCAAACATCACCTTATACTGGGACATGGAATTTTACTGCCTGCAGTGAATACCACACTCTGTCTCTCTGTCAGAAATATTCAGGTATAAATTATTATCTAGATATCTATGGTACTTTATGCTGTTGGATAAATACAGTATTTTTTCACAAAACTCTTATAAATGAATTAATATTAATTTATAAACAGCTTTCCTAAAATTTTAAGATAGCTAAATCCATATTGGTTCAGTTAGTCACATTATCTCAAATGGAATATGATTTTTTTCAAGTGTCATTGCTTTACTTAATTAAATATCAAAATTAAGTATCAGATGGAATTTATTAATAGGAGTTGTCTAATTATAGTAAGTTATGGTTGAATTTTGTTCTTTTTTCCACTCTGGCATTTATTTTTCAGTTTTTACTTTCTATCTTGGAGAAAGAAGGAGAAAAAATATATTTAATTGACTCTGGTAAAGTTTATCACACACACACAAAAGGTGTGAAGTGTTATAAATGGGTCACTGTATATACCTTACTGTAGCCCAAATAAAATGTGGGCTTAAAAATAAGAATCATCCATATTTTCAAAAAGATATTTTTAGAGGTATTACATTGTTTTCATTGATTACAATGTTTTTAACAAATAATTTTTTTAAAAAAAGCTTTGTCATGTAATGAGAACCTCAAGTAGATAATCCATGTACTTCTAAGGAACTTTTTATTAAACCAACCTATGCCTTATTTGTCTCATATTGTTTAGTAATTGCTTTACTCAGAGAAGTACTGTAAAGCAGTAGTTCAATACAGCCTCTTGTGGGTTGTTTTGTACATTTTTCTCATCAGAACTCTCCTTGATGAGATCTTTTGTAAGAGAACACCTAACATTTTCTCCTGTTGAAGGAGTTCAAATAAAGGAGGTATTTGACACCAACCTGAAATGGTAATCTAATTGCCAGCTCCTTTTATTTATAGCTTTTTTCCTTCCTAAATCAGATCAACAAAAACAGAATTTTGTTCTAATTTTAGAAAACAAATGCTATGGCTCACACATATTACATATTAAGATACACAGCAAGACATACATACCTAGTTCTCCTAACCAAAATCTAAAATAAATGAATAGATAAGTAATATCTAAAGCACTCGTTGTGGAGAAATTTGAAGAAATGTCCTATGACTTGCAGAGTGGGTGTTTTTTTTTTTCTTTTACATACAGAAATTGAAAACAGACAAACCTTGCAGAATACTTCAGATACTGTAAAGTATGTAAATAATCTGTACAAAATCATCATGAAGACTCTGACTTGGTTTGATGCTCTAAGAGAGTGTCAGAAAGAGAACATGCACCTGGTGAGCATCACAGACCCTTACCAGCAGGCGTTCCTAACTGTGCAGGCGGTTCTTCATAACTCTTCTTTATGGATTGGACTCTCCAGTCAAGATGTAAGTTTTCAGTCCTAACTGCCAGAACTGGGTGATGAAATGTGAAATTTTTGTTGCACACAGCATTTCTCATATCAGACAAAAAGAACCTGGAGATTTTAAAATCTTACTCCAGTGAGTAAATTTCATGAAGTGTGTAATTTTTAGTGACTGTCATCTTTCTACTGTTCAAAGATCTAGTGCTATATTGTTTATATTAAGAAAAAGTTGTACTGAACATATGTAGCTGAGCACTTCTTTTTACTCTAGTAAAAGACTGAGTAGGAATGAGGAACTGCCACATCTCCCCAGCCAAAGAAAAGAAGAGACAAGAGAAGAATTAAAAAATCAGATAGGGTTGAGTGTTGGGATGGGGGAAGGTCCAGAGGGAGAGGAAGAGAGAGGATCCCAGCAGGCTCCACACCCAGTTGCAGAACCTGATATATAGGGCTCCATCTCACAACCCTGAGATCATGACCTAAGTGAAACTCAAGAGTCAGACACCTAACTGACTGAGTGACCCAGGTTCTCCTATAGTGAACTTTTTTTTTAAAGAAAATTAAAATCACCTGTAATCCCAGCACTTTGTAATAAATAAGATTGAATAATTTGGTTTATATCCCTCAAGTTTTTCTCTATATACATATGTATATGTTTTTTAAGATGTTTGGGATCATACCATTTTCTTTTTCTTCTCCACTTAAGGATTTTGGTCTTGTTTCTTACCCTATTTTAATCTTCACCTATGTTTCTCTTTTTCCTTTCACTCTTTAACATGTTTATTACATGTCTGCATAAACTGCCTTAAATCTTTGGAACATGACCAGATACAAATAAATAAAACTTTACATTGAAAGCAATGGAAGGGTATTGAAAGATTTTAAACATGGTAGTAACAACAGATTTTTACTTAGAAAGAATTGTACTGGCAGAGAGTGGATAAGGAAGTGAGTTATCTAGAGATTTCTTGTAGAAATTCATGCAGGAGCTCATGTTGGTCTGAACTAAGGCCTGTGGCAGTTCTGGGTTAAATAAAGTCCAGAGAGTGGCTGTGGCAGTGGGTCACTTAAGTACATAGAAGTGGAAGTACATAAACATAGAAGAAGTGAAGAAGGCTTGGGAATTGGGGAGTCATTCACATGAACATTAATGTCCGTAGGTCAATGTTAGGACCAGGAGGACAGAGCAAGACATGGGGCTTCTACTTAGTGAATGTCAGGAGGAACAAGGAGGCCAAGTCCTAAGTGGATGTCAGAAAGAGGCAAGGAATCTGGTAGTTTGCATAAACCTCAAAGGGAATGACTGAAGGAGATAAAAATACTGACTACTCCATTCTCCTGGCCCTGTGGTATCTGAGAATGGAAACAAACAGCCTTCCCTTGTGGGTATTGAAAGGAAATTATTCCCTTAGAAAAGACCAGTTTTAATTGAGATCAATTAAGGTCAAGAATTTAGTAAAGAGATATTTACAGTCTTAATAAAGAGAGATCAGATTCAGCAAAGAGATAGGGGGTCCAGGGATTTATCTACAAGGAATAGAAGTTCCAAAGGCCCAGGTACCTGGGGTAGTTGTGAGTGCAAAGGTGAAGGAACCCAGAGTAATACCAAGTACAAGCAACATCACATGGTCAAAGGGCCACATTTGAGGCCACAGGGCTTTGGGATTAACTGGCCACAAAGTTACCCCTGGAACTCTCTGGCAGAGAACAGTTTCAGAATGAAACAGTTGGTGGTGTTGAAACTTAAGCATGTTTGCTATTTATGGTTCACTAAGGATACTGTGTATGGCCTTTGCCCAATATTCCAACCAAACCAGTGTTGCAAAATTGCCTTGGCCTCAGGACAGCTTAGTTTGTTGGGTCAGTGCATAAGGCCCGGTGCTCTCATAGCACCAGGGGGAGCGCAAACAGGTCTGTACCCTGCAGTCCATCTCCTAGACTGTACCTATTCTGTAAAGCCTCTTTCAAGATAGGTGGGTGGTCAGGCCCTTGTCAGGGTGTAAGGATGGATGTTCACAGACTCTGAGTGCACAATAGAATATAATGAATGAGGAAGTTTCTCCATAAAGACACGTGTAAAAACAGCAGTGTGAGATGAGATCCCCAAGGCCTGAGTCAGGGTTAGGAGGAAGGGAGCTAACATTTATGTAGCATTTCTTGTGTGCCAGCTGGCTATGATGTGTCTTACACATTACCACACTAATTCTAGCCCTGAGGGGTTTAAGTGTCACATTCACGTAATAGATGACAAGTTGGAAACTCCACAAGGTAAACTCAAATCAAAAACTAATGAATGACTAAGCCAGAATTCCAAACTAAATGTGCTTAGCTCCAGAGCCCATGTTCTTTCCACTACTACACGTTGTTTTACTACATGTGGTTTCTTCCAAAAACCAACAGTTCCAGATATGTTGTGTGGCAGCCCAGTATAATGGCTCAGACCATGGACTCTAGTGTCTGAAGGCCTGGATTAGAGTCCCAGAACTGGGGTATATATTCTGTGGGACTTGGTGCACATTAGATGCCTTCAGTTTTCTTATAGGTAAAATGGAAACAGTAGTTCCCGTCTCATATAGTTGTCATGACATTGAGTAAGTTAATATTTGCAAAGCACTTAGGACAGTGCCCGGCACATGGTAATGCTATGTAACTGTGTGTTAAATATAAGGTAAAATTAAGGGTCATTAGATGGACTATGAGGAACAAAATAATACAAAAGGGATAACATGAAGTATGGCCACTTGAAATGTATTTCTGCTGCTTACAGGATGGACTCAACTTTGGTTGGTTAGATGGGAAACATCTTCAGTTTAGTCGCTGGGCTAAAAATAATGAACCACTTGAAGACTGTGTAATATTAGACATTGATGGATTCTGGAAAACATCTGATTGTGATCATATGCAACCGGGTGCTATTTGCTACTATCCAGGAAGTATGCTATATTTTAGTTCTTAAATTATTATCAGTCTCATGAATAGTGAAATTTGTGGGGAGTAGTTCTGTAAAATCTTGTTTTGAAATTATAATCATGTCCTTTCTTACAACAAAATTTGTGAAAATTCATATCAGGTAGAATTATTATATATTAAGTACTTGGTCATTGATTTGTTATTTTAGACATTGTTATATATTTATTTTTGTCAGTTGATAATGATAATTGACCTTTGAGTTTTAAATCCCTATTAGCTTCATTTTGGATATATTTTGTTTGTATTCTATAAGTACTTCTATTTGTGGGAATTTTTTTGGTAATTCTTATCAACAACTAATATTTCTTTTTAAGAGTCACTGTTAAGATTCATCTGTTTGCAAGTCACAGTAACCAGCTCAAGCTAGCTTCAGCCAAGAGGGAAATCGTCAAAATGAGAATATAGCTGAGCTTCATGAGAATGGGAATCAGAAACTGAATGGAATCAGGAACCCAGAGATACTGTCTCCCACCTGTCTCTTCTGTTTCTCTCTGTGGATCTGACTCTTTTTTTATATACTTTCTGCTTCTTTCTGCATGTGGTAAAACAAGGCAGCTCTGTAGCCTTCAAATATAGCTGTAACTGACAATGAATTGACTATCCTTGAATTCCACTTTCAAAATTCTTAGAAAGAATCTGATATACCCAACTGAGTAAGGTATGCAATCTCTAGCCTTAGTCAGAGGAAGGTGGTTTTACAACCACCAGGGGCCCACATTCGTGCATTTTCAGGAGAGAGAAGATACTACTTTCCAGACAAAGAAAGTTGTAAGCTGGGAGAGATTCTGAATGGTCTCTACTGCATATTAAATCAGTTTGACTGTCTTTGAGTAGAGCATAGCTATATTTGCATCTTCTTAAATGTATTGCTTTTTCATAAAATTGTTTAAAGAACCAGATTTTCTAGATGTCAGATTTTCAACTATTTCTGTTAGTTTTCATTAAAGCAACAACTTAGAAAATCATGTATTTCATTAAAATGTACCCTTAAAAATAAATAAAAAATAAAATATGACTCTAAAATTAGAGAAGATATCAGTAGCCAGAAACTTAAAGATGAGTTTCCAAAGTTATAGTTCAATTCCCATTATGAATATCTTTGTATAGTATCTGAGGTTGCCTCTTGTATTTGAGATTTGGTGGTACAGGAAGACAGAAACTACATTTAACCTAATAGCACCTCATGTTTTACATTCTCCTACTCACTCCACAGCAGGGGAAAGAAATTGTGTTAAATAAATTCCTTCCTACAGAAACCCAGTTTAGAGGTCATATTATATTTGAATATAAACAGAACAAGCATCATTAGGCTATATTATTTATTGGCTTCCTGAATATTCCCTACAAATCAAGCCTAATTACCATGAACAGGATTCAACATTTATGACTACAGTTAGAATTCTAACCATTGTCTTTTTCTTAGATGAGACTGACAGAGAGATCA
The DNA here is from genome assembly GCF_018345385.1 of Vulpes lagopus. Taxonomy (NCBI): domain Eukaryota; kingdom Metazoa; phylum Chordata; class Mammalia; order Carnivora; family Canidae; genus Vulpes; species Vulpes lagopus. The sequence continues at coordinate 84,916,915 of NC_054834.1, read as the reverse complement.
AGCCAGTTGGCAGTGTTCAGTGTCCATCTCCTGTTCTATCTACTCCATGGATACCATTTCAGAACTCATGCTACAATTTTGTGATAGCAAAGACTAAATATACGGCAACAACACCAGATGAAGTTCATTCTGAATGCCAGAAACTGAGTAAGTCCCTTATGTGGCCATTAGATGTATGTTCATTAAAAAATAAGTCTCACCTGAGTGTGTTATAGTTTTTTCTTTTTGTTTTTAATTTTTTTTATTATTTATTTATGATAGTCATACAGAGAGAGAGAGAGAGAGGCAGAGACAGAGGCAGATGGAGAAGCAGGCTCCATGCACCAGGAGCCTGACGTGGGATTCGATCCCAGGTCTCCAGGATCGCGCCCTGGGCCAAAGGCAGGCGCCAAACCGCTGTGCCACCCAGGGATCCCTATAATTTTTTCTAATTAGCACTAGATCTCAAAAATATTTATCTCCTACTTTCTGCATTATCAATAAGAAAAGGTATTCACATTTGTGTCTAGTTAAAACGGAGATATAAGAATTACTTCTTTACCCATCCATTAGAGAACTATTCTGTCTTTACATGAATAAACAAATGAGTTCTACTTAAAAAGCAAAAAAAAAATGACACTAGCAAGCAGAGAACTGGATGTTAAACCAAGCTAGACTGTGGGCAAAGTAAAAATAGGTGAATTTTGGTGGTCAAAAGCTCATATAAGTAGTCAAAAGCAAAGAAGCAGCTCTGCTTAAAAGAAATGCATATTTCATACTTTCACACTTTCAACTCTTAGGACTCTTCAGATATTCCCTGTGAGATCCACTGAGGATCTGTGACTTCTGAACAGTGGACCTGTGAACTCTGGGAATTTCCTATGGCAAATATCAAAGTATTATTCCCAAAATGTGCTGTGTAGAAACTCGTCTTAAAAGATATTCTACAAAAGGATCCTTAGAAAAAGAACAAGATTGAGAAATATTATACACCATTGCTTCCTGTTAGATATTATCAAATGTACATTAACATATACTTTAATATATGTTATAAATGAATTAGTTAACTTTGTTTAACCAATGATGTTTGTGACACTTTTATCCATTTAGTCTTTTTCTGAGAAATTCCTGCTAATTTGCTGAGGAACACCTTTGGGAAATGTTAAACTTTTTAACCCTAATATAAAGAGTGATCTCTAAAGAAAAGGAAGATCTATCATACAGTCTATCCAAGAGGTTTTATTTATTATAGTTTTGGGCAGTATATTATTAATATGGATAAATTTGTACCAATTCAAAATAAGCTTTAAATGGGGAAAAGTTACGTGAATCAATGTTTTAAATTCTCTACTCAGCTGCTAATTTTTCACTATTCTATAAGATTAAATTTTTTTTTCAAAGATTTTATTTATTTATTCATGAGAGACACAGATTAAGAGAGAGAGAAAGAAAGAGGCAGAGACACAGGCAGAGGGAGGAGCAGGCCCCATGCAGGGAGCCCGACATGGGACTCGATCCCAGGTCTCCAGGATCAGGCCCTGGGCTGAAGGCAGTGCTAAACTGCTGAGCCACCTGGGCTGCCCATATTCTATAAGATTAAATGTAATATGAAAATATTTGGAGTACCTGGATGGCTCAGTTGGTTAAACATCTCACTTTTGATTTCGGCTCAGGTCATGGTCTTAGGTCATGAGATCAATCCCTGTGAAGAGCTGGGCATGGAGCTTGCTTAAGATTCTCTCTCTTCAGGAAGACGAACCATGAGAGACTTCTAATTCGGGGAAACAAACAAAGAGTTGCAGAAGGGGAGGAAGGTAGGGGGATGGGGTGACGGGATGACAGGCAGTAAGGAGAGTACTTGATGGGATGAGTACTGGGTGTTATACAGTATGTTGGCAAATTGAATTTAAATAAAATAATTTTCTTTTTATTTCTTCACTAAAAAAAATAAAGCAAAAACAAAATATTTGAAAACTTAATCTATTTATTTTGGTATAGATTATTTTCTTAAAAGGATTTATTTATTCATTTGAGAAAGAGAACAGGAGTGGAGAGAGGGGCAGAGGAAGAGGAAGAGGGAGAGAATCTCAAGCAGACTCCCCACTGAACTCAGCATCCTATGTGGGGCTGGATCTCATGACCCTAATATTTATGACCTGAGCCGAAACCAAGAGTCGGATGCTCAACTGATTGAACCATCCATGTGCCCCAGTACAATGAAATAGTTATATTTATATGTCTGTCTTATTTTTCATTATTGTTTTAGAGTTTATTAAACTGGGAAATAAATGTTTTAAATCTACCAAAATAAAGTGTTCTAGATAAGTAATTATTAAAATGATTGACTATTTTTTTATGTAACAGATCCAAATTCACATGTTCTGAGTATTCGAGATGAAAAAGAGAATGACTTTGTTCTTGAGCAACTTCTGCACTTGAATAATATGGCTTCATGGATCACATTAGGTATAACTTATGAAAGTAAGTTGTAAATCTGCTGATTTTCTCCATTTAAATTCATATACCTCATTATGAACTACTTGTTTATTAAGCTACAAAAGTATAGTTCTTCAAAGTATATATTTGTTTGTTTTAAAGATTTTATTCATTTATTCGTGAGAGACAGAGAGAGGCAGAGACATAGGCAGAGGGAGAAGCAGGCTCCCCCTGGGGAGCCTAATGCAGGACTCGATCCCAGGACACCAGGATCAAGACCTGAGCCAAAGGCAGACGCTCAGCCACTGAGTGACCCAAGAGCCCCAAAGTATATGTTTATCAATATACAAAATGATAATTATACACTTAGCAGAACTTATATAAATACTAGACAGTTTTTGTATCTCAAATCTGCCATTAAAATGCCTTTACCACTAAGATTAGAGTTAAATGGTGGAAAATAATTTCTTTTCTCCACTATTTCTCCTAGCAATTCAAGACTAACTAAAAATGACCATGCTGCCATAGAAATCTTCAATAATTACTTTAAATCTCTACTATGTATATGGGATGAGTGGGAATGGAATTATACTTCTATTATTGTTGCATCTTTGGGTTTACAACTTTGGCTTGGACTGTATGTTAGAAAAAAGAGGAACAGTCTGACAGTGAGATAGAATATTTGAAATTGGGACTAAATTCCACAAGTCCAAGGTATAATTGCTATAAAATTTTTTAAAGATTCATTCATTTATTTTAGAGAGAAGAGAGAGAGAGGGTGTGTGCATGCTCAAGAGGTGACAGGGGAGGGGCAGAAGGAGAGGGAGAGAAGCTCCAGCAGGCTCCTTGCTGAGCATGGGGTAGAGCCCATGACCCTGAGATCATGACCTGAGCCAAAATCAAGAGTTGGCCTACTCAACCAGCTGAGCTCCCCAGGTGCCACACTATGAAATTTTTTAAGACACAGACCCTAGTAATAGCAGAAATAAGACCTATTTAGAAAAATACTCAATTGGAGATGTCCTAAAAATCACAGAAGTCGAAATTAAGAAAAAAGTCACTCTGAAACATCACACATCAAAAGCATACATTTAGCCTCAAGGGGGGTAGGCCTTACTAAGGGGCATAGGACAATGACAGCCAAAGGCAGAAGCTAACTTACTCAAATATGAGCATGCCATATTAAATAGCTAAATTAATCAAATATGAGCATGCCATGTTTAAAAATAGCCTTCTCCTTGCAATTTAACCTTTCTTAGAGTTGGTAAGGCTTTTCTTAAATACTTATGATGTGCAGATGAGTTAATAAAAATTAAGCTATCAAGCAACAGGTAGGACTTAAGTTGCCAGTTGAAGATGAGTTCATCATAGTAGGACTTAAGTATACAAATCCTTTCTCCAATGACACTTGAATACCCTTAAAATTAGGAAGGGGAAAAAATGGAGAGAAACTAGGTGGCTAGGCTTTACCTGGAAATGATCAAGGAAACAGTGTTCCATAGGGATTGGGGGAGACCACACCCAGGACATAGAGATTTTAATTTTACCTTCTGATATACTTTTTTAGTTATATTATCAGAAACAACTACAAATGTATTCTGTATTCTAAAAAGCATTTTCATATACGTAGACTTCCTTTTAATCTAATCTTAACTTATTTTTATAAATTGTATGAGTGACAAAATTTCTACTAAAATATATAGACCTATGAGTGACATGTAGAAAGATATTTCAAGCAAACAGCAAATTTGGTTTATTTTTTTATTTTTTTTTTAAGATTTTATTTATTTATTCGTGAGAGACACACACAGAGGAGAGAGGCACAGACACAGGCAGAGGAAGAAGCAGGCTCCATGCAGGGAGCCTGACAGGGGACCTGATCCCAGGTCTCCAGGATCACACCCTGGGCTGAAGACAGTGCTAAACCGCTGAGCCACCTGGGCTACCCAGCAAATTTGGTTTAAATATAATTCTTAGTGGCTAAATTCACATCCATAGATTAATTTAATTACTTCAGTATACTTAAATAATATTTAATTACAATACCACTGATAAAAAGGATTTTGTTTTTAAAGTTCTGACTTTTCAGAAGTAGGGCCATGAATAGAAATTACTGAGGGAAGCCACTTGTCAAGCCAAGTGAAAAAGTGACCCTTTTGTATAGCAACTTTAGGAATATACCATTGCCCATCATATTGACCATAAAATTGTCAGTTTAACACTTGGGGAGAGGTTTCCAAAGAGGGCCTGAGACATGAGGTGATAGCAGCGAGCAAGAACCAGATCACATGTATAGTGTTTCTAGCTGCAGGCAGATGTTTAAGTGTACTGCCTCAGAAGACAGTCATCAGTGAAAGGTACAAATAACCAGGACAACAATGGGTATGTGTACTTTATAATGACACCACTCTTTAGGCCAATTTGTAATTTTAATAGGCTGGCAACTTATTTCTCCAGAAACTTTTTTTTTTTTTTTTCTCCAGAAACTTTAATAAGATATATTCCCATACCATACAATTCAGCCATTTAAGGTATACAATTTAATGGCTTTTAATATAGTCACAGGGTTGTGCTGCTATCACTACCCCAAAAAGAAATACTGTATCCATTAGTACTCCCTCCTCATTCCTTATCCCCTCGCCCAGCTCCCAGCAAACTACTTACCTGCTTTCTGTCTCTACAGATTCCCTGTTCAAGACATTTCATATAAATGAGATCATACAGTATGTGATTTTTCTGTGTGACTAGCTTGTTCTACTTAGCTTAATGGCTTATGCATGTAGCACTGTAGCAGGTATCAACAATATTCTATTGTATGGATATGCTGTATTTTATTTATCAATTCATCACTTGATGGCCTTTTAGATTCTTTTTACTTTTTTGGTTATGAATAAAGCCTCTATGAATATTCGCGTACAAGTTTCTATGTGGATGTATATTTTCATTTATCTGGGGTATATATCTAGGAGAGGAATTGCTGGGTCTTTTTTTAACCCTTTGAAGAACTAGCAGACTGTTTTCCTAAGCCGCTATACCATTTTCTATACCTTCCAATTCTCCTGTGTCTATGCCAGCATTTTTTATCTCTTTTTGATTGTAGCCATCCCAATAGGTATGAAGTGGTATCTAATTGATAAAAATTATATGTCATTTTTATTTCATTTCCCTGATGATTAATGATATTAAACATAATTTCATGTACTTAGTGGCTATCTGTATATCATCTGTGGAAAAAAGTTTATTCAGATTTTTTACCCATTTCTTAATTATTTGTTTTTTTTATTATTGAGTTATATAAACATTTCTTCTATATTCTGGATATAAGTTCCTTGTTAAATAAACAATTTATAAATATTTTCTCCCATCATTTTCTTTATTTTTTTAAGTAAGCTCCATACCCAACATAGAGCTCAAATTCATGGCCTCAAGATCAAGAATATCAAGCTCTACTGACTGGGCCAGCCAGGCATCCCCCACCATCACTTTCTTGATAGTTGAATTTATAGCAGAAATTTTTTTTAAAAAGATTTTATTTATTTATTTGTGACAGCAAAAGCGGGAAGGGTTAGGAGAGAGGCAGATGGAGGGGGACAAGTGACTCTCCACCAAGCAGGGAGCCTGACTCAGGGCTCCATCTTAGGACCCTGGGATCATGACCTGAGCTGAGGGCAGACACTTAACTGACTGAGCCTCCCAAGTGCCCTGCACAAAACTTTTTAATTTTAATGAAATACAACTTACCTATTTTTTATCACTTATGCATATCTAGAAGGCATGGTCATGAAGAAATACTCATATGATTCATTCTAAGAGTTTTATAGTTTCAGCTCTTATGTTTAGGACTATGATTTATTTTGAGTTAATTTTCTATATGGTAAAAGGAAAGGGTCTATATATATGTTTATATTTATTTATTAATATAAAATATATGTATATTTTTTGCATGTAGATATCCTGTTATCCCAGGAACTATTCTTTTGCATTGAATTGTCTTGGCACCCTTGTCAAAATCAGTTGACATAAATGTGCACAATTGTGTATGGTTTAGGTCCAGAGAAGAGATTTCTATCAATAGTTTTGTAATATGTTAATTTTTAAATAAAAGAATTATATTCATTTTCATTGCAATTTAACATATATATAGGAGAAATGAAAATTTGATTTAAAAATGATAAAACATATAGCTATGGCAGGATGGTGAAATCACTTTATAAAGTATAAAATTTATAAGCTATAAATTTTAACTTTTATGTTTATAATTTATGCTTTCCAAGTTAAAAATAAGCATGATTTACTACTATAGTCAGAAAATATTTTAAAGGACTATACTTAATCATACAACTTTTTAGAAAGTAAGTAAAGGAGAAAAAATCAGTTGAGTTTGTAATATTAACTATTATTCAAGTCTTCATTCAATCTCTAAGCATAGAAAAAAATGTTTCTTCCCTAGATAATTCTCTTCTGTGGTCTGATAAGACCATGCTGTCATACACAAATTGGAGAAGAGGAAGACCAGATATAAAAAATGACAAGTTTTTTGCTGGCTTGAGTACTGATGGTTTCTGGGATATTCAAGCCTTCAATGTTATTGAAGAAATATTTCACTATAACCAGAACAGCATCCTTGCTTGTAAAATTGAAATGGGTAAGTATGCTAATGTTGAATTTCCGCTCCAGAGAAAGAGAACATAAGGCCATTAGCTCCATGAGTGGGAATCGTGCAACTGTGTTTTTTGAAAGTCTCGTCTATCTTCAGTTCTATGAGAGATACAGGAGTTACAGAGGAAGGAAAAGACACAGTCTGTGGTGTCAGGTTCTTGAACTCAGGGAGTTAAATGTATCTGGGAAGACAGCATTAAACTCCTTAGCATTATTTTATGTAAGTTAGTTTTAGGTTATTTGGTACTGGCTTAAGTTTGTTGGAAAGTCAAACCAATAAATAAATCTCAAAAGAGATCAATGAAAACAGGAGTAATGAAAACCATACTTTGAGGACAAGGTAAGACTTGGTAGGGTCTTGAAGACTGGATAAGATTTTTATAAATAATAAAGTGTGTTTGGGTAAAGTTTTGACATTCTCACCTAAAAATAAATGTTTCTTAAATTTGCCTAATTACTCAAGTAAATCTATTTTTAAGTGTGTATCAGTTTTAAATTTTCCACAGCTTAGAAACTGTTTTTTTTTTTTAAGATTTAATTTATTCATGAGAGACACAGAGAGAGAGAGAGAGGCAGAGACATAGGCAGATGGAGAAGCAGGCTCCTGTGAGGAGCCTGACGCAGAACTTGATCCCAGGACACTGGGCCTGAGCCAAAGGCAGACGCTCAACCACTGAGCCACCCAGGCGTCCCTAGACACTATTATTATGGCCTCTCTGCTTTAAGCCCTCTGCTAACATCCAGGCTGATCTTCTCCCTTCATAGTATGACAGATTAACTTTCTGGAGCACCATTTTGATCAACAATCTCCAGGGTTTCCCTATTACCAATTACCTTGAATTCATTTAAGCTTCTAAGGCATTTTAGAAACAGTCTATTCTAAAATTAAAGGCTTTCTTCCAGCCCCATTTCTTCGCCCATTCTTGGCTCAGTAAGCCTCTTACTGTGTCAGGCTGATCTCTTAATTGTCCCATGTACAGTGTGTGCTTATCCTCATTCGCACCTTTATTTATGTTTTTTATGGACTAGAAGTCTTTTTATTCAAGATTTTATTTATTTATTCATGAGAGACACACACACACACACACACACAGCGGGCGGCGGGGGCAGAGTCACAGGCAGAGGGAGAAGCAGGCTCCATGCAGGGAGCCTGACGTGGGACTCGATTCCAGGACTCCAGGATCATGCCCTGAGCCACCCAGGCTGCCCGACAAGAAGTCTTCCACCTTTTTTCTTTTAACTTCTTTAACAAACTTTTTATTTTAGAATGATTATATATATATAAATTATATATAAATATAGAAATCTATATATATAAATATAAATATATATATATATAAAAGATTTTATTTACTTATTCATGAAAGACACAGAGGGAGAGGCAGAGACATAGGCAGAAGGAGGAGCAGGCTCCCCTTGGGGACCCTGGGACCCCAGGATCACGACCTGAGCCAAAGGCAGACACTCAACCACTGAGCCACCCAGGTGCCCCGGAATGATCTTATATTCATAGAAAAGTTACAGAGACAATACAGAAAGTTCCCATATACACCATAACCGATTTCCACTATTGTTGACATCTTACGTAATTATGGTACATTTGTCACAACCAGTATGATAGATTACTGTTCATCAAAAGTCCATACAGGGATCCCTGGGTGGCGCAGTGGTTTGGCGCTTGCCTTTGGCCCAGGGCGCGATCCTGGAGACCCGGGATCGAATCCCACATCAGGCTCCCGGTGCATGGAGCCTGTTTCTCCCTCTGCCTATGTCTCTGCCTCTCTCTCTGTCTCTCTGTGACTATCATAAATAAATAAAAATTAAAAAAAAAAAGTCCATACATTATTCAGATATAAAAAATTTTTTATTTACTATGCCCTTTCTATTCAGGATTCTATCCAGGATACAAGTTATGTATAGTCATCATGTCTCCTTAGGTTTGTTTCTCTTGGCTATGAAAGTTTCTTAGACTTTTTTTGCTATCAATGACTCTGACAGTTTTGAAGAGGACTGACCATGAATTATATGGAATGTGCCTCACTTCGGGTTGACTGATGTTTTTTTTTTTTTTTATTTTAACCTTGATCACTTGCCTCTAGATGATATTAGCTTTCTCCACTGCAGAGGTACTCTTTTCCCCATTTCCAATACCATACTCTTTGTAAGGAAGTCCCTAATGATCAGCCCACACATACAGACTGAAGGGTTATTCACCTTTCTGGGAAGGGCATATCTATGTAAATTATTTGGAATTCTACTGTACAAGAGATTTGTCTATTCCCTCCCATTTTTTAACTTATTCAGTCAGTTGTTTATATCAGTATGGACTCATGGTTATATATTTTATACTTTGGGTTATAATCCAGTATGCTACATTATCTAATATTTTATTCAAATTGTTCTAATTCTGGCCATTGGGAGCTCTTAGTTCCTGTGCCTCTCTATGAAGTACCCTCATCATTGTGGTTTTGTTACTGTTATATTATTCTCCATTTGTTTTTAGCTTACTTTCTGGTTATCTTATTTCTTTCTAGTCCAAATTTCATCTAACCTAAATTTTGCAAACGTAATTTGTTAAGCAGGCTTTCTTTTCTTTCTTCTTCTTCTTCTTCTTCTTCTTTTTTTTTTTTTTAAGCAGGCTTTCTGACTCTCTTAATTCAGATGAATCAATCTCTCCTTCTCTACTCAATCACATATATTATAGCAGTTAATTGTTTGATCTGCATTTTAGGTATCCTTTTCTATCTTCAATTCCTATGTGAGCTCTTTAAATGAAAGACAATGTTTATACCTTTTTTTAATCAACCAGAAAATTATAATATTTAAGAACCTATCACATGTGTTGTGGCAATAAGAAAAATGATGTATGTATTTTACCTCCTTTGTTAATAAGAAATCCAGGTTTATTTAACTTTAGAAATGATCACATGTCCAGTCTTACCCAAAATATGTATTTTAAGTAATTTAAACATAATCACTAATGCTTTTAATTTAAATATTATAGTTGACTACAAGGAAGAATATAATGCTACTCTGCCACAGTTTATTCCATATGAAGATGGTATTTATAACGTTATTCAAAAAAAGGTAACATGGTATGAAGCATTAAACATATGTTCTCAAAGTGGAGGTTATTTGGCAAGTGTTCATGACCAAAATGGCCAGCTCTTTCTGGAAGACATCGTAAAACGTGATGGATTTCCACTATGGGTTGGGCTCTCAAGTCACGATGTAAGTCTTATCTTATTTCCCAGAAATTTTGCAAATGTGTTAGAAGGTTGGAAATTTGAGCATAAGATTTTTTTAAAAAGATTTTATTTATTTATTCATGAGAGACGCAGAAAGAGAGACAGAGGCAGAGACATAGGCAGAGAGACAAGCAGGCTTCATGCAGGGGGCCCAATGTGGGACTCAATCCCAAGACTCCAGGATTATGCCCTGGGCAGAAGGCAAGTCGCTCAACCACTCCGCCACCCAGGCGTCCCTGAGCATATTAGTTCAAAGTATAACATCAGCTGAAGTCTTGGGACTCAATTTGCATAGCATAGCACTTTTTTATCTCTTTACAACACAAAGCAATTAGAAAACTATATTTGTAGAATGCTGTAGGGCAAATAGCCAGAACCATAACTGCCCTAGACACTGCCATCCCAAGGGTCCAGCAGATAAATATCTCAACAATACCTCTCAGTTTGGAGCAGACCAACTGAAAGTGGTAAAAAAGGAATAGCACAGAATCAGAAAAACCTGAGTTCCAGTATTAGTGGTGGGTCTTCCATTTACATGTTCAGTGATCATGAGCAGGTTATTTAACCATTGTAAGCTTGTTTCTTCATCTGTAAAACTGGGGTGATAATATTTTCCTTAACATAGGATTATAGTGAAGATTAACACAAAAATGTATATAAGATACCAAATAAAATTCTTAATGTTAGGACTAATAAATGTATTTTCCTCTCACTTTCTCCTTACAAATTGCACTATTTGGGAATAATGTTTTGGTAGTAAACACGTCTTTTGTGCCACTATTTGAATCCTGTTAATATATTCAGTTACCTATAATAATATCCAATATGCCAAAAATAGGCATCTATTGAGAGTAGAATTGAAGGCATAATTTAAATAATCTTTAGAACAAAGTGAAAAGGATTTTTAAAAGGGTGACAAATTAGGATTATAGAATCAAGGAAAAATCAAAAGTAGTCTTCCCATATGAGTTTCTTGAGAAATATTTTTTTCTTCTAGCTCCCTGCTGTTTGATGGCCTTTATAATATGAAAAAATGTAGCCAGAGACACAAACCACAGAACTATAAAACATAAAAAACAATATTCAGAATAATATGAAGGTTGGGATGATAAATCTGTAATTGTGACAAAAAGAAGCCATTTGCATGTCATTTAATTTCAAGTGTTATAAAAACTCATCCTTAAAAAAAATAAATCTAGAGACAGAGTATAGTAACTCTGTAAATTTGAAGTCCTACTTAAACTGCACAACAGTAAATGTCTCAAATCAAAGTGTCAAAAGTAAATCCCTGATTTTGCAAATAGGTCCAGACCTATAACAATTGTAAGCACATAATTAACAATCCATTCCAATACTTCATAAAGTATATATATATATTCTTCTTAATATTCTTTTTGAACATTCTTTCTTTCTGGATTCAGGTTATCTCTATTATTCTTTCAAAAATTCTTATGCTAAAAAAAAAATTCTTATGCTAAAAAGTGTTCTAAACCTTTTTATATCTATTATTCTTAAAACAGGGAAGTGAATCAAGTTTTGAATGGTCTGATGGCAGTACATTTGACTACATCCCATGGAAAGATAAACAATCTGCTGGAAATTGTGTTGTCTTGGATCCAAAAGGAATTTGGAGACATGAAAAATGCAAGTCTGTTAGGGATGGTGCTATTTGTTATAAACCTATAAAATGTAAGTCTTGATTTTGAAGAACTATATTGATTGAAATATGACATTTTGTTTTATGTACATGATCAAATAAAGGGATTTTTATAGATTTTTAAGTAAGGTTTATTCACAAATCCTATAAAAATAATGTTGATACTTTGTGAAGAGAAACAAATATGATATATCCTTTCAAGATATGTTCCCAAAGACTTTTAGTTCCTCTATTACTAAGTATCTATTACTCTAGAATTTGTGAATTTTAATTTAACTTAGCAATGTTTTACAAAGGCTGAAATGTTTCTTTTAAAAAAGAGTTCAGCAGCATATTAATTTGGGAAATACCTCAGGTTTGATTTACCATATTGATGGCTCTGGGAGTTTCTATAGTAAATAAATCTGCTTAACTTTGTGTAACTAAGCACTTTCCAAACTTACATGATTCTTAAAATCTAAGGAAAAAGCCCCTTCCGTCAGGGGCTGGACTTGGGCTCATCGTGACAGGCAGAGCCTTGAAGAAGAGCACAAGAACCAAGATCACCCAGGAGCTGCAGGAGCCTGCTGGACAAGCCAAGAGATGGTGGGGGTGGCATCTCTGAGGCCTCTTGTTCTCAGCACTTGCCATGCTTTCTGCTCCAAAGAATCCCGCAAAGAAGATTCAACATTTGTAATTAAACAGATTCAAGCAGAAGGAAATGTGAAAACCTTATCCAGAGAAACAAGTGAATACAAGAAAAGGAGAATGAGATCAAGAATAAGGAAAAAACGGATAATCAAGAACTGACATTTCAGTTGTTAGGTACAGAAAGTTAATGTTTTAGAAAAACAATTGGAATACATGAGAAATGTGGTAAAGTATACAAAAGTGGAAAACACATCTGTGTTGGCTAAACAGACTTTATAGGATCAAGTAGAATGACAACATGAACAAACACAGATTCAGTGCTATACTGGCTTGAATAGTATCCCCCCAAATTCACCTCCACCCAGAACCTTAGAATGCAGTCTTATTTAGAAATAGCCTTTGCAGATGTAATTAGTTAGATGAGGTAATGCTTGATTAGAATGGGCCCTAAAGCCCATGACTGGTGTCCTTATAAAAGGAGAGAAACAGACACAGAGAGAAAAGGCCCTTTGATGACAGAAGCAGAAGTTGCAGTGATGCAGCTTCAAGCCAAGAATTGCCATCAACCACCGGAAGTGAGGAGGCCTGAAAGAGATTCTCCCTCAGAGCCTCCAGAAAGAAGCAGTCCTGCTGACACCTCATTTTTAGATTTGCCTCCAGAACTGTGAGAGAATTAATTTCTGTTGTTTTAAACCACCAGTTTTGTGATAATTTATTATGGCAGCTCTAGGAAACTAATACAAGAGCAAACTTTGAAAACTGAATCTTCAAGGGGCACCTGGATGGCTCAGTCAGTTTAGTGTCCAACTCGACTTCAGCTTAGGTCATGATCTCAGGATTATGAGATCAAACTCCATGTTGGGCTCCACATAGGTCATGGAGCCTGCTTAAGAATCTCTCTCCCTCTCTTCCTGTCCCTTCCCTCAACCCATCTCTCTCTCTCAAACAAACAAAAACTTAAAAAAAAATAGACTCTTCAAAAAAGAAAATAAGTGTTGGTAAGGATGTGGAGAAATTGGAGCCCTTGTACATTGCTTGTGGGAATAAAAAGTGGTGTGTAATCACTGTGGAAAATGGTATGGTGGTTTCTCAAAACTTTTAACATAAAATTACCATAGGATCTAGTGCTTCCACTTCTGGGTATATATTCAAAAGGGATGGAAGCAGGAACTGGAACAGGTATTTGTACAACCGTATTCACAGCATCTTAATTCACAATGGCCAAAAGGTGAAAGCACCCCAAGCCGTCCACTAACAGATAAATGCATAAGCAAAAAGTGGCATATACATACTATGGAATATTATTCAACATTAAAAAAGAAGGAAATTCTGACACATAATACAGAATACAACCTGCATGGTTGAATCTTGAGAACATTATTCTAGGTGAAATAGCCCAGACACAAAAGGACAAATACCATATGATTTCAATTATGTGAGGTACCTAGAGCTGTTAAATTCATAGAAACAGAAAGTAGAATGGTAGTTTCTGGGGGCTGGCAGGAATGGGGAATTATTATTTAATGGGTACGGAAGCCCTAGCTCCTCTTTTTGTAGGAGACAGATTTTGCTATGCAAATATACTGCACTTTGTAAACAAATTACCAAATTTTCACTTGTGGATATGATTTTAAAAGTAGTTTTTTATATGGCAAGGCAAAACTAAGTTTGTATCATCAAGATAAAAGGAATCCAAAGAAGGAAAGAATTTTAATTATTTCAAAGTACAGCCTGTCTTTGCATCTTTTTTATTTTGTCTCTTCAATTGTTTTTAAATTAGCCTAATTCCGTCTTAGAGGGCTAAATACTTTCTTCTGTTTTCTAAGTTTTAAAAATGTTATTCCAAAAAGCCAATTAGAATGTACACTTTTAGAGTATGAGCTGTAGCTTTCTCTGGTGTGTGTATTGAGTCTAATGCTTCTTATCCACAGGAACCATAGTTTCAGATAGGGCTTAGTGAGATTTTAAAAGTCAATTGTTTTTTCTGTGCATTTTTACAATCATGTCTAACATTTTTATAGCTAAAGAAGTGTCCTCTCGTACATACTCACCAAGATGTCCAGCAGTAAAAGGGAATGAGTCCCAGTGGATCCAGTACAGGGAGCACTGTTACGCATTTGACCAGGCACTGCACAGTTTCTCAGAAGCCAAACAATTCTGTTCAAAACTTGGTGAGTTAAAATTTATTGATTTTCTTGGACTCAATAATTTAATCATTGGATTTTTTTCCCAAGGAAATTATTTGAAATAATGATTATATTTTTGAAAATATTTTGGGAACATCTGGGTGACTCAGTCAATTAAGTGTCTGACTCTTGATTTCAGCTCAGGTTATGATCTCAGGGTTGTGGGATTGATCCCCATATCGGGCTCTGTGCTCAGCAGCAGTCTGCTTGAGAATCTCTCTCTTCCTCTTCCTCTGCCCCACCCACCAATGCATGCATTCTCTCTCTCTCAAATAAATAAATCTTCTTTAAAAACTTCTAAAACAGGGACGCCTGGGTGGCCCAGCAGTTGAGCCACCTGCCTTTGGCCCAGGGCGTGATCCTGGAGTCCCAGGATTGAGTCCCACATCGGGCTCCCTGCATGAAGCCTGCTTCTCCCTCTGCCTGTGTCTCTGCCTCTCTCTCTGTGTGTGTCTCTCATGAATAAATAAATAAAATCTTTTTCAAAAAATTTTCTAAAACACTCCATATTTATAATAGCATTTTATAACCTATTTGCCCAGTGGTAGGGAAATGGTAAAGTATTTTATGATATATAAGTTAAGTGGAATTTTGGAATAGCCATCATAAATGACCAATGTAAGAATAAGTATATGGAAAATAAAAGTAACTGGGAAGAAGTAGAACAAAAAATTGCTAAGTGAACCATTATGTGAAAATGACAAATAAAATGGTCTAAATATAGCAAGATATGTTTAGATGAAGGGATTAGGGCAAATTTTTTTTGTAAAAGTTAAACATTAAATACAAAATTATAGGTTTTTCCACTACGTAGTTATGAATGAGTAAGCTTACTTATGATGAAGCGTGGGTTATTCATCCATTCTGCAACTGAAATGGCCCACATCCTCTGAACAGTGTAAGGAACAGGACTTTTTATCTTCAGATTTAACTATTTTAGAAAGGGCAGCAATGATTGGATCTCTCCCATGAGAAATTTACCTTGTAATCAAACTGTGAGATGACTTCTAGGGAGACTACTGAGAGTATTTCAAAGACCTGCATGCTTGAGTAGCCACTTAGCAAGACTAAATGGCATTTATCTCATTTACCTTGCTAAACTGTTATGGGAGACATTTGGCTGATTTAGCAATCTCCTTGTTACTGCTTAACTATAGGATGGAAACTTTGGTGTGGGAGCTCTCATGTGTTATACATGTATACACACACACACACACACACACACACAATGGGAACTATTGTGAGCTATACATGTTCTGAAAGTCAGAAGCATCTTGCTCCTACAGGAGAAAATAGAAAGGTTTACTGCCATTGTAGTGTAGGGGTTAAGCAGATAAGCCTGAGAGGCAGACAGGTCTAAGTTTTAAATCCCAACTCTCGCACTTACTATCTGAGTGCTATAGAAGTTACATTTTGCTTCTCTTTTCTCATCTGAACAGTGAGAATGAAAATAGTACTAATTTCAAAGGTTGGATTGTTGTAGGAATGAATGAAATGAGATAATGTATGCAAATGTAGCACAGTGCCCTGCAAATAGTGAGCATTCAAATTATTCTTATTATTAGAAAAGATTGAGATTGGCTTTCTAATTTTATAACTGGCTAGCTGTGTAAACCTGACCAATTTATTTAATCTCCTTGAGCCTCTGTTTCCTCATTTGTAAAATAGCGATAATATCTTCCCCTACAGGATTATGTAATATTTAACAAGCACGTGCACACTGTAGTCTTCTATGAAGGAACAGAGACTTGCCTTTGCCCTTCCAATGCTACAACCACAAAAGAAATGCTTTAGATCAAGTGTGGATAGGCTTGTCACTGTTGAAAACTATTTGATTCCACTTAGGATTGATTTTCAAGTCTAGTCATTATTTTATTTCTATCCCTTGCCTGATGATGGCGATAATACTATTTTCTATGTGAGTTTAGGGCGATTTATCAAACTTCAAGAGTATTCAATTCCATACTATGTTTAGGAACTTATAATGGGCATAACCAAGTATGCCTATGTATAAAATAATATTAAAGGAGAGGCTAAGGCTCCCCAATATCCCAAAGCTTTTGTTTTCATTTTCTTTTTAATAAAAGCAAATTAAAAGCTGAGTTATTATACAGAAATGGTTGTTGAGAGCATGCTGAAATACATCTTTTTTTAATATTTTATTTATTTATGAGAGACACACACACAGAGAGAGAGAGAGGCAGAGACACAGGCAGAGGGAGAAGCAGGCTCCATGCAGGGAGCCCGATGTGGGACTCGATCCCAGGTCTCCAGGATCACGCCCTGGGATGAAAGCAGCACTAAGCCGCTGAGCCACCCGGGCTGCCCTGAAATACATCTTTCTATAATCACGTACCCCACTTCTTATGGCTAGCTGTTCATACACAGTTGTCTCACTGGCAGGCAGTTCCAAGATCAACATGTTTATCTGGTAAACATTTTGAAGAAACATAAAATTTTTCTATGTAAAGTTTTAATCTAGAAATATTTCTAAAATTTTAGAATCTATTAATGCTATACTTAAAAAAATCTGGGACAGATATCATATTTTCAAAATATTCTCTATGTAAAGCTTGAATTTCTCCATGATCTTGATCATGATAGATTTTTTTCAAATGGCTAGTTGAGAATAAGCCACTCCTCTAGTTTGCATAAACTAATTAGTTTAGGGTTTGTTTTCCTACAACAGATCATTCTGCAACCATTGTTACCATAGAGGATGAAGATGAGAATAAATTTGTGAGCAGACTGATGAGGGAAGATAATAATATTACCATGAGAGTTTGGCTTGGATTATCTCAACATTCTGCCGGTAAGTGGCACACACAGTGTACAAAGAGAGTTCCAGCTTGTCCTAAATACCAACTCAGCCTTTCTAAAGAATGTCAAGTGGTGGTTCTTATTGATAAATAAGTTATGTCTGCTGGTTGTTTTAGAGACTTATAAATTTCTAATGAATATGTGAGGGACTTATTAGTAATGATGGAAAACACTAATGAACTCAGGTTAACACTAATGAAATCAGGTTAAATCAACTAGGATGTTCTAGAAACTTAAGAGGCTTGGATCAACGACATTATTTTTTTCTCCTTCCCATGACTTACTTTCCTTAGAGTTGTAATGTCTATCACCTGTGTTTTTGTAGCTTATAACTGTTTTTCAAAAGGTTCTCTTCTTTTGTTCTCTTCCCTCTTGTAACATTTTTACCATAGAGAAAAATTAAATCTTAATGGTGATTTTGTTTTTCAAACAAGCTTAGTAAAATTGCAGAGAATTGGTTAAAAAAGATGTGTGGAAGAAATTTTCAAGGAACAATGGTTTAATCCAAGCAATAATGGATAAAAGATTTGAGTGAACTTGAAATTGATAAAGATTGAATTAAGAGTACACATTCAATAGGAGATAGGAAGAGTGTTTTACATTGTATAGCAAGTTGAATTCTAAATAATCGAGATAAATGTGAATTCCAAAATATTAAGTACTTGTCAAAAAGTGAATAGATTTAAAGTTGGTTGTCTAAAAGAATTCTAAGTTGTGTTTACACTATTACCACAAGGCGGTGCTACCTCAGCTGGAAAATAAAAATGGAGTCATGGCGGGGAGACCCTCCTGGACCCTCTCCACCCTTCCTCCCCCAGCACGTCTTTAACGATAGGAGTTTTTAAATTCCGGGTAGGGCTGCTGATGGGGATTCAGGTCTTTAGAAATCTATCCCTCACACAATATGCACTCACACCCATGTGCAAGCATTCTGCACTTTAATCAAAACACCACATTTTATATCAGTGGTGTCTAATGGAACTTTCTGCAAAGATGGAAATGTTCTATTTCTGTGCTGTGTAACAGAGTAGTCACTAGCCACATATGGCTGTTGAGCACTTGAAATGTGACAAGTGTGGGGCAGCCCAGGTGGCTCAGCGGTTTAGCACCACCTTCAGCCCAGGCCCTGATCCCAGGATCGAGTCCCACGTCAGGCTCCCTGCATGGAACCTGCTTCTCCCTCTGCCTCTGTCTCTGCCTCTTGCGCACTCTCTCTCTCTGTGTGTGTGTGTGTGTGTCTTTCATGCATAAATAAATAAAATCTTTAAAAAGAAAAGAAATGTGACAAGTGCAACTGAAGGACTGATTTTTTTAATTTTTTCACTTTTAATAAGCTTCATTTTATTTTTTAAAATTTTTAATATTTTATTTAAATTCAAGTTGCCAACATATAAGACCCAGTGCTCATCCCATCAAGTGAATAGGCTTCATTTTAAATAATGACATAGCACAGTTCTAAGTTCTAAGTTGTATGAGCCACATGCCATTTTACCTTAGAAATTTATAGGCAATAAACTTAATTTCTTTCTTTAGGTCAGTCTTGGAATTGGCTGGATGGATCAAAAGTGACATTTGTCAAATGGGCAAATAAAAGTAAGAGTGATGGTGGAAAATGTAGCATTTTGCTAGCTTCAGATGAAACTTGGATAAAAGTTGAATGTTCCCATGGCTATGGAAGAGTTGTCTGCAGAGTTCCTCTGGGTAAGTATGGAACCTATCCTTAAGAAATATTTTTGCAGAACCGGTCAGGAAATAAATGTGCGACTCAATTATGTGCAAAGGTTTGTACTTTGTCCTAAAGTCCTTATTTATTCCTTTAAGTGTGTCCAAAAAACTTGATGAAGCCATACAGAATCTTTCTCAGAAAAATAGATTGCAAGAGAGAGAAATGCCAAGATGTCTAAGACTCCCAGATAAAACTACTGGACAGCTAAAAGTTTGTATAATTCTTTCCTAAGAAAGATAGAAGCTGCCAGAGTATTGGGGAGCCCATTTCTTTGAATATATTCTTAAGATGTATTTGATTCTATCAGTCAAATATGTAAAAGCTCAAAGGTCTAATTCTGTAGTTAGTGTGCTTCCTTTCTCCTCATTCCCATAAAACTCATGATTAACTTAGCACCAATGCAAAACTCAATTTAATTACTTAATATTTCCTGGAAGGAACATCTAAAGGAAGTTGTAATTTAAACTTAGATTTCATCATGAATTGATACATAAAACAATCATAAATATCTTACCTTAATTTCATTTCTGGAGAAAGGAGCTCTAAATGTTTCACAGAAATATTTCTGTAGATTTAGCATAAAAATATCCCTTTGGTGTATAAATATTAAAGATAAAACCCCAATGCTAGATTACTGGTTTCTGTACCAATATATCTATTCAGAATATATTCAGGGACATGGCTACTTTAAATTAGGTTATCAGGGAAGACATCTAAGAACAGGAGACTCTGAAGCTGAGATCTGAAAAACCAGCTAAGGAAAGATCAGGGGAGGCACTATGGGGAGAGCTACCGGTTATAACAAAGAGCCTACAGCAGCATGAGCTTGATGAGTGCTCAAGGAAGAGCTGGAAGGTAGGCAGGCACCAGACACCTAAGACTTTGGAAGCAAGGGTCAAGAGGCCAGATTCTATGCTGAGTGAAATGGAAAACAACTGGAATATTACGGGGGAAGCTGGGAAACAGGGTTAGGATGGCATAAACCAAGAGTTCTGTTTTAGCATTTTGAGCTGTCTATATGAAGAAGAGATACTCATATGGAATGACTAGCATGCAGCTGGACATATGAAAGAGAAGAGAGGTCAGCATAGAGTTAGTATTTAAAGCAAGAGGACAAATGAATCCATCTGGGCAGCATGCAAAGAAGGGGTCTGAGACAGCATTTGAAATTGAATAGCTAGGTGCTAAATGAAGTCATCCTAAAGTCTTAAAATTTCTTTAAAGCAAATAACACTTTACTTGGCCCTAGGTAAGTCAAACACAAAAATTTACAACTTGTAGCAATTTGCTATCAAAATAAGGTAATATATTGGAAATAATGTTCTCGAAGGAAGGGAAAGTAAGAATAAAGATAATACTCTAAATTCTTTAGAGAAAATTGCTAAAGCAATGAATAGGATTTGAATGAAAAGGAAAAGAGTTAAATCTGAAAACACTTGAATGTTTGATGATGATTTTGAATTCTGTGTTAATGCGCTATAAAACAATCAGCTATTTATTGTGTCTAATTTGTACAGAGTTGACACATGTGACATGCAGCCTAATGTATAAATCAGTAATGATGGCTTTTATATTCTCTCCTCCAATGTCAAACCTTTCCTTATTCCAGGCCCTGATTACAGAGGAATAGCTATCACATTTGCTGTGCTCAGTGTCTTAGCTTTCATCTGTGCACTGATTTGGTTCCTCTTCCAAAGGAACCGGTTGCACTGGGCAGGCTTCTCCTCAGTTCGATATGAACAAGGAATGAATGAAGATGAGATTATGCTTCCCACTTTCCATGACTAAATTCTTCTAAACGTTTGCTAATTTGCACTAATGTGTTGGGAAAATGAGCCATTTCAGATTTTCCCAGCGTCAGTATTTACTCTATCCTAAAGTAGACATCGTAAGTACTTTTACAGTTGTTTAATTGCTGTGCTGGTATCTACTGTGAATTATCCACAGAATGCCGTGTTTAAAACTTTACTTAATAAAAAAAAAAAAAAAAACTTAATAGAATGGAGAAGAACCGAAGCCAGGACTAAGGTCCAAATTATTTGCAAGGTAATAAATTTAACATGCATTTTCTCTCTAAGAATGTAGTTAGTAACCAAGATATGTATATGTGAATGGCATTTTAACACAACTGCTTAGAGACTTAAAATTGGCATGGTACTAGGTCATAAATCTACCATTTAGCTTAGGGGTGCCTGGGTGGCTCAGTTAGTCAAATGTCTAACTCTTCATCTAAGCTCAGGTCTTGATCTCAGGATTGTGAGTTCAAGCCCTGCATTGGGCACAATGCTAGGTATGGAGCCTACTTTGAATGAATGAATGAATGAATGAATGAATGAATGAATAAATAAATATCCAGCCTAATGCAAAATTTGTACCTCAAGGTGAAAATATAACTGTAAATATTATCAAAATTATTATTTTAAAAAAACAGAAAATGAAAAAAAGTTTCCTCTCCTCAAATTGTCATGTGGAAAAAAAAAAAACCAAAAAAACCCAAAATAGTCATTTGTAGCATTCAGAAGAAATTATTAAACAATGAGATTTTACTTTTTTACACAACAAAATAGTGCTTTTGGCAAGATGCTTCTTATACTGTTCCAAAGATATTTCATATCAAAATTCTTTAAATGCAAATATTTTGTTTTGTCATAGTTATTCATAAAACAATGGCTTTAAAGGAGATTTAGTACTTAGCATTTTCCTAAAGTGTAGGAACATTGTTTTAAGATTGATTTAGATGTACTTGCAGCAGTGTGATTTTTGGCTTGTGTACAGTTTATAACCCTTTCTTCTTAAAGGGAATCAGCTAAGGATATGAGTTCTTGAAAATTTCACAATTTTTATGCTTTATATAACATGTCAAATTTTGACTATGAAATTTCTGTTACTTTGTTGCCTTTTTCTGTGAGCTAAAGAGAAAAGGAGTCTATAAAGGAAATTGTACATCTTGCATTTGTAAAAATGAAAATTTTATAGTGAAACTCTAAACCCTGTGATTACTACTAAAATATTTTAGATGATGAATGATTAAGGAAATGCTGTTTTGTGATTATCACTTTAAATTTTACCATCTAAAAAAAATTTTTAATAATAGTTTCCATTGGACATGGTGAATGCTTTATTCAGTGTTTATATTTATACTTTAAAATATTTTTGTATAATATTCATAGATTTATTTTAAGATTTAGAGTATTTATACTATGATAAATGCTTAAAAATAATTTTCTGTGACAGTTTTAGTATAGTCTAAAACTATAGTACAGTTGTCCTGAAATATTTTTATTGAATTTGTTAGACTGTTCCTCTTGCCCTGTGAGCTGTACAATTTTAATTGTTAAAGATTTTCTTCAAAGCACTAAACCAACTTATTGTGAAAAGTACAACTATACAGGGTACCTACCTGGCTGGCTCAGTCGGAAGAGTATCCAACTCTTGATCTCAGGATTGTGAGTTCAAGCCCCACACTGAGTACAGAGATTACTTAAGAAAATAATAAAGTAGTAAAATCTTTTTTTTTTTTAAAAAAAAGGACAGTTGTATATAATAGTGATGCTGTAATAAAATTTTATTTTTTAAGTAAAAGTGTTGATCTCTGTTGAAAAAGTATCTCTGTGTTGGGTTTTATTATGTTAGCATATAGTATAACAAAAAATAAAGTGTGCTGCTGTTGTAATTCAAGGTATCCTTTATTTAAAGAATAAATACAATTAGGGGTGCCTAAGTGGCTCAAGTGTCAAGTGTCGGTCAAGTGTCAGACTCTTGGTTTGGGCTCAGGTCATGATCTCAGGGTCATGAGATGGAGCTCTGTGTCAAGTTCCAGTCTTAGCATGGAGTCTACTTGGGTTTCTCTCTGTCTCCTTCTCTGAAAATAAATAAATAAGTAAAATCATTTTTTAAAAAAAGAAATAATCATCCTATACTCTGTTTGATTTAAGTCTCTTTTTCAGGTGCCTTTGACTCAGCAATTCTTAGCAAGTCTTTTAACTATTGGATCAGCAGAAATCCCATCTATGGCCCATTTACTTCTCATTCTTGGTGCTTCTTCAGGAGATCCTCCCCCCACGTCCCAACCCAAAGCATTCATCAGCCACTAGGTCACTTGTTTAGTTCCAGGCTCATATCTCTAACTCCCACTGGAAAAATCTACATCAAAGTCCTTCTCAGTATGATCAGAACTGCCTGTATTGCGCTCCTTTTTCCCATTTCGCCTGTTGCGGTTGTGTCAGAACAACCAAAAACAGCCTTTTCCGGTCTTCTCTATCTAATCCAACCCCCACATGTGGTCTGACAAAATTGATCTCTCAAAACTAGGTCCTAAAAAAGCAAGAAGATATACCTAATGATCAGGTCCAGAGGACAAATGTAGAATTGATACCAATGCTCACCCTCTTTTTCCTCCCTTTGCCCCCCACACAGCATGTTCTCCTCCCTGATCCTAGGGCAAGATGTCACCATTATCTGGGAGCTCCCCTCTGCAAATGATTGCAGTAGTTTGGTAACCCCCAATCCTCATACCACTGCTGAGTTTATGTTAGAGAAAGACATTCAGATTCCTTTATCTTTGGTTCATTTAATCCTAAAACCCTTTTGAAGAAATTAAGACTTAATTGTTATTAGTTCAATAATTTTGTCTTGTTTAAGAAGACGAATTTTGACCAGATCTTAAAAACCTGTTTTTAATAGACCTCATGATCTATATACAAAGTTACATCTAATTCCTTGCATATTCTAACTTAAAACATTCTTACAATATCTACGTTTCACAAATTTAATATACATGTATTTCTATTTTTTCTAAGCTAAATTAATCACAAGCAGAATTTTAGAAACTTTTTTTCCATTTCCTCCAACCAGTTCTACTTCTTATATTCTCTTTCAATCAATATGAAGACACCATACCCCCCTTCTCCCAAACTAGAAACTCAGAATTCATCCTCAGATCCTCTCTTTCTCATCTCTCTAATCCAACAATTCTGGCAATTTTATCTCGGGCTTCTCACAGAGTGGCTGTCTCCAATATCAACAGTCTTAATTCAGGCCTTTATCACTTTTTTATTTTCTCCCTGGTTATTTGTACCAGTCTCTTCACTGGTCTTCCTCGTCAGCCTTTCCTCTTCATCCCATTTTTCCCAGTCCTGGGTCTACAGGAGCTGAAATAAAACAGAAGAGGGCTCACTTTGTGTTTTGATCTAAAGTTACCTAGCCCTCCTCCTTATTTCAGGCCAAAAGGGATCTCAGCCCAGGGACCTTTCCCAGGAACTTTATGTAGGCTGACGATCAGTCCTGGGAAGCCCAAGGGTTTAGGCTCCCTGGCCAAATAACCTTTTAATGCAATGTAAGACCAAGTCAACATTGCTCCAATTGCTAAACAACAGAGAAGCAAAGTCAGATAAAACTGGAGTCTAGAAATTAGGAAAACACTGGTGATCTAAGCCAGTGGAAATGTAGCTAGTGGAGCCAGAATCCAGGCTGAGCTTCAAAGTGAAAGAGAAACTAGGAAATGGGGAATATGATATTCTGAAAAGTGAGGTGGAGAAGGAAAGGACAGGGATTGGGTCACAGCTAAAGGGAGAAGAAGGGTTGAAGAAGTTTTTTTTTTTTTTCTTTTTCCAAAGAAGGGGGAGGGGGAGAGATTCACAGGTTTAGAAGCTGAAAGGAAAGAAAACAAAACAAATCAAAACACCCCAAAGGTGGACAGAGAAAAGTTAATGATGCAGGGGAGAGAGAGATAGAGTCATGGAAGATCTTGGGGAAGATGGAGGAGAGGGAAGAGTCTAAGTCCACAGAAAGAGGAACAGGGTTTGGATGGGTTGGGGAAGACTGCCTTCTTCTCTAAGGCCACACAAGGAAGACCTGCATGGAAGAGAAGGGGAGAGCAGGTAAGTATTTGAAGATTTTTGTCTATACCTGATGGCCCCCCGTCTCTATTGAGTAGAAGGCGAGGTCTTCTGCTGAGAAACATGAGTAGTAAATTGGGTCTCATCTTGAAGTGAGTAATAAAAAATGTGAAATACTTGATCAGAGGAATAGGGGAAGACAATGACCAAGACAAATAAAAGGATCACAGAAAAGGCATCCAGGGCCCAGATGAAATTAAAGCCATATATTTATACTGACAACCACCAGGAAAATGGATTGGTTTCTTCTACCTGTCCTTAGTTACGTCAGTAAAGTTGAACAACAGGAGTCTGTAAAGAAGAAGAGATCTCATCCTCAAAAAAAATTAAACATGGAAGGCAGCCCCGGTGGCTCAGCGGTTTAGCATTGCCTTCGGCCCAGGGCCTGATCTTGGAAACCTGGGATCGAGTCCCATGTCAGGCTCCCTGCATGGAGCCTGCTTCTCCCTCTGCCTGTGTCTCTGCCTCTCTCTCTCTGTCTCTCATGAATAAATATTTTTTTTAAATCCTAAAAAAAAATTAAACGTGGAATTTACCAGCCAAGATACCAAAGCTGGTATCTTTTACCAGCTGGCTCAGTTGGTGCAGCATGCAACTCTTGATCTGGTGGTCATGGGTTCAAGCCCCATGTTAGGGCTCAAGAAACCATATGATCCAGCAATCCCGCCTCTGGGTGTATACTCAAAGGAAATGAGAACAAGATCTTGAAAGGATATCTGCACTCCCATGTTCACTGCAGTGTTATTTACAATAGTCAAGACGTAGAAGCTTAAATATCTGCCGATGGATGAATGAGTAAACAAAACTTTATGTATATACATATATCTCACATACATACACAATGGAATATTATTTAGCCATGAGCAAGAAGGAACCTGCCATGTGTGACAATGTGGATGAACCTTGAGAACATTATAGTAAGTGAAATAATATCACAAGAAAAAAATTATTTTTAAGAAAAAAATTTATGATTATAATGGCAATGGATGTTAACTAAACTTACGGTGATCATTTCATAATAAATACAAATATCGAATCTATATATTATACACCTGAAATTAATATAATATTATATGTCAATTTATGTCTCAATACAAAAAAAAAGTAAGACAGAGAAAGGCAAATGCTGTGTGATATCGCTCATATATGAAGTAAAAAACAGCTAGACTAAGGCACCTGGGTGGTTCAGTGGTTGAGCATTTGCCTTTGGCTCGGGTCATGATCCCAGGGTCCTGGGATCGAGTTCCACATTAGGCTCCCCACAGGGAGCCTGCTTCTGTCTGTGTCTATGTCTCTACCTCTCTCTGTGTCTCTCATGAATAAATAAATAAAATCTTAAAAAAAAACAAACAGCTGAACTCATAGAAAAAGAGAGTAAAGTTGTGTTTACTAAGGGCTTGGGGGTGGAGGAAATGGGGAGGTGTTGGACAAAGGGTACAAAGTTCCAATTATAGGATGAATAAGTTCAAAGGATCTAACATGCAGCATAGTGATTATAGCTAATAATATTGTATTATGTTTTTAAGGTTCTTCCATGTTTTTAACAACCTGACAGTTCATTTTTTTTAATGCCGAATTTCATTGTATGGATGTACCACAGTTTGTCCATCACCTTGTAGAGGACATCTTGGTTGCTTGCAGGTGTTAGCAACTGTGAATATAATATAATATAACAGCTAATATAAACAAACATATGCAATTTTTTGATATAAGTTATCAATTTGTTAAGGTAAATACCAAGAAGCACAATTGTTGAATTATATGGTAGGAAAATATTTAGTTTCATAAGAAGCTGCCAAACTGTCTTCGGAAGTGCTTGTACCATTTTTGCATTTCATCAGCACTGAATGAGAGAGTTCCTTTTGCTCCTCCTCTTCTTCAACATTTGGTGTTGTCAGTATTTTGGATTTTAGTCATTCTAATAGGTGTATAGTGATATTTTAGTTTTCAATTCTTTAGTAACATATGATGTTGAGTGTTTCCATATGCTTTTTGCCATCTGTAGATCTTTAGCGAGGTATCTATTTAGATCATTTGTATGTTTTTTTAAATTGAGTTCCTGAGTTTTTGTTGAATTTAGACTCCATTTTAAAGTGCTCTTTCACTAACGATATGAGGTCTTACTTGACCCTGTTTTGTGTATTGTGTTGTCTGGTTCCAGATGCCCCCCTCAGTCAATTTACAGTCGTCTAT
Organism: Vulpes lagopus; assembly: GCF_018345385.1. NCBI lineage: Eukaryota > Metazoa > Chordata > Mammalia > Carnivora > Canidae > Vulpes > Vulpes lagopus. The sequence goes on along the minus strand of NC_054834.1, from coordinate 84,889,484 downwards.
ACATATATATTATAACAAGCATAGTTTTTTTTTTTCTCCTTAAACAACAGAGCCTAATTTTCTTACATTTCTGGAGGCCAGAGGTTCCAGATCAAGGTATGGGCAGAATTGGTTCCTTCCAAGGACTGTGCAAGCATAGTTTAAAGACCCTTAATCCAGAAAGCTGGTAACAAAAGTTGTCTGAGGTGGGAACCTGGGTGGCTCAGCAGGTTAAGTGTCTGACTTCAGCTCAGGTCATGATTTCTGGGTCCTGGGATGGAGTCCCCAGGGGGTTCCATGCTCAGGGAGGAGTCTGCTTGCCCCGCGGCCCACTCGGGCTCTCTCCTTCTCTCTAATATAAATAAAATGAAATCTTAAAAAAGGGGGGGGGGGATCTACTCCACTGGGAGGAGTCTTTGACACGGGGATTTCTGACCATTAGATGCAAAGAAGGACCGACAGACACTGCAGCAAGTGATCAAATCAGCGTCACCAATATGAGGCCGAGGGACACGGTGTCTGTCCTGGGCAGGGGGCGTCACTTCCCCGGTACTCTCGCCAAACAAACGCAGTGTGAATCCTGGTCTTACACACACGCGCGCGCACATGCACACCCGGAGGAAATCGAAGACCAAGTAAAACTGGAGGACGGTCTACGAGGTGATCCCGGCGCTCCGACGAGGTGGGACGAAGACCCGCACTCAGAGGAGCTGCCCGGGCCGGGCCCACCGGGAGGCCGGGAGGCTGGACGGCCCCCGCAGTACTCGACGACGGCCTGGCTCCTGGAGCAGGGAAGCACCCCTGCAGGGACGGTTGTCCAGGGGGGCCACTGCGCCGGTGCTCCGGTCCTGGCTCTGACCGCTCGCTGGGGTGATTTATACGCGGTGCAGCCCTCAGGGAGCGGCTGAAGCGCTGCGGAAGCTCCTCGGACCATCCGTCCCATCCTGCGGAGTCCGACAGCCGGGCCGCTCCCAGGGCGGGTCCCAAGGGCCGCGCGGGCGGGGAGGGGCGGGAGGGGGCGGCGCGGCCGGGCTCGCGTAGGGTCAGGCCCCGCTGCCCCCCCTCCCCTCCCCGCCCCCTGGGGCCGGCCGCGTGGGCGGGGTGGTGCGCGCCCCGCACTTCCGAGGAGCGGGGAGCGGGAGCCAGAGCGCCGCCCGGGGCGCCCGCACCCGCCGTCATGGCCCGGGCCGCGCTGCCCGCCGTCCTGCTGCCGCTGCTGGGCCTGGCCGCCGCCGCCGCCGCGGGTGAGCTGCCCCTGCACCCCCCGACCCCGACCCCCGACCCCGCGGCCGCCCTCACCCCCGCGCAGCGGTGACCGTCCGGCCGCCGACGGCCTCGCCCCCCCTCGCGTCCGCGCCCCCCGGGAAGGGCTCCCCGAGCGCCCGAGCGCGCCCCCGGCCCGCAGAGCTGCGAGAGCCCGGGCCCGGGGTGCGGTCGGCGCCGTCGGGGCTGAAGGGGGGCGGCTGCGGGGGGAGGGGGCTGCGGAGGGGGGAGCTGCGGGGGGGCTGCGGAAGGGGGCTGCGGGGGGGGACGGCTGCAGGGGGGCTGCAGGGGGGGCTGCGGGGGGCGGGGGCCGCGCGGCCGGCCGTGCGCGCTGTGGAAGCAGGAGAGCGGTGCAGCGCCCCCTCCCGCCCCGGAGCCGGTGGGGCAGGCGAGGCCGAGGCCGGCCGCCTCCCCCCTCCCCCCCGCGGGCGTCGTGTGACCCGTGGGGGCGGCTCGGCGGTTACGCAAGTGGCGTCGGAAGGATGGCACGTGATCGGCCTTTCCCGAAACAGATTCCGAGGAGCGCGGGCACCTCGCGGGAAGCGGCGGGGGAGCCCCCCCCAACGCGTGGCTGGAGCACGAACCAGCCCCCGGTGAACGCTTGTGTGGGCTGCAGTGAAGTGCTTATTCGAGTGTTTTGGGTTTTTTGGATTTCACTTTCATTTTTTTAGGATTTTATTTATTTATTCACGAGACACACGGGGGAGGCAGAGCCGGAGGCCGAGGAGAGGCAGGCGCCCCGCGGGGCCGACGGGGGGCGGGGCACGCCCGGGGCGCAGGCGCGAGCCCCGGCGCCCCTCGGCGTGTTGGGGGGGGGGACAGGCTGCCGCACCGCCCAAGGCGCCTCACGTGGGAGGCAGCAGCGGGGAGGCAGCGCCCTGCGCTCCTGCCTGAGCGCTCCCGTGGACCTCCTGTGGCTTGGCGGGGCGGAGGCCACCTGGAGTGGAGGCCACACGGGGCGGAGGCCACCTGGAGTGGAGGCTACATGGGGTGGAGGCCACCTGGAGTGGAGGCCTACGGAGCGGAGGCCACCTGGAGTGGAGGCCACACGGGGCGGAGGCTACGTGGGGTGGAGGCCACCTGGAGTGGAGGCCACGCGGAGCGGAGGCCACCTGGGGTGGAGGGCACGGGGGGCGGAGGCCACACGGAGCAGAGGCCACGTGGGGCGGAGGCCACACGGAGCGGAGGCCCCACGAGCTGGAGGGCACGTGGGGCGGAGGCCACACTGAGCAGAGGCCACACGGAGCGGAGGCCACACAGAGCAGAGGCCACACGGAGCGGAGGCCATGCGGGGCGGAGGGCACGTGGGGCGGAGGCCACCTGGAGCGGAGGCTACGCGGGGCGGCCTTCACGGTTCACGCGAGTTTTGTCTGGGACCAGCCTGGGCGGTTCTGAGAGCCGCCGCCGCGCCCTCGGAGCCTGCGGTGACCTCGGGCTGCCGCGCCTTGCCCAGGATGGACTTTGCTTGTCAGATTCCTTTTAAGGATCCGTTTCTGGGTGTTGGGATCCCTTTCAGGGACGCGGTTTGCAACAGTAAACCAGGACGAGTGTCTTCGGAAAATTTTGTTCTTTCCCTTTTATCAGTCCAGTGCGCTTAGCAGGCGTTGACCAAGGTAGTGCTACTAATAAGGGGCTTCGAGGACTGGTTTAGAAAGAGCACGAGCTCCCCGGTGAGGCACAACCGTCGGCCTCCATCAAGCTCCCTAACTCCTTGCTCGTGGGGGCGATCCCCCGTGGGGCCATCAGGAGCCTGAAGTGGGGCGGCGGCGGCCACCTGCTGGGCCTCCAGGTCCTGGGCCCGTCCCTGTGTTCCCGTCGTACGAGATGCAGGGTCCGTGTTGGGACGAGAGAGCCTCGGGAGGCCGTGGGATCGAGGGCTGACAACCCTGTGTTTGTCATCATGGTACCTCGCAGCAGCTCGTGCAGACAAGATCACCAACCATATTAGACCTACGACTACGTCAAGAAAGAACGTCTCCGGGTTATCACAAAATTAGCTTAATTAGCTGAGTGGCAAGATCTCAATGGAAAGGCTCCTGTGGTTCTTGCATGAAGTAGAAGTTTAAGGTTGAAATGGAAATCGTTGTTACCATTCTCTGTTGTTTTGGAGTTTATTAGCATAAGTGATCTTATGTTCTTAACTATTATCTTGAAAATCACAATGAACAAAATATTTTTTAAATTCCCGAGTAAGTTTCCATGGGATCCTTTTTAGAAAGTTCTCCTGTAATGGTGCTTGTTCCCATCGTGGGTGATCAGTGTGCTTATTGGGTAGGTGATTTCCCCTGGGCCTGAGATGAGTGAATTTTTAAGCATACTCCGAGAAGTCCTCCAGCTGTGGTCATCCTGTGGATCAGAATCTAGGTCACTCATTTTGAAGTTTTATTTATTTATTTATTATTTATGATAGTTACAGAGAGAGAAAGAGAGAGAGAGAGAGAGAGAGAGGCAGAGGGAGAAGCAGGCTCAGTGCACCGGGAGCCTGACGTGGGATTCGATCCCGGGTCCCCAGGATCGCGCCCTGGGCCAAAGGCAGGCGCCAAACCGCTGCGCGCCACCCAGGGATCCCTAGGTCACTCATTTTGAATCGCCGCAGCCTACAGGCCCTGGAGGAGGGTGCCCCTGCCTTCCTGGCTCTCACCACTTTACCACTCTCCCTGCTGTTCACTGTTTATCCACACTGGGCCCCTGGAGACTCAGCCACCTGCTGGTTCCTCTGCCCAGACCGTCCTCCCCTTCCCCTATCCTTGGCATGGCTGCCCCCACCCACGTCATTCAAAAATATCTGTTCATGTGTCACTTTGTCAGGCCTTCCCTCAATGGCCCAATTCTCTGTGGCATGCCCCTATTCTGTCTCCTTCCGAGCACTTGATTATTATTTTATTTCTGTCATGAACCGATCTCACAATTGAATTCAAAGCATTAAATCGTCTTAATTCATTGATGTGGCTTTTTCTAATTCTTGTAGATGGCACAGTGGTATTTCAGGGGAAATGATCTCAGGTAAATTTTTGTAAGTTTTGAGAATGTTTCTTCTAATGAAAAAGTGAAATTACAGTTAGGCGTTATCTCAGGACTTCTTTCATTGTTGAGAAGTGTTTAAAAAGTGTGTTTCTGCATTGAAAACTAGTTTTGCAGCAGGGTTCTTGTCCACAATTTTTTATGATACATATCAAATACTTATTTTGTTTGTGGGTTATTTTGGATTTTGAGGGCAGATCCTGAGACTGAACCTATAAGAAAATGGACCAGTGCTGCCCGATGAGAAAGCCGCAGAGGAACGCTGGCACCCCCATTCTATAAATAAATCTCATGGCAGCTCTTCTACAAAGTGACTGCAGGGGAGAAAGGTGGAGGTGGACCTCTTGGAAGGTGGGTTGGGGAGGGTGATGTGGAGAGGGAGTGGAGTGTCAGAGTGGCTGATTTCCTTGGGATTCAGGGAGATTTTGGAGCCCAGACTACAGCCACAGGTCCCCTAGGTTAGTCAGGGACTTGGAACCCTACTCCTGCCTCCATATGTTATAACAAACAGCTCCTCTTCTTTCTCGGTCTCTGCCACAGTTGCTCTTGTGGAAGCCAAGTGACTGTGACTCATATCTCAACCGGAGAAAGGTGAAGGTTTTATTACTGACCAGGGGGAAGAATGCAGTCTTTGCCTTCACTTTGTTAACATTCAGAACAAGTATTTCCCAAGGATCACTTCCTCTTATGCTGTGCTGGTTGCTTAAAAGAAATTATAAGGGAACAGAGAGTTCTCTAGAACTGACTGTAATGCCAAATATTCCTGGAGATATGCTGCTGTATTCTGTAGCACATGGTAATTTCAGGCAGAGGATCTGTATAGAAACTTTTGGAATCTTAAGTGCAAGCTTTTAAAATTTTTATCAGGCTCCTAAATTTCTATAAATATTGAGTCAATGGAATTATAAAGTTATAACATCCATAAAGAGGGCAGCCCGCGTGGCTCAGCGGTTTAGCGCTGCCTTCAGCCCAGGGTATGATCCTGGGGACCCAGGATCAAGTCCCACGTTGGGCTCCCTACATGGAGCCTGCTTCTCCCTCTGCTTGTATCTCTGCCTCTCTGTGTGTGTGTGTCTCATGCAAAAATCCATAAAGAGCCACTTAGGTGCATTATTAATGACCTATCTTTCAGGACAGCTGTGAAGAAGTAAGTGCTAGAAAAGAACTTTGCAGAGAACATTGTGCACAGGCTGTGTGTGTGTGTGTGAAGTGTATTTGGCAAAATATATTTTTAAGGAAGATATTACAGAACCTGTAATTGAAAACTTATGGCAGTATTTTGGGAGGCAGGTTTTTAAGGATAACAGGATTATAGCATAACTATAGCTGATAACTTAGCATCGCGCAAGGCTTAGCTTAGCTTTCTGCTCATGGAGTGCATGCACTTCAGCAGCTCTCCTCACAAGACGCGTCCAGCCTCTGCTTGAACACGTTTCTTATTCAGAGTAAAAATATATGTCTTGAGTCGTTTTAAAGCTTGTTTCGGGGGCACACACTGACCGGTAGCATAAGAAGGGATTGGGGCTGAATCAACTGGGGTTACTGCTAGTGCTGAAATGAACCGAAGGGGAAGGCAGTTGAAAATTTTGAGGAAGTGAACAGTTTGTTTTGTATTTTTATGGCCATAGCTTCTCAATTTTTTTTTTTTTTGGTCTTGCTGTGTATTGCTTATTTAATTATTCAACAGTGGTCTTTGAGTTGCTGCAATCCTCTTTATCATCGTCATCATCCTCATTCCCATCTCAGAGGCCCACGTTTGCTATTCCCTGTCTGACCCAGACTTCCATGTGGCTTTTTCCCTTCAGCTCACTCAGACTTTTTACATGTTACCTTGATAATGAGATCTTTCTTAGACACCTTTTAGGGGTGCCTGGGTGGCTCAGTGGTTGAGCATCTGCCTTTGGCTTGGGTCGTGATCCTGGGGTCCCGGGATTGAGTCCCACATCGGGCTCCTCGCAGGGAGCCTGCTTCTCCCTCTGCCTGGGACTCTGCCTCTCTCTGTGTGTCTCTCATGAGTGAATAATCTTAAAAAAAAAAAAAAAAAAAAGACGCCTTTCTAAAACTGCAGCTCTAACCCCAGCTCTACATTCAGGATCTTGCTTCTCTGCAGGAGCCCAGTGTGGGACTCAATCCCAGACCCTGGGAACACGACCTGAGCCAAAGGCAGACATTCAACCGCTGAGCCACCCAGGCATCCCTTGCTTCTCTGTTTTAACTTTTCTCCTCAGTATTTATCACCATCTTTGCTTGCTCATCTCCAAGATGGCCCCAGTGATTCTTTCCTCCTGGTATTCATAGTTTTGTGTAGTGCACCCCAGCACTGAACAGGGGTGACCTCTGTACCCAATAGGATATTGCAGAAATAACAGAGTGTGACCCTCAAGGCTGGATTATAAACGCTATTGCACTTCTCCCTTGTTCTCATTTGAATCATTTGCTCTGAGAGAAGTCACCTGTATGTCATGGGGACCCTCAGGCGACCCTGTGAAGTCCACATGGTGAGAACCTTGGCCACTTACTCACAGCCAGCACCAACCCACCACCCATCTGAAGGAACCTTCTTGGAGGCTTATCCTTCAACTAGCTCAGTCTTCAGATGGCTGCGGCCCTAGCAGAGAGCTTGGCTGCAACTTCATGAGAAACCCCAAGAATGACCCAGCTAGACAGCTGCTTCCAGATTCCTGACGCAGAGGAACTGTGATAAAGGTTTTTACTTGTTTTAAGTTGCTTATTTGCAACAGATTGCTAATACATCAGCTAAATATAAAATACCACCCCTCATGTCTTGCCTTGGTGTATCTGCCTCGACTAAACATAAGCTCTAGGACGGCAGGATTCTTTTTCCTTTTTGTTCGCTGTGGCATCTAGGAAGCACCTGGAACATCTTTCTCACAACAACCGTCATAAGAATAAGTACTCTTGTTATCCTCGTTTTACAAATAAGGAAACTAGGGTGCAGTGAGGTTAAGTATCATATCCACGATGGAGTCAGAGCCAGGCTTCTCCACAGCTTAATGTGTCCCCTGCATGCTCTCTCGTGTCAGGTACAAGACGCTAGGATAGTTATTAAGGAGGGGACACTGCAATTTAAGAAATGGTTTCTGTTGTCATGCAGTTAACAGTCCAATTGGGAAAACGGTAAATATCAGATAACTGGCACACAGAGCAGAATTTGATCAGTGCCATATGAACGTGTGTTGGTCTCCAAAGGGTAACACAGCCCCTTTTCCAAGAATAATGGCTACCTGTGGTTCTTACACATGGGTCCCCATGGCTTGTGTCATCTTATCCTCACTGCTCGAGCCACAACTAATCGAAACAGGGATAATTGCCTAAATCAAAGAATGACTGCTCTAGGCTAGGCAGCGCTCAAGGGAGTTCCTAGTATAAAAACCCTACGAGGCCTATTTACTGAGCTAAAACCTTCAGAGTTCTTATTATCCCAAGTATCCTTACAGCAAATCTCTATCACTGCAGTAATCTAGCAAGTTTAGTCTTTGTAGCCAGAAAGCATCTCATACATGTTATTAGAAGTTCAGACGAGTCAGAGGTTACAAGAAGATGAGGGTTGGACACTTCTGACACACGAGCTGCCTCTGAAATAAGAGTATACTTTAACCAATAGACAGTATAGAAGAGTTATAAAGCTTTTATAAAGCATAAGAACTACAAGTGTGCAAAGAAGTAATTTGTAAGTTAACATCATTTGGTGTTGATTGTATTTTTGTGTATTTAATAGACTTGCTTTATTCCATATAAAAACTGAATTGCAAAATTTATTTTTTATATTCTTGAGTTATCAGTAGAAAATATTATGTGTAGCTTTGACTAGAAATAATATGACAACATTTGTCAGCCTGTGATTCAAGAATTTCCAGTGATATAGAAAGGTGTTTCAGGTGTCATCAACCATGGTAATGGAGTCTGTTTCCATTTAAGTGGTGGTTTTTTAACCCTATAAAGATAAAGAGAAGGGAACAAAATGAATCAGAACAAAATAGGAAAAGAAAGAAAAAAGAAAATAAAAATTTGCATTTGCCCTTGTGACTTTCTGTTTGAGTTTCATTCTGGAAGTGACTGTTTGTTTTGTCTATCATGTCTTAACATATAAAACATTATCTGGTAGGAGGAAGGAGAGGAGGGAAGAGACCGGCCTACTTCACTCATTGAATATTTGACTCCTTTCTAGGTGCTTGTCATTGTGTTTTCTATGATACTCCCTCTGTTTTGGAATTTCTTTTTCTTTTTCCTTTTGTACATGACAAACTCTTTTATCCTGTAAGTTGTAGCTCAAATTATTTCCTTCTTTTTGAAGTATTTCCTGACTTTAAAAGTTATTTACTCTTTCTTTTATTGTTTTATATAGCATTTTACCTATCATACCTCTGTAATATCTGTTATGTGCATGTGTCTGACTCTCCCATCAGACTGAGCACTTTACATGAAGGACTCATTCCTCTTTATATCCCTTTCTCTTTACTCCTTGGCACTGACCATTATACCTGACATATAGGAGTTGCTCAGTAAATGTTCACTAGATGGGTGATGGGTAGATGGAAGAACAGTTGTTAATAACCTATTCAAAGGTGTGAGAAAGGGAACTCTGCTTTGGGCTATCACTGGGTGAGAAGAACAACTAGAAACTCTAGATGAAATTCCATTAAAACCATATTTGCAGGCACCAGAGAGCTGCTGAGGTGAGCCCAACATTGTGTGTATTAACTTTTCCCTTTATGAGAGTTGCCAAAATCTGCAGAGTTTTGGGCAGTCTCAGGGTGTTAAGGAGGCAAAATTTGAGTTTTAACTGGCCAAAGAAGAGAGGCTCTGCTTAGTTCCCAGGCTTTTTATTGGGATTCATGGATATTGAGCCTCCCAAAGGCTACACCTCCCCAGGTCAACTCAATCCTTGACTGTATTAATGTCACTGTCAATACCCAAACTGCCTGCCAGAGTTCCCTTTAGGGGGAGAGTAACATCATCTAGGGCCTCTACATTTTTTTTCCTGCACAGTGTCTTAATTGATTTAAAACAAACAAACAAAAACAAAAACCCATGCACCAAGCATTATAAGAAATAGGTTAAAGGAGAAAAGAAAAAAAATTGACCAAAAGGCAACCCAGAAATTAGTTATCAGAAATGGACTTTAAAATAACTATAGTTAAGTTCAAGAATATAGATAATAAAATTGAGAATTTCACCAGAGGTCCAGAAACTATATAAATAAAAATGAATTGAAATTCTATAACTGAAAAAAAAAACCCCACTGACATTATGAACTCAATAGACGGATCTAACAGCAGATTTTTAAAACCTAAAGAGTAGATAATAAACCAGAAAGAACAAGATTATAGTATGGCGAACCAAGAGTATTAAAATATGGGAAAAAACAAAGGAAATATTTGGGACATGGTGAAAAGTCTAACATGAACATGTTGAGGGCAGCCCGGGTGGCTCAGTGGTTTAGCGCTGCCTTCAGCCCTGGTCGTGATCCTGGAGGCCCCGGATCCAGTCCCACACCGGGCTCCTTGCGTGGAGCCTGCTCCTCTCTCTGCCTGTGTCTCTGCCTCTCTCTCTCTCTCTTTCATGAATAAATAAAATCTTAAAAAAAAAAAAAAAGGCTTAAGCGACCATCAACTTAAAATAGACTGCTGTATACATAGGATGCTTCTATAGGAACCTCATGGTAACCACAAACCAAAAACCTGTAATAGGTACACAAAAAAAAGTAAAGAGAAAAGAATCCAAACATAACGTTAAAAAAAAGTGTATCACAAGGGAAGGAGCAAGAGAAGAAAGGAACTGGGAAAACGATGAAAGCAAACATAAAGCAATGAAAGAACTGGTGCTAAGTACATAGCTATCAATAATTCTTTAAATGTAAATGATCAAAATGCTCCAATCAAAAGATATAGGGTGACTGAATAGATTAAAAAGAATAAAATAAAAATAAAATAAAATAAAATAAAATAAAATAAAATAAAATAAAATAAAATGACTGGGGCACCTGCTGTGCTGGCTTAGTTGGTAGAGCATGCGACTCTTGTTCTTGGGGCTGTGAGTTCAAGCCCCATACCAGACATAGAGCTTCCTTAAAAAAAACAACCCAAACCAAAAAAACCCAAGACCCATTTATATGCTGCCTTCAAGACTCGATTCAGACCTCAAGACACGTAGACCAAAAGTGAAAGAATGGAAAAAAACATTACATGGAAATGGAAAGAAAGCTGGGTAGTAATACTTATAATATCAGACAAAACAGACTTTAAAAGAGAGACTATAACAAGAGACAAAGAAGATAATGATAAAGAGATCAGCCCAGCAAGAGAATCTAGCAATTATGGATATCTGTACACCCAACATAGGAGCACCCAGATATATAAAACAAATATTAACAGACCTAAGGGGAGAAACTGACAGTAATGCAATAATAGGAGGGAATTTTAACACCCCACGTTCATCAATGGACAGATCATCCAGACAGAAAATAAGGAAACAGTGGCCTTACCACATCAGACCAGATGGAATTAGTAGACACATAAAGAACAAAGCAGCAGAAGATCTATTCTTTCCAGGTTCACGTGGAACTTTCTCCAGGATAGATCACCTGTTAGGCCACAAAACAAGGGTCAGTAAATTTAAAAAGCTTGAGATTGGATCAAGTGTCTCTTCCAATAACATATCTAGTATGAAACTAGATATGAAGTATAAGAAAAAAATGGGGGAAAAAACCCCAACCCTGCAAACATGTGGAAGCTAAACAACATGCTACTAAACAACCCATGGTCAATGAAGAAATCAAAGAGGAAATTTAAAACTACCTTGAGAATAACCGGTGTTGGTGAGGATGTGGAAAAAAAGGAAAAAAAAGCTCTCATGCACTGTTGGTGGGAATGCAAATTGGTGCAGCCTCTGTGGAAAACAGTTTGTTGAGGTTCCTCAAAAAATTAAAAATAGAATTACCATATGATCTAGTAATTCCACTATTGGGTATTTACCCCCCAAAACAAAAGATAATTAGAAAAGATATATGCATCCCTATGTTTACTGTAGCGTTATTTACAGTAGTTGGGATACAGCAGCAACCCGTGTCCATCCACAGATGAATAAAGATCTATACATCACCAGTGGGATATCACTCAGCCATAAAGTAATGAAATCTTGCCATTTGTGACAACATGGATGGACCAAGGGGACGTTTTGCTAAGTGAACTAAGTCAGAGAAAGACAAATACCATGTGATTTCACTTATATGTTAGATCTAAAAGAGTTCCTCTGAGTAAGGACCAGACTTTCAAAGAGGGCAGCAGCAGTATATAGGCAGTATAGTATATAGTATATAGCAGTATATAGCAGTATATAGTATATAGTATATAGCAGTATATAGTATATAGCAGCAGTGAAAGTAGGATGGCTGAGTACTGTTTCTCAGACAGAGGATCTAAGGGCCTAGCTGTTTCACTTACAGACCTTCAACTGTGCACCCTGTTTTCAGGCCCTCCCTAAGCCCTGCCCCTATAGGTGTGTCTGGCTTCTCCAATTCTTAAACATTTGTGGACTTCTTGCTTTTTAACTCCTGGGATCGTACTGCTCATATAATTTTACAGCCAGGTTTTTTTTTTTTTTCCTAACTCAATGTTTCATTAAGTGAATGTTGCTAAAATACCCCTACCAACTACCTTTAAGCCACCACAATGAGAAAGTTCTAGATTACTACCAGAATTCAAGCCAAGGTAGTCACATGTGTAATGCCCAGTACTTATAGAACAGCAGGAAGGAAAAAAAAAAAACCTGCATACAAAATAAATTGTATCTTGAGACACCTACTCTCGTGCTAGTACATCTTGAATAATTTTTAATTTTTTTAAAGATTTTATTTTTAAGGATTCTCTACACAGAATGTGGGGCTCAAAACTTACAATCCTAGAATCCAGAGTCGCATATTCCACTGCCTGAACCAGCTGGACAGGTGCCCCCATCTTGGATGATTTAACTACTAAATGTAGCAGTATGAGGTGGGGAACGTTGCGGGTCTCATCATGGGGACAATTTTAAGTAGTCTGTGGTATTATCTAGGTTACTGACCCAGCTGCTGCAACAATGATCTGAATTAGCAATGACTTAACAAAATAGTAGTTTATTTTTTCTCTCATAGCAATCTGAGTGTGATATGATGGCTCCATGTAGGATCCTTCTGTCTTGTAGCTTTGCTATTCCTAGGCTGTTTCCATTATTGACATGATTAAGGATGGCTAATGACATTTTCGCCAGTGGGAAAGGGGAAGTATGATCCAGGGAGCATACTCCCTTTTAAAGGCAGGTCTGCACCTTTCACTTCAGCCCAGAGCTCATTATCCAGAAGTTACTGGAAGATAGGAAAATAACTTAGCTTGGTGGACATGTATTCTGTGCTGTATAAGAAGCCAACATAAAAAAAGAACCCACAAAAAAAATTTAAAATAATAATAAATGCACCAGGAAAAAAAAAAGTGCCGTGTTCAAGTAGGAGACAAGTAATGGTCTCCGCCATATTCTGAGTTTAGTAAAGTCAAGCTTGTTGAGTTTAGATGAACATAGCTGATGGTTAAGTTCTCATCTTTTCAGTAAGGCATTCTTTTTACTTGTTTACATTAATGTTACAACACATATAGAACTTAAAATAAAACTAGGTAAAAAAATATCATGGTAATTTTCCCTACATAGACCTAAGAGAATAGGGAAGATCAATGCTTTTTTTATTCACCGAAATTCAGTAAAATCCTCCTTTTCTCCATCTTGCCAGTGAAATCAAACTCTTAAAGGCTTACTTTTGAAAATAAATTCATGCTAACGAAATTCCAGAGCCAAGGCTTAAAAATATGCACATTTATAATGAACAACAACAAAAAAACCCAGATCAAGATAGAGGCGAAGGAGGTGCCATTCCACTCTACAGCAACAGAGGAGGAGATACGGTTCTGTTTCATAGAACTAGTTCAAGGAATCTGCTTTGATGAGGTGTTGAACTAAGAACATTCATAAGAACATCAATCTTGTTTTCCTGTGTAACATGAAAACTTGTCTGAATATTCATAATCTAGCAACTTGTCTCTGCTCTTGGAAGTATAATTTTTAAAAAAGATCTTGTAAAACTCTTGAGACTTTTGAAATTGTTTCTATATACTGCAAAGATAACCTTCAAAAACCTTGTAATTCTGATTGGTTGTCCTTCTTGATAGTCAGTTGCCTTGGTAATAATGCTGTAATTTACAAGTCTGAGTTCCTAAACACCCTAAAGACTTGTAACTTTGCTCTGTCAAATCAGAAGAGAATCACTGGCACATCGCCCCTTTCCCATATGTAGAATGGAGAAAAATAAATTACTATCACACTAGTCAATGTCTTATTTTAACAGAGAGCTTTGTGGCTAAATTCTTTTTTTTTTCTATGAAAATGTAATATTCTTGATCTTTCGGAATTCGTGGAATTCTTCCCAAGTTGTTTAATAATGTTTCTCTTTTCCCATACAGACTGTCCTTCATCTACCTGGGTTAGGTTCCAAGACAGTTGTTACATTTTTCTTAAAGAAGCCGTCAACCTAGAAAGCATAGAGGACGTCAGAAGTCAATGTACTGACCATGGTAAGGAACTTCTTTTTTTTTTTTTTTCCACAGTCATAAATGGTGTTCACTAATTTCTTTAAAAAAATGGTTTTGTCATATTTCACTTTCACCTGGGTCCTTGTAACAGTCTGTATAACACCCAAGCTACACACTGGACTTGGGTATATATTTAACCTCTGAGTTGGAAGACTGCTGTTCGGCCCCCCTGTCCAGAGCTGTCTGCCAGGAACTTAGCCACAGCAGGACCTTTGTCATGTGCACATCTGTGCAGAGCACTGTGCAGGCACTTCGGATCCTTTGCCCGGGTATAGCCATTCTAACATACCCAGCAGGTAGTTTCTCATTAGCTTCCTTTTATCAAGGGGAGAAATTAAGTTCAGTTATTTGTTCAAGGTCATGCCGGTAATAACTGGCAGAGCCAGGATTCAAACATGGTTGGATCAGATTTTAGGACCATAGTTTGTGATCACTGTTCTGCCCTGAAGGAGCCCTTTTGGGTACTCGGTGTGGGCACAAGTCAGATGGGACCATGAAATGAACCTGTGGTAGAGACGTTAGGGAAGAAGGCTCTTTGCCAGCAGATACGCTCAATGTTTTCTGGAAAATACCACTTTGCATTGTGAAATATTTCAAATAAAAATGTCATTTTTAAAAAGGTGTGCCTGGGTGCTTTTTACATATTTGGCTGTTGGGCCCCAAGTGCATCCTTGTTGTGAAGCCTCTAATTGTGATTCTCATAAGTTCAAACTGAAACTAGGAGGTTAAATAGCATCTTTTTTTTTTTTTTTAAGATTTTATTTATTCATGAGAGACACAGAGGGACAAAGACACAGGCAGAGGGAAAAGCAGGCTCCCTGCAGGGAGCCCAATGTGGGACTCGATCCCAGGACCCCGGGATCACACCCTGAGCCAAAGGCAGATGCTCAACACTGAGCCACCCAGGCTCCCCTAAATAGCATCTTTTTTCAACCGAGATAGCTATGATATGGTGATATAAGAGTCCTTGATCCTTTAGAAATGCTTTTTACTACTCCATGAGATCTAAAATCTCTTGATCATTTCATTAAATTTGATCTTAGGTTTATTAATAACTCCAGCATTTAGAAATGCCCTTTACCTACAAAACCCCATAATTTTCTGACAACCAACCAATATGACATTTTGGTAGAATATCAAATCATACTCATTTATTATAGAAGTAATGAATGTAGGTATAGACATTTTTAATCCTATGAAGTGCCATATAGTACTCAATACATATTGTTCCCTTTGAGAAACTCATACACCTGCCAAATGGTGTAGAACATTAGCTCTTTGAGAACCAGACAAAATTTCCAACCTACCAGTATGGTTTCATTTTACAGAAACTGAATAAAAGGAATTTTTGTTTTGAAGATTTTATTTTTAAGTAACTTCTACACCTAACATGGAGCTTGAACTCACAACCAGGAGATCAAGAGTCACATGATCCACTGCTGTGAATAATAGGAATTTTTTGAATGAGGTTTTCCCATAACAATTTTCCATCTCTTTTTGAAGAAATCACTTATGTTAGGTATACTTAGATATAAATTTCAATAACAGAAATTATATTGGAGGCTGAGAACTAAGGAGAGACATGCTCCTGAACCACAGGTCAGAGTTCACTGTCCAGCTTTAATATTTATCTTTAGCAGTTAAGCAACTGCTTCCAATACAGATGCATAATTAATACTTGTTGACTGACTGACTTCTACAATTCAAGTGTAGTGAGAGTTTTTGGTTTTGTTTTTGTATTTGCCATTTTCCTTTAGCAAACAAAACAAAATTGAAAACACCTAGCAACATTGTGACTTTACCTTGATCGCTTGTTTCAGAGTCCATTAACTCTGCTTGTTCAAGGAGGTTAGCCATTTAGAATTTTAAAATGTTATGTACAAATTTGCTTCTAAAATTTATCTTGTGTCTAAAAAAAAAAATACATCTTTTCCCCAGTTAAAAATTTATCAATTCAGTTTGTTTTAATGTTTACATTTTTTTAAGCTTCCTCATACATTTCTGTTAACCTTACCATTTATTTGATACTCTTCCATATTTGTTTCTACTCTGGAAATATTCAGTTTATTGATGAATCAGAAAATTAGCTAAAATTAATGCTGGTATTTATTTTTGACTAGAGTAGTAGTGTTTTGGTTTAGAATAGTAGATGGACATGAATTCAAGGTTTGCTATGTATGAAGAAGAAAAAGCAGAAGGAATACTAGAATATACATTTGGATTTGTAAAATCTTCCCAGCTGTATAAAACCCTGTCTTAAGCGTATCATTAGGGGTTTAGAAAACAAGTGCTTGTTACCTTTTGGGCTGCAGAGAGCTATATTTAGAAATATTTCCAGGGATTTGTGCTAATTTACTTGATATCGCTCTCTTTTTATTATTCATAATAAGGAAAATAATTGTGAGAGGCTAAAATTTTTATTTTGCAACATTTACCTTTATGTTATCATTTTAATAGAAAAAATAAATATTTTCAGTCTTTCCTTTTTGTGATTTGTGAACTATGTCACTAGCTATAAAAAGAATTAAACACCCAAATTACATCTCAGCAGGTACTGTCACTGGTAATGCATTGTAAAAAAATTTTCTTGAGCACTTGCATTCTTCAGGGACTTATGCTGTCATTTGTTAAAGAAAATGAAAGTGTGTCTTATTTGCCTGACACAGTAATTTAAGTTTATACAGTATTTAATTAGATTACAGTGTTAAGAATCGTTAAAGTTCCATTGGCTGCCACAAGGTCAAAGAAAAGGATGAAAAACTCATCTCTAAACACTTAAGCCTAAACTATAACCTAGTTAAATACTTCCCTTGAGAATTTTTCTAGAGTGGCATTTCGGTCACATTTCACAAGTAAGTACAACTAAGTATCAGGGTAAAACGGCTTAAGTCTCTATGACATTTAACAGACAGGCAGCGGGAAAAACCATCATAGAGTTTTTAAAAATTGATAAATGACTCTGGGAACCTCATTGAATCCTAACTTTGGATTAAAGTATTAAGTATTTTAAAGGTCAGTCTTTTTTTTTTTTTCTTTTGAAGATTTTTGGTAATAGCATGATTTATGCAGATCACTATACAAAATGAGAAAAACATATGCAGATATTTTAAAAATAAAACAAAATCAGGGGTGCCCACTTGGCTCAGTTGTTGGGCATCCAGCTCTTGATTTTGGCTCAGGTTATGCTCTTGGGGTTGTGGGATCAAGCACCACACATCAGGCTCCTCACTCAGCAGGGAGTCTGCTGGAGAGTCTCTCTCTCTCTTTTTGTTCCTCTGCCCCACCCCAGTACATACTGTCTCTCTCCCTCTAAAATGAATGAATAAATCTTAAAAATAAAATAAAACAAAGTCACTCTAAATTGCACTGCCCTAAGGAAATGTAATGACTGTTAATATTTTGGTAAGTATCGTAGACTTCTCCCCCATCCCAGGCAAATTTATAATAATAAATGCTTGATCTTTTTTTTAATATGTAAGAAAAGGGATATTTGGGAAACTGCCCCGTAATCTGCATCTTCCTTTAAAAATGTCTATGGCAGTAAAAATACAATGTTTATTTTGTACTAACTACATTAATCTCATATATAGAAATCCCATAATTGATTTAGTTAATCTTCTAATATTGGCTATTATTTTCAGTCTTTCACAGTCATACATGTGTAATGAACATTAATGGTTGAGCACAGGGCCTATGACTGTTTTAGCATAATTGTTAACGATTGGTGGGTCAAATAATGTGTTTTTAGGGCTTTTGACACATCTTGCCAAATAGTTTCCAAAAAGGCTGTACTAATTTTTACTCCACCTAACCCAACGTATGAGTTCCTCCTACGTTGTTATACCTAAGGCCAGACTGTTTAATCTGTAAGCCTGGAAGTCTGCTTATTTTTAATTTTCATTACTTTACTAGTGAGATTGCATTTTCACACATTTCTTGTGTTTATATTTGCTTCTGGGAGGGTAAATTGTCTTTTTTACAATCTTGAAACCAATTTTTTCTTCTATTAAGGTGTCTGCTGCTTTATTTATAATGGAGCTTTAGTCTGCCCAGTTTGGGATTTTCTTCTTTAACAATACAGTATGGTTTGGGGGAGATTTTTTTTCCCTATAGTTAAAATTGTTTTCTGTAAGCCTCTTTTAGAAGATGTGGTAGTGATCACCTAATACAACTTTTCTTTTTTTACCATATCAGTACGTAATAGGAGCTCTTTTTTTTTTAAGATTTTATTTATTCATTCATGAGAGACACACATAGAGAGAGAGGCAGAGACACAGGCAGAAGGAGAAGCAGGCTCCATGCAGGGAGCCCAACGTGGGACTCGAACCCAGGTCTCCAGGATCACACCCTGGGCTGAAGGCAGACGCTTAACTGCTGAGCCACCCGGGCTGCCCAGGAGCTCTGTCTTTCCCTTTAACTGTTAACTTATTATGAAACTACTATCAATTTTAGTCTGATGTCATAAATATAGTAGCCTGTGATGTAAGCCTCCTATAATTCTCAAAGTGTGGTCCCTGGAACAGCATAGTTTCACCTGGGAACCTGTTAGGAATATAAATTCTCAGGCCTCATCTCTGGCTGAATCTGAAACTCTGGATGTGTCCTCCTATTGTTTTAGCAAGTCCTCCAGGTGCTTCTGATGCTTGCTCCAGGTGGAGAACCACTGCGCTGAACTATAAGACAATATTCTGACATTTTCAGGAGACTTTGTTAAGTCAAGCTGATTTTGGAGGGATGTAATTTAATAGGAGGCTAGACTTCCTCATTTCCGTGTGTAGTTATATTAGTTGTAGTACAGAGAGTCTGCAAAGTTTAAAATATGTTTAAAAATACTGGAAAATAGGAAAATTTGTTACTTTTAAATTACTGAGGCTGGAAAGTCACATGTTTCTTAGGAACTTTTTTTTTTTAAAGATTTTATTTGAGAGCAAGAGCGAGAGTGAGAGAGAACATGTGCAAGGGGGAGGGAGATAGAACAGAGAGGGAGGGATAAGCAGACCCTGTGCCAAGCAGAGAGTCTGACACATAGCTTGATGCAGGGCTCAGCCCCAGGACCCTGAGATTATGACCAGAGCTGAAATCAAGTCTGTTGCTCAATCGATTGAGTCACCCAGGACCCCCAAGGTTATATGCTCTATTCCTTAATTACCTGAGTATGGCTGGAAGGCTGTTACATTACTTCTCTACGTTCCTCAGGATTAGGTGAACCCTCCCCACCAGATTTCTGGTTGCTAGGAGTACAAGCCTTGGTGTCATCATTTATTCAACTGTTTTCACTTGAAAAAAATAGAATATCATGAAAGAAGCTAACTCCACTAGCATTTTCTAAGTATTATTCAATTAAGACAGTGGAATGTTTTTTAATTTCAAGAGAATCTTTGTTTAGGCTAAGAAACAGGGTTAAATGTCTCTTGGAAAAGTAAAGTTACTCCTGTTATTTATAGGGTGCTGATGTGTACCTGTAGCTTACAGATTGTAAGGACAACAGCTAACGTATAAAATATAGATGGCTGCTGCTCTTTACTCTTGAATTACGTGGAGGAGTCACAGGAAAGATCAACTAACTATCCAATGAGAATGAGGACCTCCTTAGCAGTCCATTTCCCAAAACCAGGGCTTTCTAAGGACCACGAAGAAAAGTATGGGAAGGCATAGGCTTCGGCAGCAGGCACATGAAGGCAGAGTCCACACTGCTTGCTGCTGGAACTGCACCAGGCCTTGGAGCTGCTCTGGTAGGTCGCCCTGGTACTCTTCAGTTCTCCGGGGTATGGTCAGAGCTTTTCCTCCCTACACCAGGGAGATGCGCCCGGGAGAAACCATGATTACTAGAGGAAGAGGTAGTGGGGAAAAGTAAAGTTGAAAGATGCAGAAAAATGTTTATTGATCAAGCCTCCCATGGTTTTGTCCCCTTTTCTATAAATCACCAACTCTATGTGAATGAAATGAGTATAAAATGCCCAATTTATCCCATCATTTCACTTTTCTCATGAATATATTTTCAGAAATGTGCATATTCTCAAGCTAAATTTTAAAAAGGTATAAATGTGTAATGTTACTGTAAGTGTATTAAAATAATGCATAATCTCTATATATACTTCATGTGATTTTTCACTGATTTTGGGAACATGTTAACTTTTTATACCTAAAAATAATTCCAGGAGCAGACATGGTAAGCATACATAATGAAGAAGAAAATACTTTTATACTGGATACTTTGAAAAAGCAATGGAAGGGCCCAGATGATATCCTCCTAGGCATGTTTTTTGACACAGATGGTAAGTGATATTTACCTTGTAGGAAATCACTTTTAAAAAAATGGTAATAAAATTGAGGACTTTGAGATTCTTCAGTTCTCTCATTCAAGTTGGTGTTCCCTGTGGTGTCTATCTGGGTGTTGTATTTTCAGTGTGAGCCCATGACCTGACAGTGGCTTTTCCCTGAGCAGCTCAGTGTGTTGCACACAGAAGAGTCAAAGTTGATTCTCTTTTCTGGATTAAAACAGGTTTTTAGGCTCATAATACCTACATAATAAAATGGAACTAAGTTTGCTATTAATATTTTAGTTCTCTTGGCTATTTCCCAGTGAAAATGTTACTATATTATTTTCATTTTCCTCTTCGTTTTTTTTGTTTGTTTTTTGTTTGTTTGTTTTAGAGAGGGGGGAGGGGAGGAGGAGAAAGGGGAGAGAGAGAGAGAGAGAGAGAGAGAGAGAGAGAGAGAGAGAGAGAGAAAAGGAGAGAAAGAAAATATTCCCTGCAGGCTCCAACCCCAGTGCAGAGCCCAAGGCAGGGCTTGATCTCACAACCCTGAGGTCATGACCTGAATGGAAATCGAGTCAGATACTAAACCAACTGAGCCACCCACGTGCCCCATCTATGGAACCTTCTTGAACCAATACCTTTTTTTTTTAAGGTTTTATTTGTGAGAAAGAGATGGCAGGGGGCACTTGTGGGGTGGGGGTGAGGGGGTGGAAGAGTGACTTGATGCTGAGCAGGGAGCCTGATGCTGAGCAGGGAGACTCGATGCTGAGCAGGGAGCTCAGTTCCAGGACCTTGGGATCATGACCTGAACTGAAGGCAGACACTTAACTGACCAAGTCACTGAGGTGCTCCTTGAACCAATACCTTTGATTTGCTTGTTCTAATTTAAATACTACAACCAAAAGTTTGACCAAACATACCTTAGTAATTTAATTTCCCTTTAACTCTAGACCCTTTTCTATGGCTGTAACAGTTTAAAACTGTCATAATGATGAAAATATTCTTAACTGACAGATGAAAGTTTCAAGTGGTTTGATAAGTCCAATATGACATTTGATAAGTGGACAGACCGAGAAGATGGTGAGGATTTGGTGGACACCTGTGCCTTTCTGCACACTAAGACAGGGGAATGGAAAAAAGGAAACTGTGAAATTTCTTCTGTGGAAGGAACCCTTTGTAAAGCAGCTAGTAAGTATAACTGAACAGACATTTTTCCATTCCTGGAGGGGTGCGGAAAGTAGAGCTGGTTTTAAGATTTTCTTTGAGACAAGTGTGCCTTAGTAAATTAGAGGGAGTAAGACAGACTTCAGAACACAGTAGGATGGTTTGCTCCCAAGTCTCAGAGTCCAGTGTAATTCTCTTACATTTCAGAGGTAGGACCAGATCATGTGAACCAGGCATACTTTTATCCTGCTTATATTTAGAGCCTGAAAGAAGTTTAAATTTTCCATTGTTTGAAGTATTTATCATAGCCTCTTTGCATATGATTAAACAGAAATGGTGACGAATACTTATGTCTGACTCCAGAATTCTAAGATTTACAAAGAATTTGACCTTGTAAGGGTACTAACATCCTTTGTTTAGGCAAATGAAGAAATGCATTGTGTAGTTTATAAATGATTCTGAATTGAAGTGTAATTTTTCTTCTGACCCATCAGAATGCTTTTTTTTCCCCTTTCTCTCCCAAGGGGTGAACCCTGAACCTGCCCCTGCCCCTCCATCAGCCCAGCACCCCTGGCTTCCAGCTGTCCCCTCTTCCCTATCAGAATGCTATTTTCTGATAGGATGAGCACGGGGTGTTATTTTATACGTTGGCAAATTGACCACCAATAAAAAATAAGTTTACAAAAAATGCTTTTTTCTAATGAACAAAATTGTCACACAATATTGGTTTTTTTTTTTTTAAAGATTTATTCATGAGACACACACACACACACACACACACACACACACACACACACACACAGGCAGAGACACAGGCAGAGGGAGAAGCAGGCTCCATGCAGGGAGCCTGATGTGGGACTCAATCCCTGGATCCCAGGATCACAACCTGAGCCAAAGGCAGGAGCCCAACCGCTGACCAACGCAGGGGTCCCATGTCCCACAATATTTTGATGTTCTTGCTAAACACCAAAATTTGTCCTAAGTTTTAGAAATAATGTTTTTCTCATTAAAAACACTTAAAATTTCAAAATGTGATTTTGGGATGCTTGATACATGATAGCCACTTCCTCATTTTGCCTCTTTAGTATTTCCCACCTACTTCTACTGTAAACCAATAATATGTTTCCTTTTTACATTTTTTTTGCTTCAGCAGGGTTTTTAGCTACAGTTTATAGTAATTATATTAATTTTCTCATTGTTTTATTGTAATAGATTTCAATTTCCAATATTTATTGATTTTTTAAAAATTGGTTCTTTTCATATACTAAGTCTCAAGACACCATTATAGAAACCACATTTTTAATTATAACTTTGAAACATCAGAAATAGTGAACAAATCCATTCTAATGAGGTCACAGGTGTATACTTTAATTTTACTAGGTTTGTTTTCTACAGACTCTACCAAAATACTTTTCCTCATCTTATCACTTTTTTGTTAATCCTTTTCCACCAACCAAGCTAATGCGGTTAGACCTCTACATCTTTAAAAAATAAACAAAAACTTTGTTCAAGATGGAAAACAAAATTGACCAAGCAACAGAAATATGTGTTATATTAATTAAAGGGGTTCGTTTTTAACTATTTTGAAAGTGTTTAAAGGCAAACTTAGA
Source organism: Vulpes lagopus (assembly GCF_018345385.1). Lineage (NCBI taxonomy): Eukaryota > Metazoa > Chordata > Mammalia > Carnivora > Canidae > Vulpes > Vulpes lagopus. The sequence continues at coordinate 84,866,552 of NC_054834.1, read as the reverse complement.
ATAAAGCGTACTTGAATTCTAATTTTTATTTTCTTTTGTATTTTAGTCCCATATGAAAAGAAGTATCTATCAGGTAAGCAATAGTCTTTAATTTTTTTCCACAAGTAAAAACATATTAAGATTCTAATGTTGAAATATTACTAAAGACCCATGAAAATTAATTGTATAACATAAAGTAGAATGACTTTTTAAAGAATTTAGAAAGGGCTCAGTAATAAGACTTGACATTCTAAAAATAACTGCAAGTTATGTATGAATTTTTTAAACACCAAAAAATTTTTCCGACTTTTTGTAGGCAGTGATTCTACTTTTATTTTTAAAAAATTTGGCCTCAGTTATAATTATACTTCATGAAGTACCTGTCATAAGGGTTTACTAAATGTACTTTTTTTTTAAAGAACAGGTAATATATTAACATGGCTCAAAAAGCAAAATTATAATAAGGCAAACGCTGAAAAGTCTGTTTCCCATTTGCTCCCATCTACCCTATTCTATATCCTTACTGGGCACTAGTTCAGTTTCTTCTTTAAATGTCTTGTGTTTCTTTTGCCAAAATAAGCAAGCTGAGATATAGGACTTATTTTGCCCCATTTATTCACTAAAATACTCTAGATATTGCTCCGTATCATTACCTGTAGATTGAACTTCGTTTTTTTTTTTTACAACTAAATTACTCTTCCATTGTATGGATAGGCATAGTTAAACAGCTCCAGACCCTTCTTAGCTTGTTTCAAAACATTTGCTATTGCAGTGCTGCAATGAGTGACTCTACCTTGCACAAATACATCTAAAGATTGGATTCTATAGATGGATTTAAAGTGGATATACAACTTTGATTGATGTATTAACAAGAATTGTACCATTTTGCATTCCCAGAAATGTTACAAAACTTACAGATTTTTGCCAATTGGTTGTATGTATAATTTTTGTTTTTTTCTTTAAAGAGAGTGCATGCACATACACACAAGGGAGGGGAGGGGCAAAGGGAAGGAGAAGGGTTGAGTCCTAAACAGGCTCCATGCTCAGCATGGAGCCAGACACGGGGCTTGATCTCAAAACCCTGAAATCAGGGATCCCTGGGTGGTGCAGCGGTTTGGCGCCTGCCTTTAGCCCAGGGTGCTATCCTGGAGACCCGGGATCGAGTTCCATGTCAGGCTCCTGGTGCATGGAGCCTGCTTCTCCCTCTGCTTATGTCTCTGCCTCTCTCTGTGTGACTGTCATAAATAAATAAAAATTAAAAAAAACAAAACAAAAAAACAAAATCCTGAAATCATAACCTGAGCTGAAATCAAGAGTCAAGACACTTAACCAACTGAGCCACGCAGGTGCCCCATTTAATGTCTTTGAGGTACAAGATGTACAAACCTGAAGTGTATAGTTTGATGGTTTCTTCTGTATACACCTGGTCAACTACCTCTCAAATTGATACAGAACATGTTACACCAAAAATTTCCCTCAAGTCCTGTAGCCCTACCACCACCTATCCCAGAGTTAGCCACTATTGAATTTTATCACTATTGAATGCTATCACCATAGGTAAGAGTTGTTTGTCAACAAAAATATAATTCTACTGGCTTCTTTTACTCAGGATTTTTAAAAAGATTTATCCATGTTCTGTAGGTATTGTACTGATTCTACTATTGCGTAGTTTATAAATATATCACCATTTGCCCAATCTTTTGTTATGTATATTTGGGTCATGTCTAGTTTGGTACTAATATGGTAAGAGGTGCCTATGAACATTCTCATTTGGACCTATTTTGTCATTCTCCTAGAATATATTCCAAAAAGTAGAATTGCAAAGGTCATTGGGTAGCTAATATGTTTATCTTTAGTAGAACCATCAAATTTTTCAGTGAGTTAATTCCTACTGGCAGTATATGCAAGTTCCATTTACTCTAGACATCCATCCCATAATCGTCAACCTGATTCTAACCATTCAGATGTTATGTGATGTCATTTTAATTTCCCTGATGAATAATGTTGAGCACTTCTACACACTTACCATTTCAACGTGTTCTTTTGTGATATGCCTCTTCAGGTTTTTTATTTCTAACTGGGTTGCCTTCCCACCTGATAGTTCTTTGTTATGAAAAATTCTGGATAGGAGTTGTCACATGTTGTATCATGGATATTCTCTCAGTTTGGGGCTTGCTGTAACTATGATGGTAGAGGAGAAAAGGAGTGTTTGAGAGTTCATGTAGATATTGGAGAACCAAGTTCTCACTCTTCTAGAAAGTAATAAAGAAAAAAATAGCAAAGGGGCATGTGGCTGGCTATGTGGCTCTCGATCATTGGGATAGGGCGTTCCAGCACCACGTTAGGTGTAGTTTAAAAAATAAAACAACCAAAAAACCTCACCTCAATCAAGGAAGGCACCACCTCATTGCCATTTGGTTGGCTATCAAAAACATCCAAAACAGAAAACAAATGTTGACAAGGATATGGAGAAAATGGAACACGTGCATTATTGGTAGGAATGTAAAGCGATACAGACAACAGTATGGTAGGTTCTCAAAAAACTAAAAATATTAGTACTATGATCCAGCAGCTCCGCATCTGGGTATAGACCCGAAAGAAGTGAAAAGAGGTTATCAGAGATTTGTACACCCATGTTCAGAGCAGCATTATTCACAATACCACAAGGTGGAAGTTGCAACCCAGTGTCCATGAGTGGATGAATGGATAAGCAAGACATGGTGTACATATACACCATGGAACATTATTTAGCCTTAAAAAGGGAATAATGACACATCCTACACATGCACAAACTTGGAAGACATTAGGTGCTAAGTTAAATAAGCTGGTCACAAAAAGACAAATACTAGGATTCCAATTATATGAGGTAACTGAAGTGGTCGACCTCATAGGATAGAATGATGGTTGACTGGGCATCAGTGGAGGGAGGAATGAATGGGGTGTTATTAATATAGAGTGTCTCAGGGTTGAAAGATGAAGAATTCTATGGATAAATGGTGACACAGCACAACCTGAATGTACTTAATGCTACACTGTCAAAACTGGTTAAGATGCTACATTTTGTTGTATTTTGCATTAAAAAACTGAACCAAGAAAAGCTGTGTAAGCATGTTATTTATAAGCATAGAGGCAAAAAAAACAAGTTAACAGGAATGGGAATCCAGGGTTAGTAGACAGGACCACAGTACTTGTTACAAATCTTGAAATATGAATTTTAAGCTCTGCACATGTGTGCTTGGGGGGGAAGGGAGGATTCATAAAGATTGAAACATGTAGGAAACAGTTGGTAAGCTATGATGGTTCTCAAAACCTTTATCAGGAATAGTTGGAAGATTTGGCAACACTTGATCTTTATAAATTCCAGAGTGGTCTCTAAATTCATTAAAAAATATTTCATAAATATATGTAACTACTATGTGCCTGGCTTTCTTAATACATATTTTTTTTTCATTAAAGGTCTCCAATAAGAATGCAATCCACACATTAACAAATTGTGACTACAAACTTTTATTTTAGGACCAAAAAGGAGAGGATTCAGCTATGGCCATTTACCTAATTCCTCCTATTATTTAAGAGTTATTCATGAGAGACACAGAGAGAAAGGCAGAGACACAGGCAGAGGGAGAAGCAGGCTCCATGCAGGGAGCCCGACATGGGACTCGATCCCAGGGATCTGGGACCACACCGAGCTGAAGGCAGGCGCTCAACCGCTGAGCCACCCAGGTGTCCCCTCCTATATTAATTTTTTTAAAGCAGCCTGTATTTTATCAGTGACTCTCCTTCACTTTAACAAGTTAACTTTTAGCCAGATTTTCCTTGCTATGCTTTACATTTTATCATTTTTTAAAAGAGAAAATAATTTTGAGATTTTTTCTCACATGCTTTTGGGTGCTAAATATAATACAAGTACTTTGCCCCCCCCCCCCAACTGAGTTAATTTCCCTGGACTTACAGAAAGATAACAAAGGGTTTTGAATAGTCAAGAACTGCAAAGCTGTATATATATAATTGCTTCAGGAATACACAGTTACTTGGATGAATTTTTAAAAATTAAAACAAGGTGCCTGGGTGGCTCAGTCATCTGCCTTCGGCTCAGGTAATGAGCCCTGGGTCCTGGGATGGGAGCCCCATGTCCACCTCCCTGTTCAGCAGAGAGCCTGCTTCTCCCTCTGCTGCTCCCCCTGCTTGTGCTTGCTTGCTCTCTACCAAGAGAAATCTTTAAAGAAAAAATAAAAACATAAGCTTCATTAATATAAACAAATATCTGAAGACAACTAGTCTTGAACAGTATATATTCAGTCTTAGACCAGGAAGTAAAAACCAAAGGAGACAAACAGAACTGCGGTATATCCTAAGTGTGGGTAACTTCCATTTTAGGATCTTACAGTAGACTGAGTGGCAAATTGTAAAACTTAATTGAAATCTTAAATGACAGCTGTTCAAGCTAAGAAACATTAATCTTAAGTGTGTAATTTAATCAATGTGCAATCAATTTGCCTATTTCCCCAGATAGGGGAAATATTTACATGATAGGCAAATATTTACATGATAAAACTGTATTTGTATTCTAAGTGCAATATGAGCAAGTGATTTCCATATAGATGTATGTGTGTGTGTTGTGTATATATATATATATTTTGTCTTTTCCTTTTCAGATAACCACATTTTAATATCAGCTCTGGTGATTGCTAGCACAGTACTTTTGACAGTTTTGGGAGCAATCGTTTGGTTCCTGTACAAAAGAAATTTGGATTCTGATTTCACCACAGTTTTTTCAACTGCACCTCAATCACCTTATAACGACGACTGTGTTTTGGTGGTTGCAGAAGAAAATGAATATACTGTTCAATTTGACTAAGATTTTGGAAATCTCAGCTTCAGATGTCAAATACTTTGACAGTGATTCCTGTGCAGGATTGTAAAACTTGATAATGAAAATTATAGTTTTTATGTTTTTTTCCTTATTCCAGTAAAATTCATCATTCTCATGAGAATCACTGTAAGAAAAACCTATCTTTAGATTCATTATAAGAACTTTAAAAAAAAATGATCACAAATACAATTTAGTAGTTTTAGCCACCTCCCTAAATGCATTTTTCATTTGAAAAAGTTTACATACAGCTCGAAGTAAAACAGATAAAAATAAAAACCCAGTCTACTGCTCTATCTTCCTTTCCATTTAGTTGAACCACCGTAGTTTAAAGGTGAATTAAAACTCTGTAGTTTTAGCAATCACCAGGTCTTTACCAGTTTCTAGGTCTTGCTCTTTTATTAATAAACAAGATACGGGAAGTAAAACTTTTAAATAGGTCCTGTACATTCAGATATCACAATGCTATTTACTGTCGCAGGTAATTCCTCTTAATATTTTAATCTTCATTTTTGAGTAGATGTAGCACATTTTACAGACTTTAACAAGCCCATATTCCACATAATTATACAATTTCACTACTTTTAGAACATCACTTTGGACCAGAAATAGTATTTTGCACTGGTCATAAATGGTTAGAACTTCAATGAAATTTTATAAATTTTTTTTGAAACAAGAAGATTACAGCCATACCAGGAAAGTGTGGAGGAGGCTGGCAATGAGGCTTAACACAGAGTCCCTTCAAGGATTTTTCTCCTGCCACCAGATCTGTTCCTACATTAGGTATCGCATGCTCTCCAACCACTGATGGAACTATCATTTAATGACATGAAAACTAAGCAAAAACTGTGGAAAAACACTACATACTGCTGTAGTGGTGATGCTCAAAGTTTTAAGTAAATGTAATATACCTTTCAAGACAATGTTGAAAAGAATCATTTTGGGGGTAAATGAAAATGAAAGCTGAAGCAAGAGCGATTTCCCTCAGCATCCTTTACAACTTTAGAATATGAAAAGATAAATATAGAGTTCACATAAAATTATATTTATTGTATTTAGAAACTTGAAAGCTCAAAGAAGTAATGTCTCTCCCTAACCCACATGCTATCAATTATCTTGTGGGGAGATACACGGTCTCTCAGCCTTGACCAATGGCAACAAAGTACCAGCCTGTGCCATCTGTTTCCACTGGCACCATGAATAACATCCTTCATCACAATTGATGGCACTGTCCTTTATGGACACAGGAAAAACTACAAAGTGATGACAGGACTACAGTATGTCTATGTGGTACCAGACAAGCAGATGTTACACCTGCTGTATTACACAAAACTGTGCTCTTAAGTTTTAAATTTCTGAGATCTTGGATATGATCTGTTTTATTGTTCATAAGCTATTAAGAGTGGTGCACATAGTGAACAATAGACTGGAATTCCTTCCTACTTCTTCTATTCAAATCCTACCAGTCCTTTAAGAACCTTCCTTAAAACTTTCTCTAATAGTCAAATTTCTAAAATGTCCATTATGGTAGGCCCAAGCTACATGTGGCTATTTAAATAAAATATAACAAAGTTTGGTTCCTTCGGTGCGGCAGGCACACTTCAAATGCTCAAAACACCCTTAGTTAGTAGCTACCTTATTGGGTAAAACAAATTTTAGACCCTTTGCATTATCACAAAGTTTTATTGGACAGTGGTCCTCTAGAATACCCCCTTCCACTTAACTCCCATACAACTAATTTTCTTCTGTTCATTTTGGTAACTTCTACCCAGTAATAGCTCTTCCAAAATGGCTGCTTTAAACTGAGTTAATTTTCCATATTTGATTTCGTTTTTCAAGTCCTTAAAGGTCCCCGGGAGTGAAGTGTTAAATCTTAATTTTCTTCATCTATCACTGTAACAGGCCCTTGTATCTATTCAGTGGTCAACATCTAACTGTATCATTCAAATATGTTATTTTTAACATTAACATTAACAGAAGCTTGCCTGTTTACATTCAAAATGCATAAATTGCTTTCCTGAACATCTTGGTTCTAGCTACTAAGGACAATATAAATTCTTATGTTTGGCAAGTATCTTGAGAGAACAGTATTACTTTTAACTGCATTTTCCTAGGAACTTGCATTCTTTGTAGTGAACAGCATATGGCATATGGTCTCTGTTTAGAGCTTAAAAGTAATAATGAAAAGACTTTCCTTATTCCCTCTAATTCACATTTAAAGGATATCAGAAACTTATACAATACTGAAGTATGAAATAGTCATGCTAAGGAACTACAAGAATACTATAAAGCTCAAGCCACTGTGGATCTCTGTCATTAAGCATTAATATAACAAAACTATAAATTGTACACAAATGAAATGTTTTCTATTTAAATAAAAAGTTTTGTGGAAAAAAAAAGTTTTGTGGGTTAAGCAGAAGATACTTAATTTTCATGCTGAGTTCTATTAAAAGTATAAATGTTTCAAACTCAAAGCATCCCTAAAGATCCAGACAATAGATTCTGAAACTGGAATCCTTTAATTTTGTATTTTTTCTTTAAGGCAATGCAAAGGTAACTGGTAAGTTGAGAAAATATTTTAGAAACCATTATATTTTTATATGAAATGGGATTTTAGTTTTTAAATAAAGTTCTTGGCTCTAAGGTTTGAGGTCTACTTTGAGTACCAACTTAAAAGGAAACATTTCAAACTATAAAGTAAATCAATCAGTGTGCACTTTATTTCCAGCCAAGGTTTTTACATTAAGACCAACAAACTATGTGAGCAAACTGTTGATTCACATTTGAGAAATTACATGGTTTCTATTTAGCTTCTGAAAATGTAGTTAGTTGCCATAACATAAGACTTTATTTAATGTGAAACCACCTGAAGGTGTTTTAAAGTGTATCCAAGGGTGTTGACAGAGGAAATATACATACAGTGTTATGAAAGTATACACAACTGATGACCACAGTGTAGATCTATTGCATGGTGAATAGGTAATGTTTATCTATTCTCCAAAAATAGTGAAAAATACTAAGTCATTAAATGAATGCTCAGAATTACCAAGGAACAATTAAAAACGACCAGGATCCAAACAGGTTATTTGTATCATATTTATCTAGAAAGAAGTGACAACACTAAAAAACATTGAAAACCAGTGTTTTAAACTTTAAATGCGGGATTTAAAAATATTCCGATAACTTGAGATTGCAGTAATTTTTTTTTCCAAATAGCATTTGACGGGCATTTCTGATATTTTTTACAGCTGTGATATTCCTAAAAGGAATATCTACATACTATGGCCTATCAAATATAATCTGCATTTTGCAAATCAGTACAAAAATTTTTCCATCATTTGTACATTTTATATTTATATACTTTTTAAAAATTAGATTTTATTGCTAAGTGAATTTAGAATTCATATTAAATTTGGAAACCTAATATAATGCTTTCATAACTTATTCCCCAATTGCTTTTTTAGAAACACTGGAAGCAAATGATTATGAAAATGAGACTGCAATGTAAGGCATTTTGAAAGGAAAAATAATTAGGTGCCATTTGCCATTTTATTTCAAAAGCATATTTTGTCCCACTTTTTTAACTAGCAAGAGACTAAAACATGAACCTTTTTCATAAATATGACTACAGTAATCAGAACACAAAAAAGTTGTCAGCATTGCTTAAGTATTTAAAACAAGAGTAACACCTTCCCACTCACCTAAAAGAAAAATACTTTTGATTACCAGTTTATAAACAATAGATTGACTGGCCATGTTAAAAGGTCCAGCAGAATTTTAATTCAGCAATACTTGAGAATGAATATATATATATATATATATATACACACACACACACACACACACACATATAGGACATCTGTATGTGTGTGTATGTGTATATACACACACACATATTTTACACACACACATATGTATATATATAGTCAATGTATTCAATAGGCATTCCCCCACAAAATTAATTCATACTTAATTGCCAGTTTTAATAAACACTTGTTCACAGATCATCCATTTGTCTTATATGAAGTTAGGCAATATCAAATGTTCTGTTATGGTCTCCATCTTCTTCGGAATCATCCTCTGAAGCTGTTGAAAGAAAACAGGATGATCAAGAATGATTTTAAGGGGGATGAGAATGGAAGTGTAAATATGAAGCCAGAATAGCAATGACTTTTAAAATAAAAATCCCAATTTAGTACACTGTTTGGTCAAAATGGTAAGTTATGACAAGGTTAGGGTGGCTTGACTGTGGGTGATGCCCATTCACAATGTTCCCACCCCCACACCTTTTCGTTAGTTTTTATAAAAATGAAAATGCTTAAAACTGTGCTTCCAGAAAAGTCTTCTAAAAAGCTTCTGAGATCAATCTGTGTTCACAGTAGCTAATGATATAGACACTAGAGAAAAAAATGAACTTAAGGCAAGTGCTCTCACACACCTGAGTAGAATCTGGTTTATTACCGCTGCATGTTTGATGCATCCGATGAGAATGAAAAAAAATGTACACAGAATAGGTTATGGGTGTTCTTGCAATTTACATCAAAGCTATGTCTATACAATGCCAAGAAAAAGTTCTATTCAGTCAAAAAAGCTTTATATAGACACAGCCTAATTTAAAATAATTGGATTCAATAAAAAACTTTTGTTGAGATTATTCCTATGCCTCCACGCTGTCAGAAATCTCACTTGTGCAGTATTTCTGACATCAATTTATTTAAGTCATTAAAGTAGCTTAGAAGTTTCAAATTAACATCCTGGAATGTCTATAGGAAGGACGTAAGTAAAGAACATGTATTCTATAAACTGTTCTGTGTTGAAGAAAATGGAAGTACGCCAAAATGAACACCCCATCAGTATTTCCCCTTTTATCAAGGGCAGAAAGGTTAAATGTATATTCTTCTTGTATTAACACTGGACCCAGTATTTAAGAACAACCAACAAATTGAATTAACAAAAAATTTATGTTATGTGTGGATGAAACTTAAGTTTCCATATTTCGGTCTATTTATTAGAAATCTCAAGTCCATTTTTAATAAATGGTATAAAGCATATACTTAGCTCATGAATGAGTAAATCATATGATTAAGTTTTATGCTTATCATGGAGAAATATCAAACTAAGAAAACAGCTTTTCAGGTCTATTTATTAGAAATCTCAAGTCCATTTTTAATAAATGGTATAAAGCATATACTTAGCTCATGAATGAGTAAATCATATGATTAAGTTTTATGCTTATCATGGAGAAATATCAAACTAAGAAAACAGCTTTTCAGGGAACTTCATGTTTTCTATGAGAAAATTCAGTCAGAAACAACTCTCAGAACATATGAAAATTCTGATACTTATAGACAAACTTGCAGCACCCATATCTTTCACTCTCAGCTGACTTTGGGTATTAGATCACCTCCATGTTTCTCACATACTGGGAATAGACATTGCTATGTTTAGGAAACTAAATTCTAAACGAGAATCTTAGTTTAAAACAAAACAAGCAATCTGGGGAAAACATACACTGAAACAACTTACTATCATCACATCTGGTAAAGTATAAATTATAATTTACCAAAAAGATCTTTGTCTTAGGCAACATAAGGGATCTGAACTAAGAAGGTATAAAAGGTAAAACAAGATTTACATCAAATGAATTCCCATTTTATATACCCCTGACTCCTTTATATACCATTTCACACATACTAAAATGTGAAAATACATTATCTGGTTGTACCTCTAATCCTTTCAAAACTTGCACACTACAGATAACACTCCAAGTGTTCTGAAGATGAGTATAGCAGATACAAGTGGAGAATACATATTTTAAAACACTTCAAAGAGTGTGATGGAATCTGATCATGGGGCGCTGGTTGCTTTGGGTGAAAAAGTACAACAGGTAGGGTAATCTTGGATTCCCAGGAACTGTTTCGGAGCCACCAATATCTGTGCCCACCTGATATGAAGCACCCTGGAGGCTATAGGACTCTGAGGTTAAGCTTGCAGATGCCTGTAAAGATTTGGGCACTAAATCCCTTCACACAGGAGCCCAGGCAGAAGTCCTAACGCTGGAACGTGATCTTAAGAGATGGGAGCTGCTGGCGGAGCTGGCTGCCTATTAAAGGTCCATGAGGACCTAACAAGGAGCAAAAGAAACCACTATGGCTTCTGTTATAGACTCAGAATTAGGAATCTTTCATCCCTATTTTCCTAGACCTATAAACAAACCCAGGGAAAACCTTTAATGATCTAACAAAGCTGAATAGCCAGTAAAATTTCAAACACACACAAATCTAACAGATTTAGAAGTATGGTTTGACCAGTAAATGTTTTTTTGATTAAAAGTTTTAAAACTAAGGGTTCAAAAATAAAATTTTATTTAAAATAAAACACTAGTTAAAATACATCCTTCTATATGAACCTTAAAATTAATACACTATTTTTTTTTTAAAAAATACGCTTAAAAAAAAAAAAAACTGCCACTTGCCCAACCCATCTTTCCCAAATCAATTATTTTGATATTAAGCCTGTCAATGAAGCTCTAATTTGGTAGAAAGAGTATATACAGTTAGATTTTGCTCTCTGGGTTTCAATTGCAAAAGTAAATTCAACAAGTCTGGGAAGGGGAAATTCCACCTACTTTCGAGATCTTCCATATGTGCCTGAAGAGTTCTTGCAAGGTTAATAAACTAGAAACAATGCAGAAAGAAATATAGTAGTTTAAATGTTGCAAATGGATCTAAAAAGAGAATCAGTATAGGAGATTCATTTCTACTTTAAAAAGTCAAACACCATTTTAAGCCTTTAAAAAGGGGTCGTTCTACCCCCACATCAAAAATTACAAGCTTAGGATATTATCTTTTAAATGTTGTGTATACATAAATATATATATATTCATTATATAAATGGTCATGTAGAAACTGAAAACAGATACAATAAAATAATTTTATCCAATGACATTCTGTCTTCTTGAATAAATACAACACTTCAAAAATTATGGAGAAAAAAATTAAAACAATTACAACTCGGACACGAATTCACTTTTAGTGATCAATTAAAAAAGACAAAACATGAATAATCAATATTTTCCTGCCTAAACTTCACAGCTCCAGAAGTAAATCCAGTAAAGACTTCCACTTTAAGAATTTGTCTATACCTTTTACAAAGGCATGAATTAAACACATCTTACTATATGTATTATATAAGGTTTATTCATTTTGAAAAGTCACCTTTTAAGAAATCAATTTATGGCATTTACTAAATTTAGATTCTACTCTATTCCTAAAGTACTTAGAAGTCAAGAGATCTTTGCTCAAAATTCTGAATCCTGGTGATAGCTTATTCTCTTCTCTCTCAATAATGATAGTCTGTCAAATGGCTCACAGGAATAACGTTCACATGATAATTACAGAAAAAAAATTTTTTTAACCAACTCAGAAGCAGTATATATGTTGGTTATTTGATAATTTTCAAAATAAAATAGGACCATTACACCTTATCAGAAACTTGGCTCTATTGTTATCAGAATGAACATTTATTTAAAAAATAGTCTGAAGTATAAGTTTATGAACACGTTACAAGATATGAAGTATTCACAACACTACCATACTAAGATGTAGACCCTAGCCCTTGCCACACAAAATGGGCAAGGGAGCAGAGTATAAATTTCCTATGGTACACTGAGGTAAGTAGTATCATTTTACTTATGAGCATCTTAAGATAGCTAGCTCAAAGGTTAAGAGTGGACACAGTAAACACACAATAGTCCATATCTTAAGTAGTTTGTAATATTAATGCTTAAAACCTAGTACACTGGTAATCTTTTGTAGGATAGTAACAAATGAAATTGAATTTCCCATACTCTTGGTTTTTGGAGTTCAGTTTCAATGTCAGGTTTCTAAGTTATAACAATGACTGGGATTTTCCCTCCCAAATTAAAATGAGCATTTCCCCTAGGTGTTTTCAATTCCATACCTGTTTTTCACTGAAACATATTCCAGTTACCTTTAAGAGCTAGAATATTACTCTTTTAAAAATAGCTTTATGAAAGAATTAGGCTGTTTGATACAGAAGGAAGACAGGAATTTCTATTAAATCTACAATATCTTTATTTTTAAGATACATTTTTTTTTTTGTTAAGATACATTTTAATATAAAACCTCCCCCAAAGAAAACAGAATGTGAACATATAAAAAAATGTGCTTTACAAAGCAAACACTTGCAGCATCGCACCCTCTCTCCATCCCCCACTCCAATATTACTTACTCGGACACGTGTGCTTGGTTCATTTGTATTTCCCATCATATCAGAAAAGCTTTGTTCGCACAAGTGCAATAACACAACTAGGTAGAGACCAGAGCTGATAAACTCATACTCAGCCTTCAAGAGGGAAGCAATCGAAAAAAAGAAAAATATGGACAACGAAAAATTAGTACAATGAGATTGATACTCACAGTATATTGATAAACTAGAGAAAATGTATTTATATCCAGTTCCTAAGAAGAGATACAGTACTATCTATTAAAAAAGAAAAGTAACTTTGTGGTATCATCTGCATGGAAATTTGCAGTAGGTAAAGACAGTTCTTCGGTTCAAAGCTGTTCTGTTGTTTTAAAGCTAAGAATAGAAATCATGAATATAGTGGTACTAAAAATCTAACCTGTAACTGTTGCACAACAAACTATGTAAATTATATCATTCTTTGATAATTAACTTATCTCAAGTTAAAAGAACTATATTGTATGTTCCTTTTTTATATTGTATGTTCTTAATACCAAATTGAGCAAGTTATTGGTTACAGATTCTTCAGAAAACTCAACAAATTTCAAATTGATTAAAAGTTTCTTTAAATACTTCAATAACTGCTTATTTTTACCTTAAAAGGAAATCTTGTTCATAGAAGATTAAAAAAAGTTTAATGGTTATCACACTGAAAAAGATGAAAGCACTGGATAATGAAAAAATAAACTGTATTAAAACTAATCATTTAAAATAAGGGTAGTTGTCAGGCCAGTAGAATCCATGATTCACAAAGAACAACGATACTACAGCCAGGAAGCTTAATCAAGAGTGTCACTTTTATAATGACTCTATCTAGTATTTCCTAACACCTCTAAATTATTTAAGAGGAGGGTCATTAAAATCCTTGAAGAATAATAAAAACATTCGTAGGTACTGAAAAGCCAAAAACCACCTTCAAAAGACATGGTGGAGCACCTACAAGAAAGGGCAGGAGAAACCATTCTTTGACATCTACTCTAATTTTGAGAAAACAAAAACAAAAATCTTTCCATTATTCCACCCCTCCATATTCTTTTTCCCTATTCTTTAAAATACCAACATCCAGCTGTCTAGACAAACTGTAAGAATTTAAGACAATTCCTTACTGAAAGTGGTTTGGAGTACCTTTTGGCATACTCTTCCATTAAAGAATAAATCAGTAATTAGCATTAGGGTAGCATCTGTACTACAGCAACTGCCTAATGTTTCATTCAATGCATCAACTCTTAACTTGGATGTAATCAATTAGCTTCGAGAGATCTGGGAATCCATAAAATTATATACAGATTTTGTGTCTATGTGTATTCTGTAAGGAGTGTCCCTGGTCTTAATCAGATTTTTAAAGGATATCCATATTCCCATATTTAAAAAGTGAAGAGGGGATCCCTGGGTGGCGCAGCGGTTTGGCGCCTGCCTTTGGCCCAGGGCGCGATCCTGGAGACCCGGGATCGAATCCCACATCAGGCTCCCGGTGCATGGAGCCTGCTTCTCCCTCTGCCTGTATCTCTGCCTCTCTCTCTCTCTCTCTCTCTCTCTGTGTGTGTGTGTGTGTGTGTGACTATCATAAAAAAAAAAAAAAATTTAAAAAAAAAAAAATAAATAAAAAGTGAAGAGTGTCCACAAAAGATTATATACTGCATGTTTTCATTTATATGAAGTATATCCAGAATAGATAACCCATAGAGACAGAACACAAATTGGTAGTTGCCGGGAGAAGGGGGGAATAGGGAGCAACTGATTAATGGGTACAGGATTTTCTTTTAGAGATGAAAATGTCCTGGAATTAGATGGAGGTGATGGTTGCACAACACTGCAAATGTATTAGTACCAATAAGTTGTTCATCTTAAAATGGTTATGTTATGTAAAGGGGGGGGGGCAGTTGTCCATTACTCCTTCATTTAAAAAGTGTTTTTAAAGCATTCATGTGGGCAGCCCCAGTGGCATAGCGGTTTAGCGCTGGCCTGCAGCCTGGGGTGTGATCCTGGAGACCCGGGATCGAGTCCAACGTCAGGCTTCCTGCATGGAGCCTGCTTCTCCCTCTGTCTGTGTCTCTGCCCCTCTGTCTGTCTCTATGAATAAACAAAATCTTTTTAAAAAATAAATAAATAAATAAAGCATTCATGCATTCTCTGACCATCATCTCTCTTTTTACTATAAATATGCTAACCACGCTTGGATAGTATGGCCCTAGAATCATCCTTGTAATCTGTTTCAACATATTCCCACTGCCCTAAATTTTCCTTTAAAGAGGGAAAAATACTGAACTGTAAGCTTTAAGAAAAATGAGTGATCAAATCAATGGGGGTGTGGGGTGGAGAGTAGTGATCAATACAAAAAAATCTGAGAAACGAGAGGAAAGTATTTTATATAAAATCTTAATATGATTAGAGAAATCCCAACATTATTCATTATATAAATAACAGCACTACTGTAGGATACAGTACACTAAAGGAAAAGAAACAATGTGAACTTGGAATAAATTATTTCATGTAAGCTAACTCCTTCAAAATGAAGGTGGAAGCAGAATGGGGGGTAGTGGAGAGGACAGAGGGAACCAAACAGGAGGAAGAATGGGGGGTGGGGAGGGATGTCAGATAGGCATGTAAAAAATTATTCCTAGCATAAAAAATACAGAACTAGGATGCAGATCTGGGGACTGTTGTTTCAACTATTTTCCAGTACTAAGAGGCTTTCACAATCGAGACTGCTCTGGAGAGAGAAGAATGGCAGGTCTACTTTAGGACCAACTTCCTAAACCATTATTGTTTCCAGGTTAATTTAGAAAGCATCTATTTTACCTTAGAATCTGTGACTTGGTTATTTGCCTTTTGTTTTAAAAAGTTAGGGGTAAAATAATGAAAAAACTACAAAATCATACAATAACTAATGTAATAACAGAAAAATATATTAAAAACATTACTATTATTATTTCAATGCAGGTTTTCTGACCATGATTTAATCTTTTCTTCAAGAGTTGTCCTTTAAGCATAGAATAGACACTTACCAAATTAGGCAAAATATACTAACTTGTTCATTTGCATGAGCTCTATGTAGTTCATGAATATCAAAATCCTCCAGGTTAAGCTGCAACTTCTCTTTACAGAGTTCACAGGTGGTTACAGCCTCTAATGAAGAACCTGGTAAAATTAGAAGTAAA